>NW_021939395.1:18759-91761 GCF_001715985.3 Manacus vitellinus | reverse complement strand
GCTGAGGGTTATGCGCGGATCAGTGTCACTGGAACTTCTGGTCCTTGATAAAGCGCTGTTTAAGAAAATAATGCTGTTTTATCGGTGATTGCGCTGTTCAAAGACTGCAGCGCTGACCTGTGTCGGACCCTTCTGTGCCTCGTGCGGATGCAGCTCGGGGGCTGCTAAGCCGGGGCTCCTCGGCCCTTGGTGCAGCCGGTCATCTCCTGTTCTGTAGAGGTTTTCACAGCTGTCCCTTTGAGTAAAGAACACACTTCCAGCTCCAGGTGCTTCAAAAGCCCAAGGGACTGTGGCTCCCTGAAGCTCGGCAAGCAAGCCACCTCTGGTCTTCAAGGCTTCTCCAAGGCCACCACCATAACCACGCAATGTGAATGAGGAATCAAATTCATGGATGAGAATAGTTGGAGGACTAGCAGCAGGCCACCCGCCAAAGTTGCCCCTGTCATCCATGTTTTGCAACCACTGATGGAGGAAATCAAGGTCCAGTATTTTCATGAGGATTTAAAGATGCCATCTCATCTCATTTGGGACTCTCAACATAACTGTCAAACAGGGAACCAAGTCCTGTTTTCTCTCAGGAAAAAGTCTTTCTTTTTAAAGGTATCAACTTGTGCCCAGAAGAAGGAAATTAAATGTTCGCATTAAATTAAATGTCTTAATTTTAAAGGAAAGTAGAAACATACCTTATTATTTTTTTCTTGACTTTGTGTCTTCTTGTCAAATCTGCTAAACATTTTTAATCTATAAGCCATCTTGGTTGATGGAAAGCCTATGTAGGCTAGCTGTGCTTCATACCTACTTTTTTTTTTCCCCAGCATCCTGAATAAATGAGATTGTGTTAATTTAAGATATAAATTGAGATATAAAATAGGAAGAAAGCAAGCCAAGCTCTACTAAGCAACTCAGCACAGACTCCTGATGAGTAAACTTTTCTTTAATTTGATTACAGTATTCTACTGGGATTATTATTAAACTGAGATATGATGGGAATTGACAGCAGATTCATAATAACACTTTGTACGTCTTTAAAAATTGCTGTTCATTCAAAAGATCTCAAAGTGCCTTGTAAATACCCAGATTTAAATCCTCAGGGTCTTCAGAAAAGAAGTTTCTCTTTTTTCCCCAAGGATTAATACTGTTGTGAATGTTTATGTAATATAACACAAATAAATTTTAAGCTTATAAAATGTGTTGATTTGCTTTTCATTGTCATGTTTCCTCACTGTGTAGCACTGCATGAGAAGGAGAAAATCCAGAACAGCTCTCAGCCTATAAAAAAGAAAAATGAAATTTGCAAGACACATGGCCTTGCCTCACCCTGAAGTAAATCAAGAGTAATACTATAGAGAGTAATAAAACTATTCCTATGCCCACCTGGCAAGAGAAGGAAACAGGGTCCATGAGCTTTCTTTGCTTCAGCTGAATATACAGGTTTCACTTAAACTAGAATCTCTATGCTATGCCTACATAGAAAAAAACCCATCAGTATAATTGGATTGATGTAAACCAGTATAACTTTACTGCACAGAAAGTCACAGGTGCCCAAGAGCCTGTGTTACAAAGTTTTCTTCCTTTTCTGGCTCATTTTTATGTTGAGACTTTCTTAGACTAGGTCCAACAAGACTGCTCAGTGAAAGGGCTCCCTTTGTTTCCTGCAGTAACAGATACTGACAGAAGACGTCTAGAATAATAAAGTCACTTGCTTGTGATTTTTTGCCAGGTTTGGATCCAGGAATGTTATGTGTGAGCTTTCTCACTGAATTCAAGTGACTCTGTGGAGACTTCTTCCATGCTAACAACATATATGATGGGGAGAGCCTGATTCTGCTTCTGTTGGGACTTCTATTCCAATGTTCCTTCATAAGACTGAGGTAACTGTTTGGAGAATTTAATTATTCTTTTTCATAAAGATGAGAAGACTTTAGATGATAGAAGTCTAGCTATTTCCTTGCCAAATTTAAAGTGCCACAATTTAGTATCCAGGGACCTAATGTCTTCTTCATAGTGCTACTGACAAGAAGCCATGATGCAAATGAAGCCTTGTGCCAGTGAAACAATCAGATCCAAAGCAACTGTATTCTCACTCAGAGTGTTCCAGGCATTGGCCATGTGTGCAGAAAGTCATAAATCCTCTGCCAAAGAGTCTCAAACAGTCTCAAGGGGCAAGACAAAGCAAAGCAAATGCTACAGCATAACAGACACTTCTTTCTCACCCCCGCCACTTCTCTTGTCTGTCTTCCCTAACATTCATAGCAATAACCAAACAAAATACCATTCATACCACTTTGAAAGACAAGGGTTGCCTGTAAGAGACACGAGTCTCTGTGCTTTTCTTCTGCTTCTTCCTTTCCCCTTCCCCTTCACTGTTGAGGTGGAGGACAAGACATCTGAAACAAGAACCACATGGTGCTCCAGCCACAGTACCATGAGGAATTCCTGCTGCGGAAGTCCTGCACCAAGACCTCACCTCCCCCAGACCTCTGCTTTGCCAGCTGCTGAGGAGGGGTGGTGTCATCCAGCAGCCCTTTGCTGAGCCCTCCCTGCCTGGCCATGTGTGAGAACAACCACCTCAGTGGATTCCTTGAGAGCCACAGGCAGGGGTTATCTCTCCTCCTGACTTCAGAATGAGATTCCAAGGGGTAAAAGTATCAGCTGACTAAAGATCCTTCTTGCAGGAGGCTGGAGAAATGAGTAACATTACCCAGGGCCTCAAAAATGCTGTTATTTCCAGACTGCTCAGATCCCAAATAATATTAAAGTGTTTCAGAATTAGATTAGACCTGATGACATTAAGCATTCTCCTGGAAGGAGGTCTGGTATTTCACTGAGGATTTCTGGCCTTGGTTTCATTTACATCCAACCTTCTGTAGTACCTTCTTTTAAGCAGAAAAAGCAGGTAAATTATTTGGTTTGACATATCAGAATTATTTAGCATAAGCACTTAAAAAAGGGGCTATTTTGTCAGCATATAGGTTTTTTTTGACAGATGCTGAGTAACATGAGGTTCCCTTTGCATAGCTTTGACAGAGGATAGAGGCCAAATTCTTACTAGAGGTATATTTCAGAGGGCTGAAATTTAGTTTAATTCACGTAAGTAAAGGGAGGCACAAAATGAAATTGTTACCATAGTACGAGAACTACACCTTCACCACACAGTAGTCCTGGATTCTATTTAAAATTAACCAGTCAGGTTCTGAGCTCCTGTTTGAATAGCAGCTAAACTTCTTCCTCCTGCTCTTACTGCTTTCCTTCTGCTCAGACTGAATGCCTTTAGGTTCACAGTGAGATGCCTTCAATGACAATCTTAGATCATTTTACTGTTTGATTGTATTTAGAAGTAAAAGGCATATTCTTACCCAAACAAACAAAATCACTCTTTCCATTCACCCTTACCTCTTTAACACCTTTTGTCTTGAGTATCACGGTAATTTTTTGCAGTGATTCTCAAGCTGGAAGGATGAGAGAGGTAAAGGAAGTGAAGAGCATACCACATCCAGGAAGGCAGGGTTTGAAAAGGCTGGAAATAATTCCATTCCCATGTAGCTGCAGTGACAGGGCAGAAGCTGATGGGCCACTGGATGTGTGACCCCATTTATCTGACCCCCTTTCCACCTTACAGAACGGATCTCATTACATTGTAACATCCCAGCTCCTGGCTTGTCCATTCACCCTGGCAGAAATAGCTGGAACTGCTTGGAAAACCCAGGGATCTGAGTCTGCCAGATGCTCTAGTTCCTAGTTCCTCATTCCCTCCAGCATATAAATCCACCACTGGCAATGACATCCCTGCAAGGGATGATTAGGCACAATGACTCGCTGTACAGCCCACACCACTCATCTCTCCCTGTATGTCTGCGGATATGCTGTGCTTGTGCAGGGAGAGACTAAAGAAGAGAGTTTCAAACCAGACAAAAGGTGTGTAACATATGCAATGACCATAAAAAAAAATGTAAGAACAAGCCATTTGCTAGAATTGTCTCTTCTTCAGTTATTCTTTCTATATACCATATGCAAGCAAATGCTCATGTGTTGCTTGCTTTGTACACCTTGTAGTGCTTGCAGCAATGTGGGGAACAAAGGGAAATCTAACAGATATTCTGGGACCTCACTTCAAATATTTACAACCCATATAACAGAGAACATTACTAGCAATGACAAAACAATTACTGAGAATATGTTCTGCCAGTTTGGATGAAAGGTACTAGCACAGAAACGCTCTTAAATCTAGGCAGAATTGGAACAATGTGAGCTTTGGAGACTGACACCGGCACCTTCTCCTTAGAGCAAGGAGATGGGGTAAGTCCTGATGGTCTGTTCCATCTCAAACTAGTGAAGAAAGATTATTTCTGTGGGTGACAGGAGGAATCAAGATAGGGCTTTCAGTTTTAGAAAAATGTTTCTAATTTGAAAATTAGCTCCACTGGTATTTATTGTGATAGCTTTGGTCATGTGATGTGTATCCAAACATGTTTACTCATATGTATTTCCCGTAGGCCATTAAGCATTTACGGTAGTCAGGGTCAGCTAAAAACATACTGGAAGCTGGGAGCTAGAGGTAAATTACTACTGTTACCCACTGCATTTTACCCCCAAGGCATGTTAAGTAAACTTTCCTATCTGACCGTTCAGGAGCCACTCTGGCAGTCACACTCCCACCACCAGAGATTGTAACTGTTGGGACCAAAGCCTCTTCACAGCTCCAGTGACTTGATAGGGGCTCCATTTGATTCCCTACACACCTCACTCTCAGTAAGACAAGTTTTCCTTACCAGCTCAACCTCAGGTTTCCCATAGCAGAGTCTCAGAACTCTGGTTCCTTTAAGTAATTTTATCGTCCTGCAACAACAGAGTAATAGCTCTATGTGGGTGCCCCCAAGGAGGGACCCTGACCAAAGGACTCCCTGGGCTTCTATACCTTCTCGGTCTGTTCTCAGATAGCCTGAGGTCTTCCTGCTTAGTCCTCAGCTCCTGTTGTGTCTCTGAGTGGCAGGTCTCTCTCACCTGGCTGGGCCACAGGTCCCTGTGCCCTTTGTTGTGCAAAATGTCGGTGCCAGTCCAGGTTCTCCTGCCCCAGAGCTTAATCCTCAGCCTGCACATTGAGCTACCTGCACTGTGTTCCTCAACAGGCAGTCCACAAAGCCTGTGGGACTCCCTCCAGAGCTGTCTTGACCAGCAAAGCCTCACTGTAAACAAATCATGACCAAAAAAACAATTAAATCTCCAAATTCTAACAAAACCTGTCACTCTGCTCTGCATCCACCTTACTTTCTTCACAGAACAATCCAAACTTTGTAATATAAAGTCTAGCAATTTTTCTGTTCAATAGGGCTCAGACCAGGAAGAGTTTTATCTGCAGCACTAATAGGCTTTGCTGCAGAAAGGGAGACGGTATGGAGTCTTCAGGAAAGATCTTCACAGTTTTGATGCTCCAAGGAAACAGGCTCTCATGGAGTTTTCTCCTCTCTTCCCCCTCTCTCCTGCTCTGCCTCCTTCTCAGAAGGCTTGTGTGGAGCCAAGATGATAGTACTGATGTGATGACCATGTAGGGCCACTGCCTTTCTGACTCAGAGATTGGGAACTTGGAGACTGTAATGAAGGCCACCAGGCATTTCCCTCCATGCCTGCCAGGGAATTTCAGTGTCCAACCTCCAGGGCTGAGTACCAGGCTCCAGATGGCTCCAGTACAGATGACCACTGCATAGGAGTCTATTTGGAATGCATTCACTTACACTAGGATTTTCTGAAGGCTTCAACATGTAATAATCAGGAGTAATTGTATATAAAATCAGTCCAAGATAGTGAAAAAGGCCATAGAAGGGTCAAACTGAGTGTTACTGAACAAGAACCAGGGAGAAACCAGTTCTGAAAGGGATTTTTGGGTCAATACAGTTTCACTATTTAAAATAAAACCACTCCCAAAGGCACATGGATCATCAACACCTGCAATGAGCTATCACAGCAAGAATCTCCAGCTGCAAACTAAGTCCAATCATGATAGGAGATGATGGAAGCAGTACCGTCGTGTAGATTAGAAACAGAGACTAGCAGATAGCTCTGCTTGGTCCTACAAGCTGTGTCAGTGGGTGACTAGATGATTTTATATTCCTTTTGACTAGCTATAAAAGTAATATAAATAAGATTGGCTATCTTAGAGGGGGCTGACAAAATTGTCATCTTAAGGCTTCAGCCAACAGTGGAAATTCTGTACTTTATGTTAACTGTTTATAAATAAATATTACCTAAATTCTTAATTTAAGAGACTTGTTTCCTGGTTATTTATTTGGACCTGTCAATGCAAAGAGTTTATTTTTAAAGTCTTTTCAGGTTTCATAGCTCAAGTACTTCAGAGCACTGCTAACAGCAAGATCCAGAGAGGCAGATGGTAGGACAGCAACTGTTTTTCTTGTCCAGGGTCTGTGATACATAAAAAGAGAAAAACTGCACAACAGTCTGATCCAAATCCCACCAACTGCAAATTTGCAGAGCAGATGCAGATGATTACGGAGTCTCACTCTCCACATCTTAGTAGTTTGTGTCATCAGGCACAGTAACAGTCTAAAATATGCCCCTCTCCTTGGAAAGTGTCCATGTGCTCATCTTGCATAGGTGTCAAGAACAGCTGGAAACTCAAGGTCACGTATCTGACCCATTCACTCCACAGAAGTAGAAATACACCTGTACCACTCCACAGCAGGATTTGAACAACTCAGTTCACAGTTTGAATGTGAACTGGATTCACAGTGGATTACAGCACATCCACTTGTGGATCTTGATCTTCCCAGAAGGTGTATGGGACAGCATGTTGGCCTAAAAACCTCCTCACTTCCCTGAGATTCAAAACTAAATCAGAGTGAGAGAGTAACAGAACCTGGTGTTGCTCCTACCTGAGCATGTTGGCAGACCCGAGGGCATCAGGGGACAGTCCCTGTGCTGTGTGAGTGCTTGGGTGAAAGAGCCTGCAAGCATTTGGTGGTGGTTGAGCTTCCTGCAGCCAGAGCAATAGTTTCTACAGACCCTCAAATAAGCTGCTGCCATACCATCACCAGCTTTTAGCACAAAGATGTAGTTCAAAGTCTAGGCCCATGCTAAACTCAGTTAAAAGAACAGCCCTTCTACTCCCAGACAGTTTCTCCCTGCCCTCTTTTGTCTTTAGGTCCAGAGCATTTAGTGCCCTGGGGCAGCAGCACATAAGGCTCTCACATGCATGGTCTGCTCCATGACCCCACTTCATGCCTGCAGGGAGGTCATGCACAGGGAGGCCCAAGCAAACATCACTTCAATATTCCTAGCCCAAGCCTATTTCTCCTTTGCATTCAACATCAGCATAGCTGGGCCAATATGGGAGAGAAAAGAGATTTATTCCTTCAAGAATTGCCTATCATAAGCAGCAATCTCTCTGGCAGCAGTAGCCAGGGGACTGGCTGTGTGCTGACCCTCTGATGTGACTGATAGTTTGGGCTGTAGTGTATTCAGCAGCAGACTTATGTGGTGTTCAGGCTGTAACTGGGCTGGATTGAAAAGTATTCACACATCCCCATCATCACTAGCTCTAGCTCTCCTAGAGACTATCAACTCAGCCACCAAACTATATAAGTAAGCCACATCTACACTAGCTTTTTAGTTCAGATCAGTAGTTTGGTTTTTAAGTTAATTAATTTCCTATTCACTGCACTTAATTTAATTTCCTATTCACCTGATTATTCACTTTCCCATTGTGGTGCAGTCTCATACCTGGTAAACTGAATTCCTTTTGGATGAAGATAAAATAGAAGATGTGCTTCCAGGAATGCACCTATAGTGCTCCGGCTATTGGCAAGCATTCAGTTAATTGGGCCAGAACAGAGCAAGTCCAAAATAATCTCACTCTGAAGCACATTTAGTGTGAATGTTAAATACCAAGGAGCAGCTCTTTTGTTTTCCACATCTGCTCTTATTACACCACACAACTTGTTAATGTAGACATATTTACCTGTCAAAATGATCCAGACTTGCTTGTGTGTCTATTGAACCTGTTCAGACGTTTTTAGCAGAATAGATTTTAATCTGGAACAGGGTAGCCAAACTAAGTTAGGGAGCAAGGACACATGAAATTTACTGGCACCTCTGTGGAAACAATAACCTCGAATGAAGACAGTCTCAAATGCAGCCAGAATAGCACCTTCAGCCTCGGGCCATTCCTGGGACACACAGGTGCACTTAGCAACAAACTGCAGTTCGAAGTTGGCTTCAAAATTCTCCTTCTCCCCTCTGCAAAATGTCATAGGTTCACCCATGCATTAAGGCTTCACTGATTGACATCAAATTCCTTGCGGAACAGAAGAGTGCAGCTCCCCAGAATTTTAACCCTCCAGTTAGCCCCTGTTCCCAGTCATAGGGACCTTCTCTCTCACCTGCCATTGAGATTTGAAAACTTTCTCTCCCTCACACACAGAGCATCTGCAATATAATCTAACTTTCCTCTGCCTCTCCAGGGCTGCAAGACCAACTTGGTGCTCCAGGCATTCCAGCTCCTACGGAACAGAAGCAGAGCAGGGAGGTGGCACTCAGTCTCAACATTAAGTCAATTCTCCCCATTGTACTGAAAAACAGGGCTCAGAAAGTCATAAAGAAGGAAAAGAAAACTGGCCTATGTTTCTAGGTAGTGGCATATAATGTAGAAGATGATCTCAGCACTAACTGTTTCAGACAAACGACCCTTTACTAGTTCTTTCCATTTCAGCCTTGGCTCCATTCATGTTGCCTGAGACCTAGATCTATTTTTGGAAACCTTAAAAATATACAGGCAGTTGCCAGCCATTCTTATTCCAATGCAGGAACATTTTATACTGAAGACATTACTCTTGGCTCTTGCTCAGATGGCAGGGTTTTTTCCAGGTGAACACCAAACCCTGACCCATGACAATGTTGCCTAGGTAAGTACTGCATCTGTTTCTGGGCTCGAATGTGAAGTGGACTCAAACCCAGAACTTCATTGTGAAGGAGCTGCCTAGAGCAAGAGTCTGTTCTGAGAATGTTGATGCTACCTCTCCCGCCCAGCTGATACAGTCACAAGTGAAGGGAATTCCCTCCCACCCTGTTAACACTACGTGGTGTGATCTACAGTCAGGGTTGCATGACTGTGAGAGAGTGCACTCCTGCACAAGCCTAACTCTACACACACTCTGCATGCAGCTTTTCCTTTCCCTGCGGCAGAACATGATGATGCAGCACACAGCACACACCACCTGGCCCAGTTAGACACAGGCATGACAGATGGCATCATTTATTTTTCTTAGTTTTTTACTAAACACAGGACATCTCTGAGCAAAAAATACAGAGTATTGCATCACTACAACATGCAAAAATTGTGAAGTACATCACCACACCCTACTATATTTCATTAATCCACCCCTGGGCTGATGCCTTCTCTCTGAGAAAATGGATCGCTTTGAAAGAATGGCTCAATAATCTAAAGAGGAATTACCGCAAGTTGTTCTGTCTTGCCTCAGTTTCCCTAGTTAATGCTTAATTACTGGGATGCTGATAGTCTTAATTAACTGTTGCAATGTACTCTAAGGGCCAAAGGCGAAAAAAAATTATGGCATTACTCAGCTTCCCAGGATTCATTTGGTATTATGAGTATTCTGGGGCATTGATAGGGAATCTGCCTTATTCAGAATTATTTTTTATCTTATTGGTCAAACGACTGGTCCTTGGGGAACTGAGCATGCGGGGATCTTACGTGAGAAAGAATTAAAAATACTGTTTAAAACACTGCTAAGGACTCACAGGAATCACAAGAAGAGATTTCACACTCCAGATCTTTGCCCAATCTCTTGGATGCCGGAAGCTAAATCCTCTGCCCCAGCACTGCTGCTATCAGTAAATAAGCAGACAATATAAGGCCAGTTTCTCTAGACAAATAAAAGGCACAAGACAAGCAGAAGAAAACTGATATCAATTTTTGGGGGGTTGGCTCACAAGTTCTGAGTAGCTCCTCGTATTTCAGAATACAAGTGCTATTACTTTAACTGCACATTTCTGCACAGTTAAAGCTCAGTCCACCTAAGCCTGATGTCTGGTATCAATATTGTGCAGCAGGACAAGGAGATGTCAAAACAAGGCAATGCTCACCACTCACAAACTCCATTCCCTGTGTGAAAGCCTAAAAGCCTTTTAGCCTGACCTTTTAGTCCTTTTAATTCCAGCCAGAAGATCGTGTTCCTTAGATACATAAAAACATGTCAAAAAAACAGTGCCCACCTACTTTTCTGGGTTGCTGAGCAGTTGATCTCCCAAGATATTCCTTGGCCTTGGATGACTTGGCCCATTTCTCTCCTGGATGCAGAAAAAAACACTGACTTGAAGACATGGAGGCTGCTGACACCTACTACAAACAGACTAAAATTAGGAAGCTGCTTTATCCACTACAAATGATCATAGAAAATTCTGTTTTCTTCAGGCTTTTTCCTCCTTTCCATGAAGATGCAGATGATTTTGAATTAATTGAAATGGTGTATTTTGAAGGGATTCCTATACCA
Organism: Manacus vitellinus; assembly: GCF_001715985.3. NCBI lineage: Eukaryota > Metazoa > Chordata > Aves > Passeriformes > Pipridae > Manacus > Manacus vitellinus. The sequence continues at coordinate 81,241 of NW_021939395.1, read as the reverse complement.
CATGATACATCACATACCCTGCTTTTTAGCATTAAAATGTAGCAGACATCCCCTTCCCTTGCCCCAAAACCTACAGAGACTAACCTACTCTATGAGTCCCACAACCACACCCTACTGTGAGTGTTCAGTCCCTGCCTTGGGTCTCTGCATGTCCACAGCAGACCAAAATAAAACACCAATAAACAAAACAAAGCTTAAAAAGTCAACACCGTCCCTGTGTTCCTCTCAGGTTAATTCACATGGACCATTTGCTTGGGCACTGGCATTATTTCTATATCTGTCTCCCTGCCATGTGAATTTTGTCCATTGACTTCGGGGAACATAGAAGGCCAAGTGTGAGGACAGAATATATGTTCAAATTACCCGAATGTATGCCAAACCATAGATGTGAAGTGTGTCACTTTCCCTCCAGCTGAATTTTCTGGCAATTTACATTTTCAAGAATTTAGAGGAAGTAGACCAACAAAATACAAATAAGATATTTATTTCCTTTTAGAAGGTTTCTTTTCACATAAGCTGTGTTTCTGTGAACATTAATACTGGATCAACACAGTTCTGGATCATTGCCAGTAAACTTTTCATCTGAAGCAGGCAGGACATTTGTGTGTGATTAGCTAGGGCATTTTGAGTTTTGCTGACTTCATGCTTTAATGCTAGCACAATTCAGCAGAGATGAGATTTGATCTGGCATAAATCTGTAGGGACATGGACAGGTGATGTTTGATTTGTCTTCCTGGAACAAACAAGTTCAGCAAGGTCTTTTTAATAAATTTGAACCAGAAGAAAGAGTCACCTCTGGACTGGCTCCTTGTATCACCGGGCCAACATATTTCTGGTCTGATACTTAAGAGTCTTAAATCTGAATTTATTGCCCTGGTGAATGATTGCTCTTCCATGTTCTCCTCCACTTTGTTTTTCCCTAGCTTTCCTCAATAAATTGAGTCAAATTTTCCAGGATGATTCACCTCAGCTATAAGCAGAGATAATCCTGTACAAACTAGAGGGAATCCAGTACACTTTGCTCCTCTCCCAAACTTCTCATCATAACCTAAACTGCTATCATTTCTATTTTGACTGATCTTCTTTTCATTTTACTGATCTTCTCTCTGCACCACTTCATATTTTTCATAACGAATGAAGTATTCTCACAAATCCCAATCATACTACATCACAGTACTGTGCCATTTTTATCTCTGTTATACCCAGAAAACATGGTATCACATCATGCCATAAATCCAAAATGGGAAATATTTAGCAGCAAAGAGTACCTATGTCAAAAATCACCTCACAAATCCCATCCTGGAGAGCACTGGAGCAGCCTGCACCAAGTGAAGAGCAGCCTCATGTAGGGAGGTCATACCTGTGCTGTGGGAATGAAAAGGGACTCAGCACGTGACCAAAACTTCCTTCTGCACAATGGATCAATATCCTAGAAACACACAAACCAGCATCTTAGATGAACATTCACACCCAACAAAGCTCCTCAGCTGCCCGTCCCTCGACCCCAGAGCTGTGATCACCCACCCTTCGCCAGGTCTCACCCTGCTGCAGGGTCCCCTGTCATTGTGCAGGCCACGAGTTTTCATAGGATTTAGCAAAAATCTGAGACAGAATAACTGCACTCTAGATCTGGAAAATTCAGTGCATAGAAAAAGGATCTCCTCTCCTGCCCTGCCTTGCCAAGCCCACCCGAGAACCTCAGTCCCCAAATGACACACAGAATAACGGAAGTTAATGCAAGGCCTTGACACCCGACAGCAGTGCAAGAGCACTTTGCTCTCCTGGTTCCTTGCTCACTGTACAGCTAGGCATGAATGAACATGCAGGGTCCTGATGCTGTCATTAGAACCTGGTCGTTGACTTCATTGGACGCGATGCCCTGGCATAGTTGTGCATAAATTCAAGTTCACTGCTGTTCCCAGTGTGGCATCCCGCAGTACTGGGAATGAAGAGCAAATTACTTAATAAGTGAAAATCATCTGGTATATATAGCTTTGAGAAGAGCTTAGCATGGTGAAGAATTGAATGGCTTGGTTCTCGTATCCAAAATAGCTCACGGGCAACAGCCCACTTTTGTATTCCAGTAAGTCCAAGTGAGAGTAAAACCAGCAAAACTTAAACATGATTGTTATTTTTTGTTCAGTAAACTGCAAGACCATTCTGTTTCCTTTTAATGTTAGTCCCAAATGTGCTTTATTTATTATACTTGTTTGTATTCTTCTCTAGGCTGACTCTCTTTTGACTTTTCAAGTCTATTTTATGGTAAAACGAATCTAATTTTCTGATACTGTTTGGAGGTGTAGGATTGGTTTAAACTCAGATTAAGACAATACATTCTATTCTGTAAAGTAGTGGTTCATTTAATCTCAGTGTCTCATTCTCCTCACCCATAATACAAAAACACTAATTTCTCATGTTTCAATAACAAAATGTTGCACTGTAATTACTGATATTTGCCAGGCAGTTGGAAGGTGTGCAAGGGAGGGTATGAGTCCAAATGATTACATATACAGCACTGTATTTATGAAGTTTGTTACCTTGTTTAGGAAAAACCACAAATTTTGCAGATATCTCAGACTTTCTATCTGAAAGTCTGCCCAAAGAGATTGTAGCTAAAGGATATGCTGTGAAATTCAGCCTAATTATTATCCTTCTCAGAAAAGTTATGAGAGCCCATCTCTGTGAATCTGATTCAGTTCTTCCTTACAGTGGTGCAGACTGAGTGCAGTGATTCAGGATTAACTGTAACAAATCCGACTTGTTGGGTCAAACTCCAGAATAGTTTGTGTATCCAGGCTCCAAAGAGCTTGGGTCTTCACTTTCCGGGAATTGATTTAATGCTCAGAAAAGGAGGAAGAACATTTCACTGGCAACTCTGCTATATCGAGGGCTAGCTTCACCTTTCAAAATTATCAAATTAATTTATTGAACTGTTTTATATAATCCACACCTTTTGACTTAACTGCCTTGTTTGTAGAGTGATTTCGAATGAAATTGGATATTATAAAAAAGTAGATGTCTGGTAATGATGAACTGATGTGATTTTGGTGAGGGGCTTCCCTGTGTTTTTCCTCGACTAAGAACATTTTTTTATATTTCAGCTCTGCCTCTAAAGTAATCATGGTTCAAGGCATCAATATTTCATAAGGCATAAACGGTTCCCCTTTAGGAAAAGTAAAAGCAGTTTTTCCTGTTTGTGAAATTTCCACATTGCCAAGAACAAGAAAGCTTTTGAAACACTATCTTTGCTGCCTGCAGACCTTCACTGCCTTATAGGGTCTGAATCCCATGGATTCACGCTGGGGGCGGGCCAGGAATACTGGCTTTTCCTCTTTCTGGGTGATTCTGGGAGGCCTGCAAATGATGTCATGGTACATTTTAGGCTACAATAACAGGAAATCATCAAGTGTTTACACTGGCAGACTGGGCTGTGATGTGATTTTCCTCCTCTTCCTCTCTGCCCCCCCCACCCACCTCGCCCCTGCCATTGACTTCCTTGATATATCTGCTTCCTCTGATTAAAATACTACAAGGTGACAACACTGAAGGAGGAAGAAGGAAAGTGGAGGAGACAGAAGGGCATATTTTAAAAAAAGATTATTCCCCACAAAGCACTAACAGAGAGCACAATCCTCCTTCTCTGGCCCCGCACATACTGTGTTAGTGCAGCAGCCCAGACACGTCAGAAACTGGACTGCTGAGGAGCTGGAGGATGAACCGCTCCCAGCTGAGACATGAAAAAGAAACTCTCCCCTCCCTAGCACAGATGAGTCACAGAAAAGATCTCCCTGGCAAAGTTTTGCTTCTGAACTTTCCTGCCACACAGGCACATCTGAAAATATATGTCATGGGCTTATGGACTCCAAGGAGGAGGAGGCCATGCTTTCAAGGTTTGGGTCACAGGAAGGATGCCAGAGACCTTTGCCCAGAGATTGTACCACAGTCTGTGGCAAACATCAGTTTTCAATCAAAGGTGAGTGAAGGTGCTGGGGTTGGACGGGGCTTCAGGCACTGTTTCGACCACGGATGCACAGTATGAACGTTAGATATTGTGTCCTTTCCAACTTGCTAATACAAAGGGAAGAAGGAGGAAGATGTAAGGAGGTATCCAGAAGACAAGGGATTCCAATGAGGTAAAACAGACTAATTGGCTTCAGGACAGGTTATGTTTCCTTGAAGGGTACAGCATGACTATATCCTTCCAGCTCACTACTATGGCACTGGACTAGCAGAGTGCACACAAGCAGCTCTGAGTTGGGGGACACTAAGGAGTAGCTGGCAGGGGCTAACTCTAGAGTAGATAATCAGGATTGCTGGAACTTAAGGAGAATGTGTGATGAAACAGGTCATTTACACCAATGTGGAAGGAAGTCTGAGATGAGAAAGATTGCAAATATTAAAGAAGTTCTCTGTAAATGACAATGTGTAAAAGAAGTAGACCTCAGGATAAGCTGGGATCTCCTTTCTACACTCTGTCACAAGCCAAAGGTATCCAATGAAACTGAAAAGGCAAATAATTTTAACGATTTTTTTTTCACACAGTATACACTTTGCTGTATACATATATATATATATATATATATACCTGATCTAGGATATCACTGGGACCACAGTAGTTCTCTCTGTTCAGGAAAAAATTGTACTTTTTACAGGTAAAAAGGTCCATGTTGCATAGCATACAGAAACAAAGACTGGAGCAGCAGTGTACAATCAGGCTAATTTCTAACCTGTCTCTTGCTAGACTGTATGTGAACTTACTCTGCTGCAAGGAAATGGTAGAGACGCACAGAAGCCCTGTCTCTATTCCTTGAGCTCTCCTGTTCCCTGGTTTTCCATGAAACAGCATTTTCATGTCTTGCAACCATGTAAAGAACCTGGTATGTGTCTTACATTGGGCCATCCTTAAGGAGAAAGGTCTTTTCTGACAACTTCAGCAACTGTTGATACATTTGCAAAGAGTGGGCTTTCTGCTTTAAAATCCTTATTTTCTGTGTATGCTGCATATCTGTGTTGGCCATGAGCTCCTCTGAATACAACCACAAAAGAGTGATAAAGGCACCCCCCTGAAGCCATACAAGTTTGCAGATGACACAAAGCTGGGAGGAGCTGTTGACTCCCTTGAGGGCAGGGAGGCCCTGCAGAGAGACCTGGACAGATCAGAGGGCTGGGAATCACCAACCATGGGAAGTTCAACAAGGGCCAGATGATCCTTGTCGATGATCCTTGTGGTTCCCTTCCAACTCAGCATATTCTGTGATTCTGTGATTCTATAATCTCCAGCTCCCCAGCTGGGCCACAGGAGCAGGTCATAAGCATGGATAAGCCTCAGTCCCTTTCTTTCGTTGGGCTGCACTGGAGTAACGAGCGAACTGTCCCACAAACTACTCTCACAGTGGGTAACAGCAGCAGGCAGAAATGCTTTCCCCTTACCACTCACTAAAGCAAAATGCCTTGTAGTGTTCCTCTTGTAGTGTTCCTCTTGCTTGGGAAACCTGCAGCTCTCTCCACGAGAGAGAAGTGTGGTCTAGAGAGGGGAAGGACTCTGACCTGGTTGGCAAAGCCGTATTGCCAAGCACAGGCCCCATTTCCCCATCACTTCTGTGCTGTGTGAAGCTGTACTGGCATTTCCAAGTGACAAGCAACTCCTCCTACTTCCACAGTGGGGAGCACTGGGAACATGAAAAAGGACGGGAGCTGTATTTATTCCACGCTTTTTCAGAGGTCAGCTCAAATTGGTAGCACCGGTCAGCATGCACAAAGGAATTTTTTGCTGGGAAATCCTAGACTAGTTTGCAGGAATGTGTTCTTTTTACTGATACTTCCATGAAAGAAGTCAAGAGTGCTCTTTGTCATATGGTTTAGTGTCATATGGTAGTCCTGCAAGGAGCAGGGAATTGGACTTGATGATCTTTATGGGTCCCTTCTAACTTGAGATATTCCATGGTTCTATGGATGTTTTAGTTTTCTGAACAATAAAGATGGAAGAATTTTCATAAGCTAAAAATGTCTAATTACATTTTTCTTATTTTGGACATTATATCTGTATCAATGCATTACTGTATTTGCACGTTAAACATGTAGTTGTTTTTTCTTGTTTTGTCTTTATTTCAATCAAGTGGGTTTACTCAATTAAAATGTCTCATTGTGGTATTATCAAAGTGATTGTTTCACTCTGGACCTGACTGGTGATCACTGGACTGGGTGACCCTGGTAACTGTCAATGGATGTGATCCTGACTGGGGTCTGCAGATTCACTCCTCATCAGCACAAATTTGCCTCATGATGAGGAGTCTTGGCTGAGTCTGGCTGCCATCTCTGGGCCTGCCCTTCTCAGCACACTTCACCTGGCACTGTGTACCTGGTGCCTGGCTGATGAGGGTCCTGCTCTGGCCATTGTGGTTTTGTGCTTGAATCCTGGGTCGCTGACTGACCTTCCAGGAAATGCTGGCCCCCACTGCATCCTGACAGCCTGATTCTTAAGAGATATCCACCTTCTGACTTTTTATTCTGATTCAAAATAAAAGCATATTATCAACTGACATTGTCTCTCCAGCTTCTCATGTGCTTTGTGTTGTGTTTGCAGCGTTTTTAAATTTCACTTTAGACAAAAACATACTGTAATTGCATTAGAACAGAGGGAAGTTACCTCGTGTTTCAATACAAATAAAGTAGCCTTAAAATGATATCCTGAACAGAAAAATCATAGCGACAAAATTTAATCAAAATTGCAATTAAACAACCTTGATGAAATTTAAATATATAACTGTTATTGCATACAGATTTTTTTACTTACTGAAAAAAATAATCTTAGCACATCACTCTGCTATATAAACAATGGGACGTGGGGGTTTCTTATACCTTAAAAACTTTTGTTATTTCAAAATTAAACATACGTAACAAGCCTATCCAGTCAAAAGATAAATATTCCTAGTTTATATCTATGCCTTAAGAAAGTAAATTACATTAAAATTATATGGAGTACTGTAGATGATGTACTTCTTTTTGAACAGCAAAAATACACAGATATTTTGGCTAATAGCTCAGTGACTGTTACATAAAAATCAAAAACTGCAGAAATGTGTTGATACAATGGAAGTGTCTGATGAAATTTTCATCTCACTGAGGTCAATGAGAGGTTCCCATTGACTCTGGCAGATACAAAAGGGCTTTGCTGTCAGAGGGCTCTCCTTGCTGCTACCAAGATGCCACAGCAATACTTGTGAGCCCTCAAGGCAGGTTATCCAAAAGTGTGGGCTTTTAGGCCTACAGGTATTCAGTTCAGCCTGCTGCCTTCTTTACATGTACATCTGATTCTGGCATATCAGATGTACTGGCTTGTTTAGATAAAACAAGGAAACAGAACATTGTTAAAAATAGCCAATCAGAACCCATGCCTCCTCACTGCTGTCAGAGCAGGACCGTGCACAGATCGTCTTTCCCAGCATGCAAAATGACATTATGGTCTGTCAGGCAACGGAGGGCAGAGATAACATCATGAGTTGTTTGCCAGCTAAGGCAATATGCTGTGAGCTCAGATCATAGAACTGGGTGCTGTGGGGCACATTCTAGGCTGTAAAGCAGTTTGTCTCTGAATAGCTAGGGGGGACAGAGAAACCGTGGCACATAAAAAGTACAGTATGGGAAAGACCCATGAGATTCAACAGTTCTGATCAGTTGTGTATCAAGTACTGCAAGCTCACCAATTATTTGAAATATGCTAAGGCAAGTAAATGCAGTAAGAACTATTTGCACTCCCCTTCCACCAAAGGAAATAAACCGTGCTGAAGGTTTATTGCTAAAAGCAAACGGAAACAGAGGTTCCGAAATGTTAATATTTCTTTCTTCTCTTCAGCTTCTGTTTGAAGATAGCAACACCATAATAGCTTTTACATTTTACCAGGAAAATGGGTATTGGGATGATAATGGTTAACATGCTGAACACTGCAGCTAAGGCTGCTGTCACTTGACCAGCTGCGGTGAGAGGGATAATATCTCCATAGCCCACGGTAGTGAGTGTGATTAAAGCCCATCACAAGCAAACATGAATGTCAGTGAAGTGCAGCTCCCCTGTGTAGGAAGGATGGCTACCTAGCAACTCCCCATAGAAGAAGATAGAGGCAAAGAAGAGGGTCTCAAAGGCCAAAATCATCAGCAGGATGCAAATCTCTCTGAGGATGTAGCACAGAACCCTGAGGACCAGTGGCATTTCTATCAGCTTGGATATCTTCAGGAGTTTGAGACAGACAATGCAAACAAAACCCAACCAAAGCCCCGGGCTTGGTGCTCTATGAATCTGCCCAGTCATAAACAGTTTCATATATACTGGGAAGAGGGAGAAGAAGTCAACCATGTTCAGGGGATTTTGGAAGAACGACTTCTTGTCTGGACAGAAACAAAATTGCACAGAAAACTCAAAAGTAAACCAGAGGACATAAATTAGCTCCAGATGAACCAAGTAGGCAGTCTGCTGGTAATAGGGTTCCTGGTCATTGTGGAAGACCTCAGAATCATCAACAGAGGTCAAGCTAGGAGTAAAGAACTCAAATTGTGCCTTAGTCTCCTCGCAGAATACGATGACAATTCCAACGATGAACAGTAGAGAAACAAAAGCCAAGCACTTCAGAGGGAAGAAAAGGCACATATATAAATAAATCAACAAACAAGTATCATATAACCTCACTGCCCCACCACAACCCCAGGACCACCTCCACAGGCACAATACAATCCCAGACTAATCTTTCTCAAATCAACATTGTTCAGTTCACATGGGAGTGTATTTTCTCCTTCCAGATTTGAAAAATAATAGAGAAGATTGGAGTCAAATAAAAAAAATCTGAATTCTTATATTGGCATTTGTAAGGAAATACTCCAACAGCTGGAGCAGTGTGGACAGACTCACACTGAGGGCCTCTTCAGCATTAAATGTTGGCTCCAGAAATACCAGCAGCACAGAAAACATCCTCTGCAAGTCTCTGATTTGTGTTTATTGTTCTGCATGCCTGACATTTTAAAGAGGTATGGGGCATGCATTTTGTGTAGAGAACAGGGACAAGAGAATGAGAGAAAAATAAGGTGTCTATTAGTGAGAAGAAAATTTTTTCTTTTTTAATCCAGGACTAAAAGTATACCTACCAAAGATATGAACCCATTAGCATTTTTCATGGACCCATTCCAGTAATCCCAAAGGACACAGGTTGTGTCCATCTGCACTTATAGTATTACCTTAGCACTGAAAGAAGAAAAAGTTTTTTCAAATATAGACCAAATCTTTGGCTGCCACCTGGTTCACCAGCTGAAATCCCTTCTTTCTGTCTGGACTATGAGGCATTGGTCGTCAGTTTGTTCATCTTCATCACAAATGTTATATTCCTCTGGTTGCACCTCTTTGTTATTCAGCTTCAGCCAGCAGCAGGGTGCTAGCTATATCTCATTTATTTCCCAGAAAATCAGCTCTTCTTCTAAGACTGACTTACAGGTATCAATGGGGCAGTGGAAATGTTCGGTCCTATAACAGTTCAACACAGAGCTGAATATCTCAGCGCTCCTGTCAAAAAAGAACTCTTTGGCGGTGGGATCATAGTCGTAGATTCTTGGGGCATGAGGCTCTGTTAGACTGCACAGCTTGGTCCCTGGGAAGGTCCAAAGAATGCTGCTGTATGTCTCATATCTGACTCCTCCAATAATCAGGATGATTTTTTCCTTGGAGTCTTCAATCTGTGAGGGAGGAGGAAGAAGCAGTCCTCATAGGCTCTTGTTTATCTTCAGTTGAAAAGAGAAGAACACAAAAGAAGTAAAGTAAAGCAAGTTCTGAAGCAGTAAGGATTTCCAGGATACCTCACTGCAGTGCTTTTAATCACATTTTGTACCTGAAACCTGCATCTCCTACAGGGAGGAAGGCCCTTCTGCCCTTCCCCATCATGTTCAGTGCCTGTTCCTAGACTTTGCTCTGTGGATGCATTGTCTGAACACTTTTCTTGCTCCCTGCTGTCTCTATAACAAGCACTAAACTCTTCACATCCTTCTCCCTCTCTGCAGAGAGTAAGAATGGAAACTATTCCTTTAAATTTGATTTCTGATATGTCTTTAAGGTTTTGATCAAGCCTGATACATCCTATCTGTTCCACAGCACTGTTTGCCTTTTACAGCCTTTGCACTGCAACTGATTTCTAAAACCCAGAAATAATCTGGCAAGCAAAATGACACATGGTGTTCCTATGCTCTGAATAAGACCCTTTGATTGTAATAAACAGCTTGTCCTTTCAGAGCATTTTTTAAGCAGATGAAAAGTGCAACTCCATTTCCATTTTCAGTGCCCTATTCCAAGCTTTTTCTCTGCCTCCCATCTTCTGAGAATTCATTTTCACTGCATGAGGCACTGCGGGGCTTTGGCGATGAATGTCAAATCTGCTCCCTCAACCTTAATACTTTGAATAATGAACTCGTTTCAATTTGGCCTACTTTTATTAACACCAAAGAACAAGGTAGACTTTTCAAGATCAGGTGATTGAAGCTACAATGAACTGAGGCATTTTTCAAAGATGGTATTTTAACAGAACTCATTCAGCATTTCTTTCCCATAATCTGTGGTATTTAATAAAATAAATATTTTGTACAAGGCAGAAGTTCTGTGGTTTTTTCCCTGTTCACTCATATTCAGATGCACCAGTCTCAACTAAGCACTCAGGAATACTCATGTAGTCTGAACTGGAGGGGTGGTGTCTTCATTAACTACATTTGTGCTAGAATATAAGAGAAGTTTTAGCTTTCCAGTATAAGCGTTTCTTTAGAGGTTGTTCATAAAATATTTGTGAGGATGATTAACAGATTCCTACTTCGAAATACTGAACAAAAAAAGCTTAAGCTATCGTAAAGTCCTGACAGTTTTAGGGAAAGACCAAGCTACCCTTTCGGTGCTGGAGATAGGACCAGAACCTGCAGGTTTAGCTTTTCTACTCTCAAAACCAGTGCACGGAGCTTCTGTGGAATCTCACCTCCAGACCTTTTTTTCCCATCCCATGTTTCAGCTCTACCTCTCCCCTGACGTCTAACACAAGTGTACTCCTCAGATTACGCAAACAGATCAGTGAAAAGTTTTTTAAAAAAACTTTCAAAAGTAAGGTGATTTATTACCTGGATTACTGCAAAAACGTGTAAAATGTTGCAAGCGGAGAGCAGTTAAATGTTCTGCAAGTGCAGATCCGCCCAGCGCAGGCTGGCAGGGCGGTGGCAGTGGCAGTAGCTGTGACCTGAGCAGGGGAGCTGCCTCCTCCCCGTGCCCGGCAGCCCCGAGTGCGGAAGGGTCCTGCAGACACGGCGTGAAGCCCTGCACTGCCCACCTCTGACTTCGCCTCCCGCCGCAAGGACCCTGTTCCACAGCCCCCCAAGGCCTGCATCTGGCCGCGCTTCCTCGCACGGCTCCGCTCGCCCTGATCTCGGACACTCTTCGCCGTCCCTCAGTTCCCCGCAGCTGCACGAGAGGCCAATGCGCCTGTTCCGCGCCCCTTGGGCCGCGGCGGGTCCCCGGACGAGCCCCACCACGCTCGGGAAGCGCGGGGAGCCCCGGAGCGGAGGCGGGAGGGCGCAGGGAGCAGGCGGGGCGGGAAGGCGGGAGCGCGCAGGCGGGGGAGCGGCGGGCGGCTCGTCGGGCCTCACGTCGTAGGGCCGCATGTCGGGCCTCACACGTCGTGCCTCACGTCGGGCCGCATGTCGGGCCGCGCCGGGTCGGGCTGGCGCCGCGGGCGGCTGGGCTCGGCCCCGGCCCCCGGCGCAGGCGTGAAGCCGCTGCGCACGGTGGTGGCGTGGAGGGGCGGGCGGAGTGGGACCAGGTGATGGTGGGGCTGTACTGCGGGGACAGCCGGCTGCAGCAGGACGCGCTGGACCGGGTGTCGGCCTGGAAGAGCCGGTACGGGCCGCGCGGCGCGGGCGGGGAGCGCGATGCGGACCTCGGGGTTCCAAGCTCTGTCCCCGGAGCGGCTCCTTTGACTTTTCTGTCCCAGGCTCTCGCGGTCCTGGGCCCAGAGGACGCCGGGTGCGCGGGCGCAGCTCCCCCAGGGGCAGCTCCGCGGCCGCGGCAGTGTGTGCAGACCGGGTAGGCGGCCCCATCTTGTAGGGCATCTTCGTTGTGGGAGGCTCCGGGCACGTAGCTCCTGTCGGACGCACAGTGATCCTGTGGAGAGCAGGGGACGCAGAAGACCTACGTGCCCGCAGCTTCGCGGGCTGGTTTCTCGAAGCAGTGAGCATACAAGGCCTCCAAATCTTATTCTGTGTTGCCTCTGCCGCGTTCATACGGAAGACCTGCCTAGTTAAGGCCTCTTCTGTATGTGCGTAGCATATCAGTAAGTCCTCGTTTAACATGTGCTTAGGAGTAGCCATGTAATCACTGTTCCAGATAGAAGCCTTCTGGAAAGAGGCTTTGATGCTGTCTCTACATACTGTTTCTCAGGCTGTTATGTACCACAGAGCACAAAAACTACCTGGAAAGCTACCTTTTTTGCAGGGTGACTGTATTTGTGTGACTGCTCACCCAGTTTTCCTTTATCTCCAGTTATGGTCAAAAAATGCCTCTTGCAGTGGATTGCACTGCAGAACTGATTCGTTGCAAGGTCCTGGATTCATCTGGCAGATTGAAGTCACATGAGCTCATCCTCTCTTATGGGCTGGCTCTTGTAAGGTAAGGGCTCTTAAGGCCTGTGTGCTTTGTGACAAAGTCCTGGGCAGATGTCCTTATTCAGCTAAGTTCACTGTGCATTTCTGGGACCACAATATGTGGGGAATTTGTCTCTGGGGTTCCAAGTTTCTCTGCAGCTTTTGATAGTAATTTTCTTTTCTGTAACATTCATGCAGGTTTGTCAACTTGATCACAGAAAGGAAACAGAAGATGGCCAGCATTCCTCTGAGACAATTAGCCAGAGAGGTAAATATTTAATAAGAGTTGCTTGATAATTTATGTCTACACAGAAAGCATATGCATTGTCTATTAACAACACTGGGTGGAGGGAGTAGAGGGATATCATTCTTTTGTAACCAAACTAACGAATATAGGTGCCAGTTCTTTCCAACTGCAAAGCTTTAAGAGGCTTGCTGCAACTGTATCTAAATTTTTGTTCTTTAAAGTCAGATTAAGACTAAAAAAAGCTGATGATCATTAAAGCTTTTTGAATCACATGTGGTCAAAGCCTTGATTTACATGCATATAGTACCACTTGACATACTGCCCTATATTTTCCTTTCTTAGCTACTGAGATCCAGGAAAAGAGCTAAATCTGTAGTTTATAAATTCTAGTCTTTGACAAGCAAGGCTATACATAAAAAGCACTTAATCACATTTACAGGCATTTTCATCTCGTGTCTCTGGCTTCAGGTGAGCTTGTCCACTTCTGTGTCAAGGAGGGAAGGTTCAAGTTGCAATTGTAATAGCAGGACCAACTTAAGTAGTTTTATTGCCAGCTGCACTGAACACCATATCTGGGGCTGAACAAGTTTTGATAGTGAAGGACAGACATCGTTTGAGCTCTTCTATATATGCAGTATTGTCTGGACCCCTGTGTGAGAATGATGAATTGATTTCTGGTTTTTTTCACAGATTTTTAAGAAAGATTCTGCTTCTCACCTTTTAAAACTGAGCAAGCTTAAAAACAGAGGTCTTGCATAGTTAAAGGTAGTTGTCCTTAGGAAAGTTGCCAAAAATTGTGTACAACTTAGTATGTGGATTTCATTATTACGTATGATATGATTTGTATCTTTGGTATACAGTTATCCAGAATGTCTCATCTATTTAAATATAATTTAACTGCTTCTCAGTATCTTATTAAATTACACGCAGCACCTCTGTCTAAAAAGAAATCTGTTGTTGCAAGTAACACCAAAGAACTTAACATCCCAAGGCCACAGGAGGAGTGGGATCAGGGAGTTGGGGGATCTTGGCCCACCCTTGAAGTGGAAAGCTAAGAGTGACCTAGGTATAGGCTCAGCTTTGCGGGGCTGCAGGCAGCTGTGGCATGATGCAGTGAAAATGTGGGGTGACATCCGCTGGCTGTTCTTCCAGGTGGATATCCCCATCTGGGTTGTGGACCTGCGTCACGAGCTGACCCACGGGAAGCTGCCGCGGCTGGCCCTGTGCCGCAGGGGTGAGTGCTGCCAGGGGGGTGGCACTGGCAGGGGTGGAAACACCAGTGCCATAGGCCCTAAGAGGAGCATCCCTCCCTCCAGTGTGGGGGGCTGCAGGGCATGCAGTGGTCTTGTCAGACGTAGGGAGGATTTGCCACTGCCCTGTGGGGGTAGCTGAACTGTGTCTGGTGGCTCCAGGCTGTGGTACATCACAGGGAAGATGTTCAGAGGCTGCTCCCCATCCCCAAAAAAATACTGGAAAAAACAGTTTGGTACTCTGGCTTTTTTACAGCACAGGAAGTTAATCTCAGGGAAATAGGTAAAACCTTCTCCTGATGGTTTAGAGGTAACCTAAGACTCTTAAAAAAATCCCATTTAGGGAGAAAAGCAGTATGTACTGCAAGCCTGAATGAATGAGCAGCTCCTGGCATTTGAAGAGATTCTTGGGAATTTTGGATTAAGCACTGATGAGCCAGTTAAATAACCTTCATCAGGGTCCTTAGATTGAGGTGGATACAGAAACTGTAACGGAAGTAAAGGCATTTTCTTTCTATCTAATGTATGCCTAGTGTGCTCTCTGCACAAAAAAAAATTATGTTATTGTTGTAGACACTATGTTGACCATGGTGATACTGAAGTACCTGGCTCATGTTCTCATTAGAATGCCACTGCTGGGACTTAGTTTCTGGTTAAATTTGACGTAGCTTGAGCTAGGTGCAGCACTATAGTAGTGTCCAGTCTTTTTTGTTGCTAAAAAGAAAGTGGATGGATGTTACCAGGCTTGTGATACTGGATTGTGGGGGATTTTTGTGGTTCCTTTTTGGGGGGAGGGAGGTTGGTTTTGTGTTGGGGTTTTTTTGGTGGGTTTTTTTTAGGGTTTTTTTTGGTTGGTTTGGTTTTTTCTAATTTGCTCACCTTTTCATTAATGGAGTTCTATGTGTTTTCTGGATTCGTAACTGTTTAATAGCATTTCTTTTCATAATACGAGTTAGTAATGTGCCACCTATATTATTTTTTTTTCAGTAATGAGTCCTCACTGAGAAGGTAATGTTTTCTGTTCTCCTTTAGGTTGTGATGTAGTGCTGGACTGGCTACGAAAGACATATTGGAGCCGTCAGCTGGGCAATAACTTGTGTGAAGAAAGTGAGGATGAGGATGAGGAAGAGGAGGAAGCAAACACAGAGTTGGGCAATGATGCGTGGGAGATTCAAACCCCGCAGCATGAGGCCTGTCAGAAACACAAAGAATTCCACGGTAGATGTCCCTATAACAATGGCAGATGAAAGGATTAGATGTGCTAGTTTAAACATGTCATCTTCTAGCATAAAGATATAGCTTCAGCTCAGGTTTTAGGATTCCTCTGCACCTTGGTGGATTCTTGAGGTTGACTGACTGGTTTGGTATTGGCTCACCAAATTTGTAGCATAAAATCCTTTACTTCTATTGAATATGCAGTATCATAATCAGTAGCAACTGCTATACTGGGATGAAAGCATTGTAAAAATTAGTTGTAGCATCTTGATAGGCATAGTTTTGGTCTTGAGGCCACTACTGACAAAGAAGGCTATAGTCCTTTTATAACTCTCAAAACTTTGTAGATTCGAACTTGAGAAAGAGCAAGATAGAAGCGATTTAGCCAGTTTCAAAATATTTTGCATGTGGACAGAAAAATCATTAACTGCTGATAGTATTAAAAAAAAAAAAATCACAGGTAACTCAACCTGGGCATAATCTGAGATATTATGTGCAGAACAATGGGAAATCTTTGGTAAACTGCTCCAGTGGTTGCTTTTTCATCACTAGAAGTCTTTGAACCAAAAATAAAGGACTTTTCTCAAAGTGGATTTCTAGTTTGAATGGCTAAGTGGAGGAAGTGAGAGTTCAGCTTAGATGTCTGGTCTGCAAGTTTTAGGCATGTGAACTATCAAACAGTACCTCAAACAGTAAAACAAATTAGTCATAATTTTTTTCTAACAAAGCATGGCAGGCTTATGGGGGGTAACTTGCCCCACCCATTACAGCAGCCCAGTCCAAGGCTCAGAGAGTGCACAAATGCTGAAGTGATGCTTAGTGCTCCCTAGAAGGTCACACTAAGTGACTAATGATTCAGGCTTTAGGACCTACGGATTTGTTTCAAGTCTTTTCTAGATTCTTCCCTTACAGACTCTATATATATAGAGTTGCTGTGATCCAGAAAATTTTAGCTAATTTTTGAGTTTAAGACAGCACTTATTAGAACAATCCAAACCTAGAGGCAGTACTAAACTTCGGAATAGAGCAGCTCTTAACGTTTTTCTTGTTAAAGTGTTTTTCTGGTCTTCTGTGTTCATGTTGAATGAGATCCAAGCATGAGCTGTTCCTTCTTCTCCCTGACTACCCTAAACAAAAAAAACATACCACCCCCCGTTGACAAAAGAGAGAATCACAGGATGATATAGTAGATTCTGTGATTTGTATGTCCAGAGTAACGGAATGGGAATGGTATATCAGTCCTACAATTCAGATGCATTTGAAGTTTTATATGGCTGATACTGTGTGATGGACACCCTCTTAGCAGGCAACAGTGACAGCTGAATGGTGAAATATTTTGGAAGATGTTGCTATTTCAGGTATAGTAAAAGTGGTCCACAGATAAAAGACATTTCATGCAGGTGGTAAATTAAAGTTCGGTAAAGTCCAATAAGGACGCAGTTAGTTTGTAAATAACCATAGTGCCGTTGCAATAGATGCAAAATCCAAGTATAAGAAATACAAATATGCATCAGAACATAAACTGCATATAGGAACAATTTCTTCCTAAACTGATCTATTTAAGGATTTTTTTTGAGCTGTCTGCATTTATCCAACTTGCCTGTCTTTGACCACTGTTAGTGATAAAATATGGAATTTGTGGTTCAGCCCCACCTGAGAAAATTTATGTTGCTGGAAAAGTCTGGAAGATTTGTGAGTCTTTAGTGTGTTGTCTGAATCAGAATTTCTGTGTAATTTGACTGATGCCTTCCTTGAGTGTATATTCAGTAAAACTAAGCAGTTTGCTTAGAGACAAAATTCCCTTACATAGCTGATCTGTTTAAACTACATATTTATGTTTATTTCTAGAAAAAGTCAGAGATATTCTGATATCTTACAAGAATGAGCAGTTTCGGGTAAGTTTACTCTGATTATCAGCACTTTTGTTACTTCTCATTTCCTGCTTGGGGCAGTACATCTTCTGTGTTAGTTCCTTGTTCGGATATCACTACTAGTGTTGTCACACATGGCTTGCCAAAGGAAAGCTCTACAGAGAACAAGCAATTCGAGCTGTGATAGTTTCTAATATGAACACTTTGTTCAGGTTTATAAAGGAGATACGTACTTATTGGAGATCCCAAGTCTTCCATGTCCCAGTGGATAGTGCTCAGTTTGTTTTCATTCATCCTAAAATCTCTGGAAATTTAGACCTGTCATTCAGAAGTCATTAGTCCATATTTTCTATCATCCACAGTATATATTTGCAGTGACCCAGTGGCTGAGGTGCTGCAATTCATATTTGTGAAAAATGTGGCCCAGAAATCTTTCTTTCCTCAGCTTCTCCTTCGTACTAATGGGTTAGTTCTCGAGATCTGGGAAGAGCTGGGTTACAGACCCTCTCAGCAGTCTTTGGATATGACCTGTTGTTACTGGGGAGCTGTTCTCACTTTTATGTTGATTAATATGATTCAGGGCTTAAGGAGAAAATGTGCTGACATTCCGGTGAAGTATAAGACTTAAATCTGCAATGAGAGGTAGTCTCAGGAATTTTATTGAAAATGAACATCCAGTTTCCTTCATTGTCTTGTTTTTGGACTATGTAATATGATTTTCCTTTGTTCATCCTTCCTTTTCTGTATTTGTCACTGGCTTATTTTGTATGTTTTGCATTGCATGGTAAAGGAGACACATTGATTATGTGTGGTGAGTGACCTCTTAACATACTAACAGAACAGAGGGAAGTACTTCAAATTGATTAGGAAAATGCAACTTCAAAATTTAAACTGGTCACAGTTGAATGGAGGAAAGGAGCAGTGAGTCAATTGCTAAAAAGTAATTGCAAACCTTTGTTTTAAAGTTAAAGTGAAATGCCTTATCCCATAGAAATTGAGCAAATAAAGGCTGATGAGTAAACTGTTAGATGCCTCAGTTTACTTGAATGCTGCACACAGTGCTTATGAAACCTGTCTGTTCACCCTGCAAGGCTGCCTTTCTTGTCAAATGATTGCAAGTGCTGCACTTCTAAGTCTGTCAACTGTAACACAATACTGTGGAATTGTGAAAAATGAATGCTCTGTAGATACATATGTTGTCAATATAGCTTCTTTTGATATGCAGTTTTTGCCACTCTGAGGTTCACTGAATAAGGGTGGGCAAAGGATTTGCCAAGACCTGTCTATGTCAAGGAGTGTTAACCCTTATGGCTGATACCTGCAAGTGCTTAACTGAAGTTTATCTTTAATAAAAAAAGTAATACTATCTTTCTGTTTTAATAACTGTTTTCAGTAATTTTAAGAGCTGTAAGTTGGTCCTTTGTTGGCCTCTGGAACTCTGTTCTGTACAACAGTAGACCTCTAATTTAAAACTGATTACGGCTCATAAAATCTTAGAAACTTAGAAATAGATTGAAAAAAAATGACATGGGCTTTTTCTTTTGCCCTTTTAGTGTTCAGATGATTTGGTGCATCCAAATAATTTCTTAACCACAACAGCAACTGAATGTTCCAAATATCAAATAAATACTACTTGAAGCTTTTCTAGGCCAATATTTAAAAAATCACCTTGCATTTGCACAGAAAGAGTGGTACAGTATCTTTGCTGGTTTCCCTGCATAAATGTATAGTGTGTGTCTGATCTTTTTCATGTAAGAAGGAGAATCACTTACACCTAAGTCATCTTTATAGCAGTGTAACTGTAGAGTCTCTGATTCAGATACTTCTCTAGCTATTTTATTAGCTACTTTTTAAACTTAAAAGCATGTATGATTCTATAGGGTGTAAACCAGACTAAAATATAGTTCTGTCACAGGGGCTGTGTACTTGATTGTCTGATTGTTCGTATGAGTGGGCTAGAGGTTCTTCAGTCACTTTAGGTCATGTCTTTATACTTGATTTATCATCTAAAGTATCTTTTGCATTTAGTGGTAGCTTTGCATATATAGAAAAGCTAATCACAGTCCTGAAAATGACACCTTGGTTTTTCAGTCTGGTTTTACATTTCATTCCTGTTTGGCAGGAAAAATAATTTCTTCTTTTCTCTCAGTAGTTATTCTCTTCCAGGAAATAATCGGCTAGATACTTGTTGGTGATGTAATGGGGTTTATGCTGATATTTTGTAGAAGGTCTTGATGGTAGAACTGTCCCTTGGGTAGCTTGTGAGCATAAGTATAAGGCATGTCTTACCTTGCTGAGCAGACTCAGACAAGGTATATATCAAATGAAGAAACCACTAACTTTCAGAGGACTGCTGACCTTAGATATTCCCTCTTTCATTCTTGGTATAATCTGACTTTTATTTTGATCTACTGTGTGCATAATGTGATTGGCAAAACCTTGTCCTGAGTAGTCGACCTAATCCCCATGTCACATGCTGAGTTAATGATTCAGAATGGGTCTGTCCTGGCTGGTGCTGAAGTCAGGGAGAGCAAGGTTTAGAACCAGAATGAAGATACCAGGACTGTGACTCCTGGATACTCATGTCTTTTTAATTCAGGCCTTTTCCAAGTATGACATGGCTTATATTAATTTTTACTATAACTCTAGGAAGAGGAGCTTTTGTGAATTTTTTCGAGTGCTGTTGATGACATACATGTGGCATGTGCATCTTCCCTTCAGAGCAATGTCTTTATGTTTGCCGTTGGGGCATATTTTCTGTTAATGCTTGAATTTTTCCTTCACTCAGGTTATGCAGACTATGCAGTCTGCTTCAAAGTCTCGAGAACTGTGGTCTGATTCCTCTTCAGAAATGGATTGGATTTTGGCTCAGATCAAAGACCTGATGCAGGAAAACAGGTACATCTCAAATAAAGGTGAGGTGAAAGGTACAGTCCAGAACTCGGCCTGTAGCCCTGTTGCACTACCTTTTCACAGTGTTCTTCACCTGATAGTGGAGAAAGCAAGTAGTAGATTTCCTCAACATCTTTGAGGACTGAGTTGTTAATCTGTGTTAATGAGTAATGTTCCCTGTGCCAGCTGGTCTCCAAGGTGTTGTCCCAGACTTAGCTGTGCTGGCCCCAAGGCATGTCAGCATCTTCAGTGTCTTCAAAAGCTTTCCCAACAACCTTGTTTAGACTTCGATTTCACAGTAACCTTTAGAATTCTTCAAAATTGCAGGGCAATACTTGGCATTTTCTATACTTTCTATCTTTCTACGAGTAGAGAGCCTCTAGGACGCAGTGTGTTGAGACTTTATTATCACCATACAAATTTGCATGAAGATCTTGAACCACTTTGAGAATTCTAATCAGTATAACTGTAGAGAGGAGAAAGTATCATGTTATAGATAAGAACTATAACTCCTGATGTTTCATATATTAATATATATGCCCTACCAGCTACTGATTAGTTCAAGAGATTATCAGATGTGCCAGAATAAAACCCTGGATCACCCATCAGTTGCTGGGCATGGGATAATGAGCAGGAAGGCATGAAGATTCTGTAATGAGAAGCAGAACTTGCTAAACATGGGGCTTCTATATCACTTTAACTGTCTCTAAATAACTGGACGGTACAGGTAAAAGAAAGCCATTGTACCTGCCTGTGATTCTGATACTCACTCCCTAAGCATTCTCTGTCAGCCGCTGTCAGAACATGAAGGGACCACATGCAGCTGCCTATATACCAATATATATGTGTAAAATATTGATTTATATATATTTTACCTATATATATTAGATATAATTTGATGTTTGAACCTGGCATCATCTACGTGGTAGAGAGGAAACAGACTGCCACAGTACAACACAAGGGTTATGAAAGGTTCAAATGAGAAAAAGAGAATTCTTCTTCTGTGAAATGTGTTTTTAGGAAATGTTGAGGCAATGTAATGCATTTGGAAACAGGTAAAAGATCAGAGAAAGGCCCTTTCCTTTAGGAAACTGAAGTAGTGAGGATCTCAAGATAATAATGTATTTGGGGTCTTTCTAGTACTGCCTTTTTGGCATGCTCTCCTGTTAGTTTATGTCTGTGCAAAACGTAAGTTTTCGTAACAGAAGTATATAATCAAAACAAGTACTTAATTTGTAAATATTGTGGATTTGATTTGCTTGCCGCCCACGAATTCTGCAAATCATGCTTGTGGTATCCCATGAAAGTGTGTTAAATCACATTTTAACAGTTCTTTGCCATCATCTTTGTGCGAACAACGTGTTACGTCGGCTCTTGCTGTTTGTCCCATGCAGCTGCACAAAGTATATTGAACCCCGATTATGTGAGCGTCCAGAGGAGATGCTGCTTCCAAAATTAAAGCAGTTTAAAAACTTTGTCATCTATTTGGGAAAGTCCTGGAACTAGATGGCACATCTCAGGGGCCTGGTTTCATTTCAAGCCTTCACTGTCAGTTTTCTGAGAGCTTTATTTGGAATTCCAGTCAGTCACTTAGGTAAGGGTATAAAACTAAACTGCCAGGTGTGGCCTAAAGAAACTGCAAGGGATCCTTTGCAGTTAGCTCATTTTCCTTCAGGTCTGAAAGAATCTTCTGCCCTCTGCAGAATCCAAATTACAGGCTACGTCGATAAATGACTGCAAAGGATACTCTGCTGCCTACTTTAGAGAACTGCCCAAGTGGACCTTGTGATGACCAGATGATCTTAAATGGTTCTCTGCTGAAGTTGCCATCTACCAGGAGATGTCCTTAATAGGTGGTCATGCATGTAGGAGTAATGGTAATGATACTGGAACAGTTTCCAGAGAGGAGAAGGATCGAAACTGGATTTTGTTTTTAGAAACAAATTACATTCTACCACTTTCCTTCTCATCTCCCGCCACATCATCTACTTATGATCTAGCATGTGTGTGTGTTGTTTCTATATGCTGAGCTCTTCAGCTGCTGTTTGATTTATAAAAATGCAGCATTGTATCTAAGTCATGTCTGGATGTTTAGAGTTGGAAGTCACTCCTGTTGGAGAAGACAAATTTTCTCATCTATTATCAAAATATGCCATGTTTGACATGGGTGCTGCCATTCCAAATCTTTGCACGGGTATAGAAGCTCACGGATAGAATGTGAACAGAAGAATTCAAGAGAATCATACTGGATATTGGGGTAGTTGTGGAAATTTTACTTCTGTCCCTTTTGCTGTATCTTATTTTCAAGAGTCAGTCAGGGCAGCCTACCTGCGTTGGTACCCTCAGTCTTCACTTTCATTAAGCCAGCCTAATAGGAGATGGAGTGATCCTGGAGCCTGGAGCATTCAGTGTTGTCAGACTAACTGAAGTTTGCAGGATAGTTATAAGGGCAGGAGACATCCAAAAAAGAGCTGCAGGGAAGAGCAGTTTTGACCTTATCTGCTGAACAGCTGCGCACACTGTATGGTGTGACTTCTGCCAGCAAGTCAACAGGGTTGGCTTTCCCCTGAGATTTAACGTAGCGCTGTGAGTCAGAGGTTCTCTGATCTTGGCTGGCCGGCTGGCAGCAGAGTTGGATCGTACCCCATAGGTATTTCAGTATAAGTGTTCCTTTTGAAATACCAGGATACTTGTAACTCAAGTATAAATGTTTCCTTCAAGGTTCCAGTTCTGTTCCAGTTTGTACAACTGCACATTTCCTCCAAGTCAAATAGGATATATCCAACCCAAAACTGGCATATGGTTTTAGTGCCTTGCAAAATTTTCTATTCCCTCCTAATTAATTGGTCCAGGTATTTGGCTCTCAAACTTGTTTCAGAAGTGGTGCAAGCCATGTTTTGATTTGTAAAGGAGTAAGTGTCATTAATAAGTCTCTCTGATTGCTCTAGGGAATCAGTGGCTGAAGCTCTTCTCAGTGATGGCTTTCTCATCCCAAAGATGGATTGTCTGAAGTTGCTAAATATCAAGTATGAAGGTTAGTATTTTGGGCACCATGCAAGTAAGAAGTGCACAGTTAGTGTTCTGACCAAGTCTGTTCTTTTTTTCCCATTATGTTGAAATCTCTAATTCTCTGTATATTTTTTGTACATCTAGGTCCTCAAACATCTTTTGCCCTGTTCTCCAGACCCCTCTATGTCCATGCTTAGCTAATGCTTTTGCATAAATCTCTTAGTATGGAAGGCTAACTCTTCAGCACTGAATGCCCAGCCAAAATATCTTTCAAAGCCTGCATCTCTACCCTTTTATGCAATAGTTGCCGATTTCACGAACTCCCACTAGTTTCATCTACATTGAAAATTTGAAGCAAATGAAAATGAATGGGGTTTTTTGAGCCTCATTCACCAGTTGCATCTTAGTTCCAAACTGCTGCCCATATGTATGGAGTTTCATGGATTTTCTGCAAGAGAATTAAATACCTAGAGGGAGTGAAAATTAATACATTGTGTATTTCACAACCAAAGAACTTTCCAAGAAAGATCCTCAAATTTTGGTGACTACATTACAGTAGTAAAAATTGAGGAGCTTTTTTATTCTATGTTGCTTTGCTCAATGTATCTTCTCTTTGCAGTATATTTTTAGACAGAATAGAACTTAATTATGTGTGAAATAAGCTGAAACCGAAAAAGGATTAGCAAAGCAGGTAGATTTTCCTGTGCTAATAATTTCCTTGTGCTAATTATCAATTTGTTGCTTATTTCATTTCCCTAGCATAAGAAAAATGATAGTTTCAGGTTCAGTGAGGATCCCAAAAATACACTGGAACCAATGATCCTAGAACAGACAACTTCAGTTTGGTGCAAGTGTCACACCCACCTTTCACAAAAAATTACAAAACACTAATTTGTGGCTTCTCTTTTTTTTTTAATTCTTATTGCAGCAAATAAAGAGGTATGGCAGTTCAAAATTCCTCAGACCTTTTACTGCTTTTGGCAACCTTTGCTGACAGGCCTTCTTTCACGAAGTTTTACACAGATCCTAATAGAGAAAATGTTTATGGAGCTGAAGGAATGTTCTGACTCTTCCGAACTCAGGCATCAGTTCTTGATCAGCTGGATTTCTGAGTTGCTGACTGGCATTGCCAAAGTAAACGCTGGTGAGTGTGTCTGGAATTTTTGTGTTTAAAGAAATATGAGAGTCTCCTCTGTAATGGTGTGAAAACGGGGAGTGGTGGGAACTTTAGACAGAAAGTGTAGTAACCTAATTAGTACATTTTGTCTTATGAACATAGAGATTTTATTGGTGCATTTCTTAGACTTTTCAACCTGCAGCTTATGCATTTCATGTATTTCTTAGTAAAAAATTGAAATTGTTATTAATAACTTCGCTGCAGCTTCCTCAAGATAGGAGAAGCCAATCTCTCATATGAAAGATCAGGCTGTTTTTTCCAGATATCAGTACTTGTAGGAAATAACAGTAGCAGGTAACAAATAAAGATGTTACGTGCAGTCTGGTCCCTCTTCCCAGTTCCTTTCTCCCTTGGCAGAAGCCTGCCTTTACAAGATACTAAATAGTGTTGCTGTCCTTTATTGATCCTATTACAGAACCTCTGTGCCTTCTAAACTTACGCAAAAGTAATAAGAAGTATTTTGTTTTCAGTTCCTGACTCCTTAGAGCTGTTAAAATTTGCAAACTATGTTTCATTCCAGAGACAGGCAGTGAGGAGCCTTAATTATTCAGTCAGAGGTATTCTGTGAACAGGACTTCTATACTGTGGCCTAGTGTAATCCTTGAGATTTCCAACTGGTTAATTTTACTGCCTCTTCTGTCTTCTCCTGGTCAGGCTCAGACTGCACAAAGATTTTGCCAGTATCTCAGGTAGTCATGGGTTAATATTTCGTGCTTTCACTCAGCACTGAGCATGCATGTTATGTACCCAGACCCCTGAACGGTGCTCATTCACAGCTGTTAACTCTACTCCCTGCAGAGCTGCCTGGAATGGTGCTGGGTCCCATATGCAGTATGCTGCATTTACTTGGGATAATACTGTTCAAACACATCTTATGGCTTTCCTGTCTGGGGTGACATGCACAGGACCAGCTTGGAAAGGTCTGCACCTCGTTGTGGTTAGGTCTTGTGGAGCCAACCTGCTTGTCAGTGCATTGTCACGTCCCTTATGACAACCTTGATGTGTTTGGTCAGTATATTGAGTCATGGACATGGACTGAAATGCCAGCTTATCTGAGGATGTGTTCCAGTAAAAATGCAGAGGGATGAAGGGCATATTTTTGAGTTTTGAGCACCTCGTCATTTTCATTATCTTCTTTGAAGGGAAAAAAAGACAGCACTGTAACAAACAGGTGTTGGTGAAGGAGCTGTTCCTCCATAAAGTTCCTTTGCAGTGGATAAGACTGACTGACAGTTGCTTGGAAGCTCCCTGCTGGGCAACCCCACATCTTCTTCAGCTGTAAGTTCCATCCTGTGCCCTAGAAAAGGGACAGGAAACAGTACTCTGTAACAGCTTTAGTTCCCTAGTGATGCACTGAGTTATAGCTGTGTTCCCTTCCCTTCCTTTGCCTCTAGTAGGAATTGTGACATGTGCATATAAAGCTGTGCTTGTTGCTACTCATCTCCTCACTGATTCCACAAAGAGAAGGAAGAGAATTTAAAGGATTGCACCTTCAAAATGAAAACAGAGGTTATCTGGGGAGGTACTGAAGAAGCAGCCTGGTCAGAAGAAAAGTGTAGAGGTGTGACTGCTTATAGAGGTGATACCACCTGTGGTAAATTTGTAACTTTTACACATGAAAACAGCAAAGCAGGAATTCAGTTAGAAGTATCCTAAATTCCTTAATTTTAATCACAAAGAGAGAGTATTACAGCATCCACAGATCGGGGAATAGTCAGAATTTACCTCTTAGAGGAGCTATATGAGCCAGCTGTCCTGGAGGAAACAAACACTTAAAAGCAGAAAAGACTCCAGATGAAGGTTTATCAAGCCTTATAAGACTTTTCTATTGCGCTTTTTCCTTTTTAGGATCCTCACAATCATGAGACCTCGCTTGTCACGTACTTCTCGGAAGAACCTTCTCTATCTTGCTTCCATTTACACAGAAGGAGGTGCCCCTTTGTCCAGTCCAGGCCTCTCTTCAGACAGCAGTGAACATCCAATTTACACTATAGAGAGCTTACAGTGGAGAGTCAGGCAGGGAAATCAGGTTAAAAATCAAGGGCAGACTGTAGAGAAAGAAGATGATGTGCTGGAGAGAGATGATGGTGTAGAGGAAGCGGAGGAGGAGGAAGAAGAGATGGTAACTGAAACAAATCCTTTGGAAGGACTGGCTCATCCTGGTAACATGGCGGCTGTTGCTGAGAGAAGAGCAGCACTGCAAGGGTCCGCCTGGCAGATCTCTGCAGGTAAAGAGTGACTCTGTAAGACTTGGGCAGTCTTCACCACTGACAAATGTTAATTGAAATGCAAAGACATCGCAGCCTTTTGGACCTGGCCATAATTGAAGTGTGCTTCAAAATCATCTAAACGCCAAATTACTGAAAAATGTGTTTTTTTCAAGTCTTCCATTTATATGCAGGAGTCATTTCTCTTAAGCTCTTAAAGCACCATGAGTGCGTTTTCCAGGAGCATGTTGTTACCGTCTCATTGATTTCTTTTGTTAGGCTTTTTACAAACTGTTTAAAATTTCAGTGTATCCAGCTGATGGGGCAGAATATGTGCCAGCTGTGAATGGCAAAGAAAATATGGATGTTTCGTGGTCTTGTGTTTGTGAGACTTGTAGGTATTTGAAAGCACAGTTTGGCTGTGAACCTAAGGTCCATGCTTCAGGAAAATGGCTGTTATGACATGGTGGCAAACAAAAGAAAGAAGCAAGGCAAGTTTTTAGAAGGAATAAACAGTGTATCCAGTGCTTTGTTATCTTTGCTGCAGTAGCTGTACTTTCTCATTGGGGTTGGAGGCTTCTGTAGCTTAAGAATTTTGAATGAGTGATTTATGGAGGGACTTGAATGCAGAAGGAGGAAGTTGATGGAGTGGAGTCGGAATCAAAATTATATTTAAAGGAAGAAAAGCAGGCATTAGAAGATAGTGAACTCTTGTACCCAATTCACTGGGAAATTTTCTCAAGTCAAAAAACCCCCAGAGATCTTAGTTATATGAACAGCTTGTTAGAGCTGTGTTTTTTGAGAACAAAAGCAAAATTGTCCTCTGCTTCTGTGACTTTGGTTCAGGTCAAGCACAGTTTTTACTGAAGGAACACACATTGTGTCCTGAACTACCTGACTTTTTGGTGAAAATTCTGTTTATGAAGTTGTTTTTATATAAACTTAATTTGTTTATATGAACTTCAAATTTTTTTATATAAACTTAATATTCCACAAATAACATCTGTGTAGTTACCATCCTTAAACAATTTGATACTATAGCCAGTAGGTATATAGCAACCCGTGACATCATGTGGCATATCAGCTATTTACTGGGTTGTTCCCTAAAGAAAGGGTTTAGCCTGTTTAATATCTGTAATGGTAGTTTGCCTTATAGCTGCATTGGATGTCACCACATACTGTCTCTGACCCTCTTTCAACTATAAAATTATAACACTTAGAAAGCACTATCCCATCTCAAGAGGTTTTTGTTCTATTAAATGCCCAAGAATGGTATAAAATAAAAAACAAATAAATCTGCTGGTTCTTCTAGGGCAATGCTTGGGATTTTGAGCAGATACTGAGTGTACAAAATTAACCAATTTCAGTCAAAAAGAAGGAAGTGACCAAGTTGTATGTGGTTAACAGTTGTCTCAAATAGTCTGTGAAATTATTGCTGGCTTTCTGGAGTGGAGTCCCTTCTCAAAGCGTCTCTCTGCTGGTCTTTGCTGAGCTGCGAGTAAATGTTCCAAAAATAAGTGTTCTGGTATCAAGACAGCACATAGGCTTAAAAATCTTATTTTCAAAACAATGACATATGGTAATTTATATCTATAATTTCTTAGATGTGAAATAAGGATGAAATTTAAAGAGGGATTTCCCTTTTAGGAACTGTCTTTGAAATTTTGGCCCCACAGTATAAAGGAACAGGCTTACTGATGTTATGAGATGTGATCAGTGGTTTTCCATTGTGCAATTTCTAGCCCCCACTGGAAGTCAAATTTAGCAAATGTGAAGTCATGGAGAAGAAACAGCCATAGGTGCTATATTTTCAAGACTCTGTCATATTCTTTTTCTTTGCCATCTTATCCCAGCCCACCTATTTGTCCAGAGTTGCTTAACTGGTTATTTAGGCTTCCCCAGCCTTATGCTGCCCTATACTCTTCTACTGTTGTGGCTTCACTTCTTCTTTAGTCACTATTGGCACTGTAACTGTACTGCTGTTCATCTCAGGGAGTTGCTAAGGAGCTGATGCTTAGTCTCACTGGAGAAATGAGCTACTGGATGCAAAGATACTGCTTTGCATGTGTACAAATGGCTTCTTCATATGTGTACAAATGGCTTTTTCCATTTACAGAATTATGCAGAGCAATTTCTTAAAATTATCGTAGGTAAGTCAATGTGTATGTTTCAAACAAAAGTGTTATTAGAAGAGGAAGGTAATGTGAAGGGTTGCTCCAGAATACCGTGGGGTTTCTTTTAATGGACATTGTTTCCCAGTGGCTTAGATGAGTTGCACTGTGTAGACTGCATGATAACGTTCCATGACTCGAGATATGTCCCTGCTGTTACATTCTACAGTGACTTTCTTTGGAAGAGATAGTAAGGTTAGAAATAAAATCAGTTACAACTGTAGTTCAAACTCATTTTTGCTGCACACCTGAGATTGTTCATTTTTGCTGAATGGCTGAGTTGCATGGGGCAGTATTTGTGGACTTGGTGGGGGAATCTTGTTTCTGAAAGTCTCTCTGGGAAGGTCAGACTCCTTGTTTTTGTACTGTTTTTACCTAGATGAAGTACAATGGAAAGACTTTCCTCTTGGGAAACTCCCAGGTCAGACAGATGACCCTGATGGTCTCATGTTGGATAATTATTCTATGATGTCCCTGCTTGATCAGCCAGTGAGAGATGAGTGGAAGACTCTCCATACGAAGTGAGTAATGGTGTCCTGAACCATGAAATGCATTTATCTCTGTGCCTTGTACTATACCATGTGAAAAATTAAGGCTGGGATTTCCTTTTTATTTCTGTTTAACTAAATAGTTTGACCTATCTAATATCTCGTACTGTCTCTAATACCCACTAACTGTGCTTCTTTCTTTCAAGTAATGTGTGTGTTTGGAAGGACCTTTGCAATGCTGATGTAAGAGCATAACAGTCTGTGCTGTGCATAACAGTCTGTTCTTCAGACTGTGCTGACAACGTTCACCATTGTCTGATGCTTTTAGTAAGACACAGTCTGCTGATCCCTTAGAGTAACTAGTCTGGAAGGGTAGAATTTTTAAATAAAGCTACTGAGAGCTGGTGCAGAATCTGCCTGGTGATACACTGGGATGAATAATTTTTATGGGAATGACTGACCTCACAGTTAAAGCATTCAAGACTAAAAGCCTTGGAAGTCACTTAGCCTTCCCCAGTGTCAGTTTTCCTAGACTAGCTGATCTTGTGTAGGAAGGAGGAGTCATTCTGAAATGCACAGTGGTTAGCAGAAGCACTTTGAGGTGCATTAGTGGGAAAGCATGAAGATGAGGTGATAGTTACCCACAGAAAATGGTTGCCTGCAATTACTTTTATAATACCTGAGGAAAGAATTGGCTGTACATCACTGGGGTGGTGAGTATGCTGAGAGTTTCACATCAGTGAATGCAAACATGTCTCTTTTCTGTATGCTTGAAATGGAAACCGAAGTACACTTCCTGAGTAAGCTCTCTGTCACTGCAGTTCAGTTATTCATCCTATGGTTAACCCAGCATGAAACAAACTCTCTTCTTACCCTCACCCACCACAACAGGAAACTCTCCCCACTTATTTGTACTGCATTAGTCTGACAATGTGTTTGCATAATGGATAAAATCAGACAGAAGTTGTTGCTGCCTTTATTGCTGTGACAACTCACCAATGTCATGGGAAGTTACTTCATGAAGCCCTAATCTCACTTTTTGAAGATGAAAGAACATACTCAAAAATTACCTCTTTGCATTTGTCTCCATCTTTTCCTGTCATTAAGTCTGAGAGCTACTATTTATAATGGCTCCTGTTCTTATTCCTTTCTTTTGTTTTGCACTCCTTGTGTCTTTCAAACTATCTGAGACTTAAATGCAGCGGCACAATTAGTAGTCAAAAATGTGATTTCCATGGTATCCTTTGAGGAAGCCATCTTATAATATTGCTATCTTCACTCCTCCTGCTCTTTTTTTAAAAGAAACCACTGCAAGGTTTATGAAATACTGCTATTTAGCAGTTACTAGCACAGCCTCAGCAGGCTTGAACACTTAAGTTTCTGTTAACTGGGGCTCCTCAGCCACAGTATGTTGGCAGTGCCCAGTGACCTTTTCAGAGCTGTAGCTACTAATTTAGAGCTGCAGATCTGATCTCAGTAAAGAAACACAAGAGAAAAAAAGTCTTTAATTGTCTTTTCTTTTCATTAAACTGCAGAGTTCTCATAGGTTAGCAAGTATAATGCCCTCCTTTCACCTCTGTGACTGAGAGTTCTTTCTACGACTGCCAGTAAACCATTTTGGCAAGTGGGTCACAAGCAACAAATGAAAGAAAGTCAAAGACTTTGACTTTCTTCTGACTCTGAGAGACTCTTTCTGTCAAAAGCAAACTCAGTCTCTTGTGTTGGCTCATCAGATAGTGCCCTTATCAGTGGCACTGTGTTCCTTTGGAGGAAGATGCCTGGACTGCATTTTGAAATATGATTTAGTCATGGTGAGAACTGATAGTATATTGATTGCAGGTTAAAGAGCTGTGAGCCAGAACATAGATTTCAGTGCTTTATGTTGCAGACTCCGAACAAAGCCAGCAGGCTTTGCTTTCCCCTCTGCCCCAGCAACCACTTTCCATGTGGCCTAAGATGCAGACAGGAGCAATTGCAAAAGCTTCCTCTACATTTAGCTGAGGAGGGGGTTTTCTTTTTCTCCTCACGTGCTGCTTCCAGTTGGCTGTTTTTTGAACAGTGTAGTATGTCATGCAGCTCATAGTACTAGAAAATACCCATGTAGAAAATGAAAAAGCACATATCAGGCCAAAGGCAACATGTCTCTGCTTCTCTTTGTGTGGGGAAAGGAGCAGACGGTTTGTTACACTCAGATAACAGCCTGGCGAGATACCAAGGAAAAAAGCTCAGAAAGAAACATGAGGAAAACCTGTTGTTACCACAAATAGAAAGGAGCAGAACCTGATTTATTCCTGTAGCTGTGCCTGGAAACAATCCAGGTTTCATCAGGAGTGTTATAACAGCAGCTTGTTCATTATTCTTATTTCTCTTGCATAGCAGCTTCTTGATTTGCCAAAGGACATGTGGCATCAGAAAAGTGGACTGACTGGAGAAGAGGAGGCTCAGGGGAGACCTCCTCACTCTCTACAGCTCCCTGAAAGGAGGGTGTAGCCAGGTGGGGGGTCAGGCTCTTCTCCCAGGAACCAACAGTAGGACAAGAGGGCTGGGTCTTCAGTTGTGCCAGGGGAGGTTTAGGTTGGATATTAGGAAGGAATTTTTTCCAGAGAGAGTAATCAGCCATTGGAATGGGCTGCCCAGGGAGGGGGTGGAGCCACCATCCCTGGAGGTGTTGAAGGTGAGACTGGATGTGGCATCAGTGCCACAGTCTGGGAACCACAGCGGGGTTGGATCAAGGGTTGGACTTGATGATCTCGGAGGTCTTTTCCAACCTGGCTGATTCTGTGATTCTGTGACTTGCCCGAGGCAGAAGGGAGCAGATTTTCTGGACTACTGATGTATTTTTCTATGTAGAAACTTTGTCCTCTGTCTTGTAGCTACATGAGTTTTTTGCGTCCCCATTAAAGGTGTTTGTATGGCCTGCTCCAGAAGGGGTGTTTGCTATTTACTTCCTCTTTCATACTGCCCTCTAACTTCTCTGTCTGCAGAGAGCTGTTCTGCCAGACTCCTGAAGGAGTACCGAAGTATGGTATGAGAGATTGTGAAAAGTTGATGTTTTTCTTTGAAAATATCTCTAAGGTGCTTGGAAAAAGCACCTGCAGCATAGGCATTGGGACATGCCCTTTCTAAAAGCCGTGACCTTTGTCTTTCTGTCTGGCTCCAAAGCAAAGCAAGGTAATGAACTGCAGAAGGGATTTCCTGGAGCATGGAGTTTGACATTAATTTGGGAAAAAGGGCTTTGACCAAGTCATGTGACAGAAGCAGAATCTCTTGCTGCAGCCCTAATTCACTGGGTCCACAGACGAGAATGGACACCTGGTGATCTTATGATGCATTTAGTCTATGTTGTTTAACATCTGCCTGAATTCTGCCTGCCTCGTTTGAGGTCTGTGCTTCTTACTAAATAATTCCTATTAATCTGTAGCAAAACTTGATTGTATACCAGGAAAAAGAGGTTTCAGCTACAATCTCCCTTCATTTTTAAAGATAAACTCAGTCTTGAAAGACAATTAACAGCCCATCTCAATTCCCGTTTGACTTCTTTTCTGCTTTTGTTGTTGTATCTGGAGGTTCAAAATATTGGAGAATATGCTTCCCCTATGCTGAAAGTAACAGCCTGGCTATCCACAATGTTTTCCCCTCCTGAATAAGTAATTTTTTGTTCTTTCCTTGCCACTTAACACAGTTTGGCCTCCTGGGGAACCCTTTGCAGTTTTCTCTGGTTTACCATCAGATCTTCCCAAAGACGAGCATGCTGTTGCCAAAACAGAACAGCTTGAATCTCAGAGAAGCAAAATAGTTCAAAAAGAGCAGAATCCAGCCAAAACTGTATTTAGCTATCTTTGCAGATAGATATGCTATTGGAAAAAATAGGCCAAAACTGAGCCCAGGATTTGAGGTACGACCTCACCAGTGCTGAGTTCAGGGGGCCAATCACTGCCCTGCTCCTGCTGGCCACACTATTCCTGATACAGGTCAGGTGCCATTGGCCTTCTGCCTGCCTTCATGGTCAGCCGCTGTCACCAGCGTGCCCAGGGCCTTTTCCACAGGGCTGCTTTCCAGCCTTTCTGCCCCAGCCTGGAGCATTCCTGGGTTGTGATTCAGGGGCATGTCAGTGTCCCCAGAGTCCCTGTCTAGGAATGACAGCAAGTCTGTGAAGGTTAGGAGTATGCATCAAAACACAGAAAAAATTAACCCATTAGCAGGCTGAATTCAGGATAGTGTCCAACAGCAGGAGGAAGACCATCAGGTCATTACAGTGAGAACTGTTGTTGGCTTTGTCTGCAAGGCTTCTGGCAGTGTTTCATCGGAACAGGGACTAAGAGATGTTTGATCTTAAAGGAGAAATAGTTTCTGAGGAGCTCTGAAAAGCAGCCTCTCCTATAGCCAGTTATTCTAGTACTGAGCATCTGGAAAAGGCTTAGAGTTTTTTGGTGAATAGCTTGAAGTTGCTGTGTAAATAAAACATCCCAAACATCTCAGTCTTTTTGCAGGAATTTTTTCTGTCTTCAGAGCTCTTTGGTTTTAACATGAGACAATTTCCTGAGATGCTTGGATACTTTGAAAAAGCTTACAGTTCCTTCCTCCCTGGCTCCAAAACATTGTGTTTATTGGTGGTTTTTCTGGTGTGTGCTGTGCACGTGTGTTGTCTAAGTTCATGTTTAGTGTTGCTGAGGCAACCTCTGAAGCTTTGAACCTGTCATCCTTAGGCAGATGTTTTGTTTTTGTGATAAGTGTATGTGCTTTTTGTTAGCTCCCAGTGCTCAGTTTACCTGACAGCAGGAGCAAATTTGGCCAATAATGACCACTAGGAGCGTTTTCTGAGGGTGCAGGTGCTGACATGCTGTTCCTTTAGGGATTGCATACTTGAAAGTCTCTGTAAATGCACTGGTTCCCACAACTTCATTCTAAAGCCATAGGAATGGGTAGTATTTGTGTGCAGGATGGGCAGCGTAACATAACTTGTGATGACTGTTCTTATGTTAATTGCTTGCTGTGTTAGCATTTCACCTGATGAGCTGCAAAGGACAGATGAAGGTTCAAATGAAAATTGTTCTCTGGTTATTTCTGCAGTCATGTGTCCCTCAGAACTGTCAGTAACTGGTAATCTTACTTTTGGTTTGTGCCTTGGTACCTTTGGTGTTTCGGGACTGTTGCCTCTCTTGAACACTGATGAAAAACTAAGGACATTCCAGCAGCTAAAAGCTAAAAAAGAAAAATGATGTTGTGGAAATAACGTGCTATCAAAATTAACTTCGGTGATGTGAGCTTCTAAAGCAGCTCAGTGCTTATGTGCTTTATTTCTCTTCCTCATAGCTCTGCAGAATTGAAAATTCATGGGACAGGAGGATTGTTATGGACCCAGAATGACTTCCATAAAATAAAAAGTGGCCTTCAACTTTTCTGAGACAGCATCAGAGTGCTCTGTGACTTTCAGTATTGCACAAGTTAAGTGGGATGGAAGAACTAGTAATGGTGGTGGGGAAATCATTTGTTGTTGTTGTGATTTACTGATTTTTACCATATAAAATCAGTGTTTTATAAAGGTGGTTTAAGTTCCATGTATAGTAACCATTGTCTTGCTTAACCACTGTCATGAACCTTTAGCTGTAGCTGATGTTTGCCAAATACAGTTAAGAGTAGTTTGGAATCCCTCAAGGTTCCTTAATTTTTTCAAAGTTAATAAATGCAACTGACTTTGAAGACAAACCTTCCTCATGGTTCCTGTTTCTCCATTCTCACTCAGGTATTCTAGAAAGTGTCCTCTGGTCCTCATTAGCCAGACTGTTGAGCTGATATTGTCCTGTAGGAGTGATTTTGCCAAGATAAGATTATGCTACAGTTTTCACCTAGCTGGGATTTCACACAGAGCTTCAGGGATCGGTCCCGGCTATAGCATGGCTGAATGCACTGTGGTGCACAAATACCTTCCAGATGTTTTTGTCACCATTTTTCTCAAGTGATGATCTTGAGGCCATTACTGTCTCTTTTTCAATGAAGTTTTTTGCTTGATGTTATTTTTGTTCACAATTTTGCTAAGGTTCATAACCAATACTGTGGTCTCTGCTGAGAGCTGGTATGATTACTGCAGAAATGGACCTGAGTGAGTGCCCTGTTGAAAAGTTATTGAGAAAAATGGCTTCCAGATAGTTTTTCCTAAATTCAGTTTTCTTTACCTTTATTACAGGTTCTCAAAACTTGGAGGCTTGTGCAATTACCTGTAAAAAACCCCAGGAGTTTAAGTATGTATTTATTGCAGGACTCCTCAATAAGGCTTTGTTAGAGTGCATCTGCTAGAGGGTAATACAGAGGCTTTCTTGGAGTCAGTCTAATAATTTGATGTTTTACAAACTAATCAGAAAGAGGAACATGTTAGTAGAAAGAGAGAAAGGACACACAGCTTTAGCAGTACTTTGCATAGGACTGAAATACATGTTTAGAACAGCAAATTCATGGATGCTTTGGGCTGCTCTCAAGTAAAGGCTTAGCTAGATATCCATAATGTATTATTTCTTTATTCTTTCTTTTCTAATTTTTTGTTATCCTGTTCTACTGGAGTTGCTTGTTACCAGACAGCCAAAAGTTATTTACAATGGAAGATACACTGCATATTTCCTTCTTTAAAAGCAAACAGTGCCAATGCAGAAGGAAACAAACTTCTGAGGGATTTTTCATGTAAGCCTTTCCCGTTTCTCCTTTTAGCCAGCAGTTACTCAAACTTATTTAGGAAATTCTGAGTGAAGGGGATTTGTTCTTTTATTACTGCATTTCAAAGAGTATGAAATTACTTAAAATATTGTATTCTGTATTGCAAACAAGCATACAATTCAAAAAGGAATGTGTGGTGCTGGCAAATACTGTACCGTATGTTAACTTTTTTCCCCTGTGGTAGAGGTTCACTTGGTGTGTGTCTGCCACTACCCCACCTAGATAATTTGGGATTTTTCAATAAATCAGCTAAAAAAATACCAAGAAATAATTTGGACAGACTACAACAGTTTTTTTGGATAAAACAGCTTTTTTTGAGCTCTTGTCTAAAGAGGGTTGAAAAAAAAAACTAGAAACAAATAATCCAATGGCTCTCAGTTTTATTAAATAAGGAAATTTTTATATATTTATAGATATATAAACTATAACGTCTCATATTATTAAATAATTGTGCAAAACGTTTACACAGAGCAGGGGGGAACAGGTGATAGCCTCTACTTCTTTTAGATTCTTAGTTCTTTTAATACATTTACAAACTTTAAATACCACAGACCAAAATCATCAATATTGTAAAATGGCTCTTCAAAGGCTAACCAGACACTGGCATGAGAATAATTTAAGTGATGGTACACTTGTCTTTTTCCACTTGAAATATTGCAGGAAATACAGTCAATGAGGGCTCTGTCACACCAACAGGCTGTGGGTACATAAGAGGAGTATTAAAGCTGAACACTCGCCATAGAAGTAACCGTGACAGATCTAAAGATCTGACCATTAGGAGTCCTGGAATACTAATGCTTCAAGTAAACTTTTGGCAAATCAAGATCAAGGAACATTTCAACTCTGGAGCAAAGCTTCACAGAAATGATGCATGTTCCTTCTCCTTAGCATGGAGTTTTAAAAATTACAATAATCAGGTGTTCCTGTTTGTGGTTTGCTGTACATCACAGGTATGCTCACATGACACCAAGTATTTTATAACTTTATAATTTGGACAAATTCTTTGTATGTTCTGACTTTATCATTAAGAATTTCAAAATGCCAAAATGCATAATTTGAGACAAACTGGCATTAAAAGTAGGTAGGGGGGAAACTCACATAGATGTTTTGGTTTTATTTGTTTTTTTTTCAATGAGGCTCCTTCTACTTGTTCTGAGCAACCATACTCCACACCTATTTTTAAGTTTAAAGTTAAAGCATTTTTTACAAAAGCTAAACAGACTCATGCTAGTAAATAAATTACATGCAGCAGCAACTAGTGCAGTGTACACTTATTACTACAGAGATTTAAGAATACCACATACTGGTTTAACATCCATTTTCACTCATTTTGTCATTAAGACTTACATTATATTTGGGTCAACCAAAAAAACCCAAAGAGATTTATAAAATTTTACAACAATTAAACAGTAATGTTTAATTCTACAAATGAATAAAGCCAACTACTGCGGCTCAATATGACAACAACAGACTAACAGCAGTGAAATCATCTACAATTTACTATACTACAGACATGTATTTCTTACAAAAAACATTAAATAACTTAGACTGACATCCCACAAAGCATTTGTTTTTTGATTTATGAGTTTAAAGTTACACACTTTTAAGTGACAAATTATGTGAAAGTAATATAGCTAAAGATGGAAGATAAGTAAATCAGAACTCCCAGAGAATGCTCTGGCCCCAGTAAAGCACTAAAATCTACTGCTTAACTCTTGTTGACTGCAGTAGTCCGTGATTTTACCTTCACACTTTTCCCCCCCTCATCTAGAATTGTATTTTCATGGATTTTATTAAAATATAGTTTCTAGAACTGTTCTCTTACAGTTTTAAGAACATTTAAATACCATGCTCTCAAAAAGAGCATTTATATGAAGTCATATTTACAATATAGACAGTTATGATCAGGTGTTAATAAGATCAACTCTTCCATGTAAGAAGAAATCTAAGCTTATGCGCTAAAGATTAGTGAATGTGTCAGTGTTTTGAATTGTCTTGTAAACATATCTGAAAACAGACGTGGATGACTGAATTATCACTTAAAGTAATTGATCAGGAAGGACTACATCACATAGAAAAGTTTCATTACCTCTAAGGAGGACTAAATAAGCACAAAATTTGCAGGTTATTTCCACAAGGCTCCACTGCCCATTCTGTAACTATGCATGGTGGATGCTAAATAGCTTCCTAGAAAAAGACAATTTGCCTTTGAAGTGCCTTAGAGAAATAGTTTGCTGGGTTTGTATTAGCATAGCATTCCCATTTTAAAAAAGGAATTATTCTATCACTAAAACAAAGGTTAGTGAAAATTTAAATGACTGGACAAATCCTACAAAAGTGGGTATCTCCATAAGCCACCCAACACTTCATACAGAAATCTCTGCTTGGTTTTCCATGTTAGAAAACATCAAAAACACCTACTAAACCTCTCTTAAAATAGTTTATAAGTGGAGAAAACGGAACAAACATTTTTCTGCATACAAATATCTAATTCCATGCAAGATGGAAAACATGAGTGCACAATAAACTTCATATCATACCTAAATAATTTATAAATTAATGTTAGAATAAAGTAAGGTCTATAGCAATTACTGATACATTTTAAACACATGCAGATGAGCTAACAGCAACATTTTTACATAAAGTTTAGTGCAAGAATGTATCTGCTTAATAAATAGACTGAAGATACCTATGTAATGCTTTGAGATGTACACACAGTATCTGTGCACATAAAACCTGGTTGTGAAAAGTTGTCCTTGTTTGTCTATAAACTACAAGTGCCCATTTTAAATAAAAAAAAATCCATAATTACTCATGGGCTACTTCCCTGTGACACATGGTGTCACAAACATTGTGGTGAAAATGTAATACTGAAGTTAATCTAGAGATTATTTTTTATACACAGTTTTTATACAATCAAGAAAAAGAGATACAATTTGTATCAACAAACAAAAGGTCATTTCTGGCTATTTGAGGCATTGCTCTCAGCTGCTTATACCATGCAAGAGAAGAGAATAAGAATTATTTGCAAATAAAAAATATGAAATGTTTTTGAAAACTGGTCAAGAGTTAAATCTGTTTTCCCCAACTATCATAAGTGTCTGAAGATTTCTTTTTTCCCCATTACCAGAGAGAATAACCAACTAATTAAAACTTCAGTTATTTTTAAATACCAAGGGTAAATACAGAGTCACCTTCAAGTCACCTCCAAGTCACCTCATTTCAAATGCATAATGACATGGTCATTTTATACATCATCTGTACCAACACAAGAATATTTATCCTGTGTGCAATGATACAGTTATCAAATGTCAGTAAATTAACTGTAGTTGCACCCATAATTGTGGTTTGTTGTTGGTTCATTTGTGGGGTTTTTTTATATGACAGGAACATATTTTGCACATGATAAAGAGCCCACGAGATATTTTGAATCAACCCAACCACTACAGTAACACAAGTGGAGGAAATGATGTAACTTTGTTTCTCAGACAAACAGATAACTAGAAAGCAGCATGCAAGCCATTATCAAAACACCAGAAACAACCCTGACTGCAGCCTCACGTTCTGTGTGTTTCACAGTAAGAAACATTTAGGCAGTGTCACACCTTCTCATGAAGAAACAAAAGGCCATAAACCAGGCCTTCTCAACTTTCATGAAAAAACTACAGTAGAAGTCAACAAGTCCTAGCTCGAGACATGTCGAGTTAGTCATGGTTCAAAATGTTGAAATATACAGTGGATTCAAAAAAGGGCGTCCAGTCAGTGCAGCTTAAAAAAACCAATAAACGCCTCTTTTGGAGACATTTAGCTACAAAGGTTTCCACCCTGAGCAAGATACCAGTTGCGCAAACAATTGCCACACAAAATTATCTCACCTGTTGAAACAGGAACTCTAAAAGCCTTCGCGAGGCAAATGCACACCTTTGCGTGGATCTAAGGAGCAAGAACCAGGACAGCTTTGCCACAAATCCAAACTGGAGCATCTCTTTTCAAGAAGCAGCCTTTCCCCCTCCACCCTTTCTCAAGTTGATCTTGTACAGCCCTCTCGAATGTCAGGCTCACTCAAACACCATCCTTGCTCCCAGAGAAAGGGCTGTAGGTACTGATGAACTTCCATGTTAACATCCCATTTTCACTGCTTCAGGTTGAGTAATCCAGTTTACGTAAAACTGGCACTTTACTTTCAGCTTGTCTGGTCACTTGGGCCAGCAGCTGCTCGCTCCACGTTTGAGAGGCAATTCTGAAGAGAGAAGCTACAGTTAAACTTTTAGTTTATTGAATGGCACTCGTGCCTTTACACTGTATGTTTTGGTCCTAATTTTAAAAAGTATTTATTTGGGTTCTTTTGGATTGCATCAACATATTGGACGATGTACTAGATATTCAAACTCTTGAGAAACAGGTCTGCAATGTAAGTACCAACAACCATATTGACATGCAAAAACTGAAATCAGTTTTTCCTTTTAGAAATTATTTTAATTTTTATCAAATTTACTTTTTCTTCAGTATTTAAGATGCCAGTAGGAAGTGTCCAGTGACAAAGCTGAAACCCTAAAAGTCATCTGGGTGTGTATAGAGCATACTTTTAGAGGCCGATTAGGTATTTATAAGCAAATTGAAAGTGTACACTAATACATGCAGCATAATTGCTAACATTAATTTTGTAGTAACAGCTTTGAGACACTGAATGTGAACATAGTTCTTAATGAGCTATCCATGCAGCAAGGTATGCATTTCCTATAAAATACTATTAAAAATCCCTATATTTAAAATCTTAAAATTTGCAATACAATCAACTTTTATATAGTGCCTCAGCATATAATATGATTGCTACTGTGTACAGGATTTTATACCACCTTAGTAGAAAATATTTACAATAGATTGGCCCTTTCATGTAAGTTTTCCTCTGGGTCCTATGTGCTGTACAGTTTCATTTATCCAAAAGAGGCTGTAGTGCTTTAACGCCCTGTTCTTAATTTAGCAACAATCACAGCTGCCAGCTGTTGTGCATCTGTCATGTGGGGATTTTTTTCCATCACAGAAAGGACAATGCTTGGAGGGAAAATATTGCAGAGGTTCTTGTATGTTTGATACTGATGTTCTGGGATGATATGAGGTTCCTGTGGCTCACCACATATCCCAATCCAGGGATTCCTCCAGAGTTGCTCCATCTTCTCGGGCATGCTTCTTACCATGACAGGTTCATAACAGGGCTGCATGAGACTGTTACTCAGTGGATAGGAGTGGTAAGTGTAGGAGTCTGATGCACACGGCAGTGGATCCCAGCTGGCGTGCTGCTCTCGGCACAGGGGTGGCCGTCTCTGCCGCGTGGGGTTACTTTCATAAAGCCGCGAGTCGGAAATACTGTCCATTCTTGTCATGACCAAGGCACGGCTTGGTTGTGCAGTTGACGGATGAACATTTTGAGGCACAGGGTATTCTCCTGGACAACTGGACCGTGCTCCAACAACTGGATGCTGGGCATGTAGGCCTAAGTGGGAAACTGACTGTTTGCGAAGGGTTTGCTTAGGCTCTTCAGTTCCATAACTCTGAACTCTATTTAAGGCTTCATGGTAACCATGGGGAAAAGGCTGAAGACGATTTTGCGATGGCAGTCTGTGGTTCTTCACATTGTCTTCTGGACTGGCATCTGCTACACCCAGATACAAGTCATTGTAAGAGGAATAAGAATCATTACTTGTATGGCTTAAGCAATTGTCAGGACAGGGGCTTGAGTTTCTAGAATACATCCCCTGGTCCGTATCAGCCCCGTAATAATCTGAGTTACGGATACTACTTATGCTCAAGTTGGAGAAATCACTGAGTAAGGAATAATAGCCATGGTCCCCCAATGACTCATATTTGGGATACTGGTCAGTATAGCTAACTGAGGTGCCATGGCTATTGGTGACTAGTATAGGAGGATATTGCACACTGGACATATGTTCCAGTGAGGATTTCTGATGCATGAACTGTGAGGAACCT
Organism: Manacus vitellinus; assembly: GCF_001715985.3. Lineage (NCBI taxonomy): Eukaryota > Metazoa > Chordata > Aves > Passeriformes > Pipridae > Manacus > Manacus vitellinus. Next base: position 39,379 of record NW_021939395.1, on the reverse strand, counting down.
GGCACTGGACTGCTTGCAGAACGAGTGTTTAATGCACCAGCTGCATGGCTTTTTGGTGGAGGGAGCGTTGGTACACTTAGTGCAGAAACCAGAGACGGGACAGAGCTGGCCTCGGACTTCCGGGCTACTGATAACTTTTCCTCAGGCTCCACAGCTACTGACCTAATGCTTGGATCTGACTGACGTTTTGGGGCAATGCGTTTCACTTCAGAACTGATTTCTCCTTTGGAGCTGGATGGCCCTGTGCCACATTTGGCCAAGGCTCCCTCACTCATAGTTTTCACAGCAGATAATTTGGCACTTATTCGAAGCTCATCCGCTACTGACCTTTGAGGCTGGTTTGCACGTTCTGGGTGATAATATTTACATTTGTGCCCATAGGTGCACTTTTTACCTGGAAGAAAAGTGTTTTCAGGTTAAATAAATCAAAAACTCATCAATACCACCAGTTGCTATCTTTTTGCTTTATATCTTTCACCACTTCTCAATAGTAATATTTCTATATTAACCCCCTAAGGAATAATTACGTATTTGGTCTATACAGGCAATCAGAGACTCTGCTGCCTGTATCAATGTATATCACTGCATCAAAGGCAAGACACACCATGTTTCTTCCTACTGCCTCATGATTTCAATACTGACAACATACTCAGTGCTACATAAAACGAACCAGTTTTAACACAGTTTGTATAATTATTAATCTCTTTCCTTGACTACAAACCCGAATAAAATAGCAAAAGGTGTGTTATCCACACACCTTAATTCTCTGCTACATTGTTTTTATAAATATGTTTATGAAGGGTAGAAAAATGGACATAGTGCTTGGATGGCAACCTGAAAAATGGTGCATTTCTTTGTTCCACTAATGAAAAGCTGTTAATTGCTTGCTTCACCTACCTTTAAATGCATTAAATCAATCTGACTTGGGCACTTACCGTAAGGACACGGTTGTTTCTTATGTTCAGGAATAACTGGCCTTTTTCTTAAGAAATTTTCAAGGCTTGGACCATGGCGTCCTAAAGGATCATCAGGAGGCATAAATCTAAAGAAAAAGAAAGGAAACTTCATCAGTTTTTCCCGAGGATGCAGAATTAGCAAATTCCCTTACTTTTGAAGAAAAACCCATACTTGTCATTCACAAAAGAATACATTAGCAGCCGCTCTTCTATGAACTTCTTCCATTCTGGTTTTTCATTTTGAAGATCCCGATAGTTATCATTTGATACAATGATGCCATCTGAGTCGAAAGCAAGTTTCACTATGAATCGATCATCATAGCAAACTACTCTTCTTCCCTGAACTCTTCGAGATGGAGTGAAAACAAGAATTTTTTCTTTCTCCAATTTACGTAAGATTTCTTGATCTGTAAAATAATTTTAGTTGAGCGGCTATTAAAAAGGTTTTAAAATAAAGAAATGCAGCCTTTGAAATATGAAAATTCTTGCCCTCTTTTCTGACGAAGTATTTTGCAATTATATACAGTCCCCATATCATTAAAAAATACCTAGAAGCAGAGTGCCATTGTATTTCTGAGGTTTCAAAGCACTGAGTAAATACTCAATATTTAAACTTCATAACCACTCTACAGCTACGTACCTTTACTAAGTCTTCTGAACGTGTCAAGAACTCACTTGTTACTGTATTACAACAGCCTTCTTGTTAGCCTAGAGCAAAATATAAGTACTTTGTATGGGTCAAAACACATGCTGCCTCTTCAGTGTTCAAGATAACCCTACTAACTGAGTCCCTGGCCTGTTACTACTTATTTCAGACTCACCCAGCAAATAAGACTGAGTTCTTATATGCTTAAAAATGTTTGCTAATGGGAAAATTTTGACTATTGCTTCTCAAAAGTGTTCATACGATCCAGTAATGTTCCAAACCCCACAGCATTGTTTACACAGAAATGCTTGTTCATCTGTGAAACTGTAGTGTTTTCAAACAAACAGTTGGGTGCAACATCATGCAATGTCACATCCACAGCCCTGTACATGGGACCCATTAGAAAGATGACATTATTTTTTTCTTTTTAACCAAGGGGTCAAAGAAAATCCACGCTACCTGTAATTGGTGCATCAGGTCGAGACTGTTCTTTTCTCCATGCAGGTACAAACACAGTAATATCTTTATGTCCTTTTTCCAGAAACCAATCAACAGCTAGTTGAATTCCCCGGCAGGAAAATCCTTCTTTATTCCCATGGCTGAAGAACATGCAAGTTTTAGAAACAGCAAGGACAAACGTTACATTTGGTTTTGGTTTTTGTTGTGGTGGTTTTGATTGTTTTCTTTCTTCTAAAGCTGCCATGGTCAAAGGATATAAGGAAAACAAAGTCTGTAAAGTTTTATTAGACCTGCTTACATAATTGGAAGAAGACAATCGTACAGAGCTATTCAGCCATCAGATTACAGCAACCCTGCTACTTAAAAACTATAGAAATGGTAAAATTTCACGATCCCCAAAGTAAAAACAAATACGCATCAGGTTTTTCTGTTTTTTTCATTTTATTAGCTAAGCTAATGAGAAATATCACTTTCCCTGACAAAATGGGCTTACCTTAAGTAACACCATAAAACGTTACCACAGAAAAGGAATGAACAGTACTAGCTGTCATGGGTGGTAAGTGCTTTTAGACATCTATATTAATAAAATCTGTTTCTCTGATAAGAAACGTTCTACATTTTTTATTAGGACTTTTTATAGTAGAGAAATAATCGTGTCAAAGTTGTTTAAGTCCCATCCTCATGAAAAATTTGCTTTCTGAAACACACAAGAGTTTCTAAAACAGCACACAATTCAGATAAAGGAGTTTAATTTTTTAAAAAAGGCCTAAGAAGTTTCTGAATGGGAAAAAAGAAATTCTTAAGAGGTTTGATAGAAACCAAGGAGAATCTTAATTAACCATCTTACTCAATCTCTGTTTGTATCATCAATAATTACACTATTTTTAAGCATGAGAAGTGTATAAACCTTGCACTTCTCAGATATTCTCAGTCTGCAGAGCAGATTTTGCATAATTAAGAGGCTTCCATCGTATTAAAATTGTCTTTAGCATTATTCTATGGATTGTCGTTCAAAATTTCACTTCAAAGTTGCTCCTGTTATTGTTACTATTGTAGAATGACAGAGATGTTATTCTCTGTCTCTCTTGCTATGCTCCAATAGCTCCAATAGGAGCATAGCAAGATGTTTGCTTTTCCTGGGCTCAGGACCTTACATAAAGTAACCCTGAGGCAGATCAAAGTCAGACAGAACTAATATCCTCTGTATAACTATGAATCACCAGCATAGCCTAAGTCCTCACAACTTAAATACTGAATACAGAAGCTGCAAAGTGGCTAAAAGCATTTTTCTTTAAATTTTTACACATTTAGATTTTACAGAATTTAACACCCTTTTAAATTTTCAGATGCATATGCATTTTGTTATGAGTTGGACTTGATGATGCTTATGGGTCCCTTACAACTTGAGATACTCTATAATTCTATAAATACAGCATCAGATTTGAGCTATGCAGTAGTAAGAGTACACACACTTTTCTCCAGTTGCTGCCACATTATGCTCAGGAGTAACTCAAGCAATACAGAGACTGCAAATTCAACAGGCACAGAAAAAAAAATAAAAAAAAAATGTTAAATCCAGTTTTGATGATGTTGCTTTATAGAAACATCTTTTGGATTGATATGACCACCCCTTGGCACTGGAAAATCCTGTATATAAAATACATTTATAGGATTTGAAGGGTTTATGTATTTCAAAAGTCAGAGTACTCAATACACCTATAAAAACCTGAATTTTTGTGATACATCGAAAAAATAATAATTCATATTACAAATTCTTCTAGAGCAGAAGGCTGATAGCAAAGAAATCTATTGTATGAACAGTACCTGAAGAAATCTTTGTATCACTGATCACTAAACAGTCTTTAAATAACTCCCTCATAAAAAATTCTACTTTCTCAATAATAAACAAGTCATTGGATAGCTGAACTCTGTACTCTGCAGACATGTTCAAAACTGGCATGGGACAGGTATCTCTTGGTTTAGTGTTGACCTCACAGCCAAGTGTACATAGAATCATAAAATATCCTGATTTGGAAGGGACCCAAAAGGACCATCCAGTCCAACTCCTGGCCTTGCACAAGACACTCCCAACAATCCCACCACGTGCCTGAGAGCGTTGTCCAAATGCTCCTTGAGCTCTGGCAGCCTTGGGGCCATGACCACTGCCCGGGGGAGCCTGGTCAGTGCCCAACCACCCTCTGGGTGAGGAACTTTTTCCTGATAACCAGCCTAAACCTCCCCTGACTCAGCTCCAGCTATTTCCTTGAGTCCTGTCACTGGTCACGAGAGCGAAGAGATCGATATCTGCCCCTCTGCTGCCCCTCAGGAGGATGCTGAAGACCCCAATGAGGTCTGACCTCAGTTTCCTCTTTTCCAGGCTGAACAGACCAAGTGCCCTCAGCTGCTCCTCACACGGCTTCTCCTCCAAACCCTTCATCATCCTCGTGGCCTCCTCTGGACACTGTCTAATAGCTTCATGTCTTTTTTATATTGTGCTGCCCAAAACTGCGCGCAGGACTCAAGGTGGGGCAAGCACCACAGCTGTGCTAGTGCAGGTTTAGCTCATGCATTATCCCTGTACCGACAGTTAAATTACTTGGAATCCTGAGCAGGCTCGATCAGCTGGAGCCCACATACTGTGAAGTTCACTGAATATCATCAGCATACAGAGCATGTAATTTTAAAAAGAACCAAGTTTTCCTCTCCTGTTTAGTTACTTTTTTTAATGTCCAGAAGCAATTTTCAACATTGTTCAAAGAACTTCAAAAAATTAAACCATCCACACAAAAGCACACTACAGGTAGATTTCTGGAACAAAAGACCTGAGGAGAGAACTTGGGTTTAAAAGGAAGGGAGGGGAACTGGAATACGGATTACATAATTACATAATTAGCATAATTAAAATCCTAGACTAAAGAGCCCATAAAATAGATGTATTTTCAGTGTAACAGTATACACGACTTAAAATTACTTTGCCATCAACATTGATTTTTCTTATAAACATTTTAGTGATTTATTTATTTCAAACATTGTGACAGGCAGACCCACCTCATGGCGACATTGCTTCCATCAATGACAATTGGCCTCAAGTTATCGCTGTTATCCACAACTTCATCTTCCAGTGACAATTCAGGGCTTGCAATTTCCTTTGGGCAAGGACCTCTTGGCACCAGAGTACTGGTGGTACTGCTGGCAGTGCTTTGTCCCTCTGACTCACTTTTGTTGCCAAGTCTCACAAGCTCTGCTAGAACATCATTGATGAGTGCATCTGCTCCCAATTTATTCAGTACAGCCTGGATCTGATCTCCTGCATACCCAAGCTTTAAAGCAAAATCCATTTTAGCTTGGTATTCCTTGTCCAAATTTGTTTTGCATTCATCTACCTTCAAGTCTTGCGTGATACTGCTCTGTGAAAAGCTTGGGCGATCCAAACAAGGGGACCGGCAGAGTGGCCTATGTGGTTTGGTGGAAACCTCCTTTTCTCTCCACTGAGTAGTGCTACAGCTGCTTCTGAAGTATGGTTGTTCAGGCTCACTTTCTGAGCTTGTCCATTCCTCAGATTCAGCACTGCATTCCCCGGCATCTTGTTCCACATTTCTGTCTTCTCTGGAGTGCCTCTTCTCCATTTTCAGCTTCCCTACCATAGACCAGGCCGTCATCACGTTCAGCTTCCAGCCAGAGAGCTCAGTTCTCTTTCATTTCCAAAGCCACCTGGAATTCATATTCAATAGCATCATGGCCAGTTAAAAGTTTACACGAGGCTGGAGTCAATTTGCCTTGCTTACTGTGTTCTGGCATAAACAACACCAACATGAAGTTCCTTAAAAAGAGGGAGTAAAGTTAAAAATTAGGTTTCAAGCAATTCTGCAAAATACTCAGCTACAATGATTTTGTTTACAAGTCAGTAGAAGTCCCTAGTCATTCACATTTCTATGTAAAACTGATCATAATAAAGCCTATAATTACACTGTCTCTGTAATCACAAATTAAACTCTCCCCCCCCAATTACTCTACCTACCAAAAAAAAAAAAAAAAGACAATTCTTACACAATAAAATTACAGCTGGAATGAATGGATTATCTCAGTAATATTTAAGGATAATAAAACAGAAAAGGGTGACCCACCACCTTCACTAGAAAGCTGTCATCTACTGCAGAAACTGCCTGTCTACATTAGCAACAACTGTCCAACATTCCAGTGCGCATGAAATTTAACACAAACCCTTTCAGCCTCTTTTAGAAAGGGTTTGCTATCAGAACCAACAAGTTAAACTGGCTGCTAGACATGTAAAGGTCAGTAACAAGATGCAAAAATATCCTACAAGATGATCATCTTGTGCTGTGTTTACTGTACCTAAAATTCCCAAATCAAGGATGGATATTACTGCATTTTGTCAGAAAGTCAGGATACAAACTTGTAATTCTTGTCTTATACCAGAAGAATATTTGTTCAAGGAATTCTAGAGAGAGGTCTGACTAACTAGAAGATTCAAGTTAACCTGTGAAGGGCTTAACTAACATCATGGAGATTTTGAAAAAGTTTTTAAAAGCAATTGCACATACAGCAGTATATATTTTACATAAAATGGTAAACTAAGACCTATATAAAAACGCAGGTAATCAGAGAAAATTGATTATCAAAGTAATTGGCTAGAGGTCTACTTTCAGAAAGCTGCAAATTCCTCTCCTCTGCAGAACAGCAGATTGAGAATGCAAGATCCAATGTGAATAATGAAAAATAACAATAGTTTTGAAGAAACCATTTATTTTAAATCCACTTTTTAATTTTGATAAGTCTTGCTTTTTGCAGCATGGTCAGTTATCTTTGTGCTGGCAAATGCTGCAGACATAAGCTGTGGGTGCATGAAAAGCTCTTTCCCAGGATTTCTATAAGAATTTTTATGACTCTCAAAAGAGGCACAATTTTGGCACTGGAGCAAAGATTTGTCAAAGATGCAGTTTCTTAATAAGCTCCTCATGCACCCAAAAGCAGCAAGCAAACAAATAAATACATAAATAAATAAAAGTCTAGTTCATGGTCTTAGGGGGAATTGTTGGTCACTACTGTAACTAACAATAAATTTATCTCTCTTTCATGCACCTTTCTAATCTGCTCTCATATCTCTCACATCCCTTCAGACTATGAGCAAGCATTAAAAGAAGACAATTTTTTCCTCAAAAGAGCATGAGCACTCAGCCAAGCACATAAATTATTTATATGCAGAAATTATCAAACATACCTGTATTTTCAAAAATCGGATTCCTATTTCCACAAGAGACCACAGTGGCTCTTATTTAATTACTGTGGTTGACCAAAACAGCAAATAATAGAATAAATACTCCCTTAATGTACATCAGTGTAACTCCTTTGATGTACAGTAATGCCAAAACTAGGGACTAAATGTAAATATTGGGAGTCCGACCTGGTGGCAAAGTTGCATCTAGTGTAGCTACAAGAAGAGCATCTCTGTCATTCTTAATTTTATTTGTTTTTCTTTCTAAAAATAGAATTTTAAATTTTTTCCACAGAACAACGTTCAGTAGATACCAAAATCAAAAAAATAATAACAGAAATGCTGACATGCAGGAATATATCAATTTAGTGATATAGAGCAAATATAATAAACATAAACCCAAAATTTTACGTAGTAAAAGTATCTTCTGAAAAACAGTACAGACATTTTACAAAGCATTATAAGTGACAAAGGAAAAATGAAAGAATCACCAGTGTGAATGTAAGTCAGAGCTTATTCATTCTGCGTTTTCATCCTTTTGGTTTTAGGTAATAAGATGGTGAAAATCGCAGCCCCTGATATACCACTCATAGAATCATAGAATGGCCTCTTTACCTTTTGGGAGGATCTCTCCTAATTCCTTTGGGACAATTTACAGGTGTTTCCCTGCTCCTCTCTGACACTCAGAAGCACATCCTTTCCCCTGATTAATCTAGTTTAAAGCTCTGCCAGTAAGTCTCAGAAGGCTTTCTTTCTTGACTATTTCCCTACATTAGATGGTGGGTTTCTGTTGCCTATGAGAGATTTCAGAGAACAACAGCTCTAGAAGAGCAATAAAATTTGATAATCAAAACCATAAAAATGTCAAAGGGTCTCTGAGACAGGACCGTATTGGCCTAAAAACAACGAATACTAAATTATCTTGGTGAAACAAAGATTATTAATCTGCAAACTCTTTATACAGTAATATATAATTACTGTAAGCAGGAAAAACAGTAACATTCCACAAGACTGCACTACAAGTTATGCAAACAAAAACACAAACACATGCAGAGACAGCTGCTCAAAAGCCTAATTTCCTTAGGAAAGGAAGTAATTAAGGAAAGTGCTAATGACTTATATGTAAAAAAAATCCTAAAAGGTCAAGTTTTGAGTCAATCAAGTTTTTTAATAAAGAAGAACCATATATTTTCATATTTTCATATATTCGTATTATTTTCATATTTTTTCAGCCTGGAGAAAAGGAGGCTCAGGGGGGACCTTCTGGCTCTGTAACCCCCTGACAGGAGGGGGGGGCCGAGGGGGCCCCCCTATTAATAGCTTAACCTGGAATGGATTTTAATTAGGTCTTGTGTATAACCTTGTACCGTACCAAAACTGGAAAAAAAAAAAAGGATATGTAAAAAAATTACTGTAAAAGAAGGTTTAAAAACAGGTTATCACCACACTGCATCCACAGCTTACAAAATATTTCAGCTAAGGGACACTTTACAATATGTGCAATAAGACTAATTTTTTTTCAAATTATTGACACTATACTGCTTTGGCACTGGACAAACAGTACGATTCTGCTGATCCAAGTTTAAAGAGCTCCATTCTTCTTTAGAAGTTGTCATCTCTCTAAGCTTAACGTCACAAGAATGTTTTTGGCCTTTGTTAAATTTATCATGCCTGTTCTTCCACCTCTAGTAAATGCTCCTAACCCCCTTCCCAGTGGAAATCTTCTAAGACTGATAAGCCATATGTTCTTAAGACTGGAAAAAGCCTTTAAAGTATGATGAAGAGAAAGGAGGTTGTTTGGGTTTTCAAATTTACTGCTACCTTCTCCACTGGTTTTATTTAACAATTTATTTTCCAGAAGTAATCCATTTAAGCCAATTTTTAGAAGACCAATTTACATTATCTTATAAACACATATATATTAATTTAAACTACCAGCAAAATATGTTCCTTCCCAACTGGAAATTAAATCAACTGGACTCACTCAAAGAGACTGTTATTATTTTTTTTTCTTAGTAATAAAATAATCTGGGTGACACTGTCACTATTGCTTTCACATTTAGATTTTTCAAACTTTTTTTTGGTTAATGACAACTGTTTAAGTTTTGCTCTTAATTCTGACCACTCTTTTTTAGCTGGAAAATAATATATCTTCTTGCATATAAACTGATTTTACCATTTTGTTGCATTATCCCAATTCCACATACATATTTCCAGTTTTCTGTTAACATCATATAAGCAATTTATCATAAATTTCATTTGTCCTTTCCTGAAAGTAAGATCTTATTTTAACAAGGAGATATTTTGATCATAGTTAAAGCTAAATAATTCAGAATTCAAAAAAAATTTTAAAACGCACACAGATATGTAATTCTAAGAACAATTCACTACTGTTGGCACACTCACTTCTGTCATGCTTACAAAGAAAGCAGCTCAATCCATGGGAGGAAACAGTTCTGTATATCTAGAACTGCTCTCTGTCAGTCCTGTGTTGTGGTTTACTATTCTTTGGTTGCTAGTGATAGACTGGTGGATCTATTATGAAAGCTCCTTCTATGGAAACACCCACTTCTGTGAGTCATCCTGGAGTTTCTTGTCTTTTTCGTTCATGTCAACCTTTGGTTGAAAGCCACTAACTTGGGAAATTTTAGCTGTCTCATCTCTCTTTTGGATAGCTGTAGAAAAATATGTGGTCTGTGATGTCATATTCACTGTTTCAAATATTTTAGATGGGAATTAAAAATCTGCTAAAAGAGAAAAAAATCTCTAGTTATCTTCAAACTATTGAAAAACTAAATCACAGTGTTTTATAAAAATCTCCTTTTCATATCTGTTTAGGATCTTCTGAGGAAGGCACTGGAAGTGAAAAGGTCCTGTCTCTATCAGCTTAGTTCTTTCTACCAAGATATATCACAGATCTTACACACACACACACACACACACACACACGAAAAGACACAATTCCTAGATATTGTAATTTCTGGAAAAGTAAGGAGTCTTTCTCCTTCCTCCAACACTGAACACACAAAGCCAATCTCTGAAAAGGCAACATTTGTCCAATAGGTTAGATAATCTGTTTTAGCATCAGCTGCCATGTTGACAGAAAAGGAGGGAGGCCATCTCCAGAGCCCACCTCTACAACTATGTGCACTTTTGTACAAAGAACTCCTAGGAGAAAAGACAGCTTGCATCTCTCCATCCTTAGCCAGTTGCTCCCTCCGTGCAGCTTAACTGTTCCATTCTACTGCATCCACAGAACTGGCATACTGTGGGATTTGTTCCCAAATGCATAAGGTTAAGATTTTTAAACAATGAAGGTCAACACATTGTTGGGCCAGGAGCACTGAAGCAAACAGACAAAAAAAATCAAACTACAACAACAAAAATATTACAGCATAGGACCAAATTTCCCCACTGACCACTGAGAGAGGGCACTGAAGAAAGGAGTATTGTGAGTGATAATCTCAACTCTGCATACAAAATTCTTGCTTGAAACACATTTCTCAAGGTAGTATCGGACTGAATAGTACAAGTGTGAACCATGGATTACATTTAACCTAGTGCAAGCAATTCATGCATCATGTAGAATAAAATTACAGTTTTCAGGAAAAGTCTTCGGACAGGGATATCTTAGTTGACCTCTTTTTCAGGAAACAATTCGTGATCCACTGAGAATTCTCTATTATCTCATTGCCTTTATGCTCACTTTTCCCTTACATACAGAAAAAAAAATTACTGGGGGGGGGGGAAAGCACTAATTATCAATTAACAGAACGATCCTTGCAGATAATTTTCCACTTTTTTGTTTTCTTATTGCTTATACTGTATACTTTTTAAAAGTTAGTATAGATCCATTAAGGAATTATCACACTGTTGGAAACTATAAGGAGAGACAAAGAGAAAGAGAATCTTTTTAAAAATGATTCAGTGTTCAGGGATGCTACAATCAACAGATCTCCAGCACTGTACTGTGCTACAGCACAGACCAGTGCTTCCTATAAAGAACTGTAAGGCACTTCCCAAGGACGTTTTTCTGATCCTTAAAAACCTCCCCAACACGTGACTAATTGCTATTTTAACGACATTACAATTTGAGCTTGCACGACACACACGCACAAAGCACCAACAAACCAACAACCACCAAAATGCATTGCACAAGTCTTCAGCAATGTGACAAAACAGTATTTATTAGGCAGTAGTTATTGTCAGAGGATACAAACCAAGAGCAGCTCAAGATGGCCTACGATTTTGGATTAGCCCTTGATTTTGAAATTCACATTTCTACAGTGCTCATGAAAAAAGTGACACAACTCAACATTGGTGTTTTCATGGCACTGAGGACACAACTATCTTGTATTCTTATCTCAGGAGCAGCACAGATATTACACATTACTGCTTGCTACTCTGAATATTTTCTGAGGTAGTGAATTATTTTATCTGCTGAGAAAGCCCTTAAAGTTGACAAAGTATATGAGTCACAATTAAAACCAGTAGTTTTTTCTCATTCTAATTATACACTTAGGTGATACACATCTGCTGAGACAGATTCACAGCTGAAGAAAAGTGGAAAAATATTCCAAAATTAACATTTGGGTATTTCAGAATGAATGAAAAACTGGAAGAGTCGTACTGCATGACATTATAGGCAATTATCTCTTGTCCTTAATAAAAAGGCAAAAGTTGGAGCTTTGTAGCATTTTGCCTGCATGTATATATACCTCGAATCACTAGATTTTCATATTTATCATGATTTAAACAGAGATAACAGGAACACATTTCAGTTTACACATGCATATAATAATACATATATTGTAGTTCAACAGGAATTAATCACTTTCACCAATTTACTTTTGAACTTTAGAATGAATTATTTTCAGCATGTAACAAATGTGGTAGCTTAACTTATCTAAATTACAAATGTTGCAACACTGTAGGAAAACAGGATAAAACAGGCTTTTGAGAAAATTTTCCTATTTAAGTTGGCCATTTGGAAATTGAAGTGACTGCAGAATTTGATGCTTTTAGAGAACTACAATACTCATAATTTGCAGTTGTGGCACTAAACCTGCATTATATGGGAAAACTGTTGTTTAAACATGTCTCAAAATGGCTTTTCGTGGTGTCTTTGCAAACACATGCTTCTTCTTCCCAACACCCCCCACAGCAACTGTTATCTCCCATGCAGGGATGTCCTGGGAAGGTGTCCTGAGGTGTTTCTCATTGGTCCTTGTTAACCCCTTCCTGTGATTGGGTGTTCCTGTAAGCCCCTTGAGACTTCTACTTGGTTACTCTGTGAATCCTCCTAAACTCTATAAATGTAACCCCCCAACAATAAACTCTCTCTTGCCTCCTCTCTGCCCGGTGTGCTGTATCCGTGCCGGCCATGGAGCCACGTGGGTGGGGGGAGAAGGGGAAGGCACCTCTCCCCTCCAGGCTCAGGGCCTGAAGAAACCCCGGACGCTGGAGTTCCCTTTCCCTATCCTTCAAGACGTCAGAGTGGTTCCTCAGATGGAAATGGAACTAGAGCTGGGCCGCCCCACGCCATGGGGGGAAAGGGATCCAGATGTAGTCACAGTTTCAAACTGTATTAAGACTGTCCTAAGAGCTTTCATACTTAGCAAATAACACTCAGATAAGCATCAAGTTCAGTGACAGATGTATAGCATATATATTTTGATACAGCTTCCATAAAAAGTCCAAAATACATACAAGTGAAGGAAAACAAGTATATTAGGCTTTAAAACCAGCTGCTTTTTGATGCAAATACTTGGCATTAACATCACTTACAATATATTTTGCTCGCTGAGAAGTGAGGAATGTTCTTAATTTAAAAAGAATACTCTAATTTTAAGATGCTTAAAATTGAACACCTGTTCAAATCCTTCTTGTACTTTTTAATCTAATAAATTAGAGATGGTCTAAAGTAAGATCTGAGCACAGATCTGCAGTTCATTTATAAATTTAGAAATATGTATAATCAGTATTTGCAGAATATGCGCTAAGTCAAGTAGCATTTTTAACAGAAGCGTTAAAATGGCAGATCAGACTTTTCAGTCCCTTGATAATCAGAGCCACAAAAATGACAGCATTTTGATTCAGTTTAATTTTTTCTTACCGTACTATGCAATGTCAGCCTCAACACATTGCTGAGAAGTCTCAACACTGTCATTCTGATGAAAAGAGAAACATTAAATTCACACAAATCAAAGGCCTAATATTGTACAGTCTTTTATCAAGTGAAACTCAGAACAATATAAAGAAAAATATTTTACTTTTTCTACTATGACTTCTCTGAAAAAAACCACTACCATACATTAAATCTAAAGTAAAGTACTAGCACCTTACACCAGCAGTGAACACCTTGTCCTTAAAATATTGAAACAGCAACTGAAAAAATAGCCTGCTAGCTGTGGTTAGTAATAATTTTTATTTAGAAGCTTCCTCCTTTCTGAGTCAATTCAGAGGTAGTATTTTAAAAGAAAAAGAAATTTGCCAGTTCTGTTTCTCCATCTGTCTCTCTCCTTCCCTTAACCACCTTTGGAGAAGAACAATAAGGAATGTGACTTAGCACTCTTTTATTAGAGAGGCAAAGGGCAAGGGAAGATTTTTCAGTGTTGGCTCACCAATCCAGATGAATGTAATTATTACCACCACCCAACCCTAAAGGGGATATTCTTCCTTGACAAATGCTGACAGAACACTTTTAATGGTAGAAAAAGTTCAGCTGTGCAGAGAGGACTGAATTTGAGGAATCCATACACCAGGATATAGAAAACCAGAAATTACTTTAGAAATACCACTAAGCTTTGTCTTTATGATCTTATGTATCTTATTGTGCCTTCATGTGTCTTGTCTACACTGAACAGTGATGGAAAAAACCCACCATATGCACACACATATAAATAGACAGATAGATATGGCCATATATATACATATACACATAAGTTCTGATTCTGTCAGTGTATCACTTAATAAATTTCACAGAGCATTCCAGAAAAGTAAAATAGAGTTCTCCCTTCCCAAATGCTGTAAGTGTTTAAAAGTCACATGGTTGTTCTCCTTCCTCACCAACCTCTAGCCCTAAAATCACTTTACCACAGTTGGCTCAGTTTAAGAACATCATGAATGCTGTTTGAGAACTCTGGAAATTCAGGGGCAGTGCCAACGATGTAGGGTAAGCCACTGAGCCAGCAGACCAGGTAATTTTCAAACTGGATGAGAATATCTGTGGATATGAAAAACTAGATTCGTGAAATCATGCCACAGACTCTTAACCAAAACACCTAAGCTAGGAACCTAATTGTCCATGACTCTCTCTAGAGTATGAAGAAGATGACAGGCTCATCATGACAGTTGGAAAAGGGATTGGGTAGGAGTTTTTCTGAAGGGAGAGTTTGGTTTTTAAACACAGATTAAATTTACAGTGCATCTCAAAAAAACAATTGCACCTGTGAAAAAGGGGAACAACATCCTGCAACACAAAGGCAAGAAAAAACCAATCATGGTAGACAAAAATATCTTATATAAGCATTGTCATGAGAGAAAGTAATTGTACAACTACCACTCTAAGGACCTAAGTTTCTCACTTTTCTTTTCAACACTGCTGAATGCAAGTGATTGGTGTCTGGCTGGACTACTGCACAAGGCATCAGATAGTGACAGTGTCCTTCAACAATGACAAGACAGCTGAATTATATACAAGAGTCACTACTTATTACTTCCCAGGCTGTGAAAGTTAATGAGCGCAACTGTGCCTTTTTATGTTCTATTTCATCAACATTAGACTAAATATTACATTTCTAGTAATCAAGACTTAAAAAAAAAAAAAAAAATAGACCCTTAAAAAGAACATCTCATTATTTGCCACTGAGTTGCCACAAGTTACAAAGTTAGATTTTGTTTTTTTTTTGGCTGACCTTGATGAAAACTTCCTCATTCAGCTAAGCAGAAACGGTACCGAATTGCAGTGTTACTGTGCTCAGCCTCTCCATAACAAGCAAGACACTAAACAGAAAAGCACAGCACTGCATCAGAAATAAGACCTCAAAGACAGTGCTCAGAATTTTATCTCAAACTGTAATATTGTATATCACAAAAACTAGGTAGCTGCCCTGCAACACTGTCTGCCGAGCTTAAAGAGTATGACTGAACAACTGTGGCACTTTTCCATGGCTAACCTTCCACAAAGGATTCAGAAATTAACCTACAGACCATTTCAGAAAATGCCAGGAAAAAAAACAAACATGAACCTACCAACAGACACCAGGGAAATGAGTAAAAGCATTTTGATTAGCTAGAAGTCTGAGAAAGTAAGGCCACTTCTGGAAATCCAAAATAAAACCTATTAAATACTAGGGTCATAGTAGATTTAGAACATTAAATAGAACAATGTATTCTTTACTGTGCAAATATGCAATTAATCCTTTGGCCCAAATCCACAGCTTTTACCAAGAGATCTTGCCAAGAAGTCATTTTGCTTCAGTGATGACTACAGGATTTAACTCAAACCATACAACAGAAATAGTACCACAGAATAGAAAACTTGGTAGGAAAGTATCTGATTTTACCGCATTCTTAGCATATTATGGAGTTTTGTTAAACTGAAAAATAGTTCTAAGAAACTAAAATAACACCTAAATGTTCGAGGTACTTCAAATTTACTTCAGTAAATACTTACAGTGATCATTAATACACTATGTATAGGACTATACATAAGAACAAGCTGTGTCTAGCATGTCACAGAGAACCTGAAGGAATCAACAAGGGAGGGCTGGGTTGGATCTCAGGAAAAGGTTCTTCCCCCCGAAGGGTGGTTGGGCACAGTCCCAAGGCTGCCAGAGCTCCAGGAGGGTTTGGACAACGCTCTCAGGCGTCTCACGTGGGATTGCTGGGGTGTCCTGTGCAGGGCCAGGAGTTGGAGTCGATGATCCTTGTGGGTCCCTTCCAACTCAGAACATTCTGTTATCCTACAAACTACAACCCAAGTACGAATTGAAAAGAAATGCAAAGCTAATATAAAATTTAAGCAACTTGCCTCAAACTTCATTAATTTTGTCACTCTCATAAGTATGAATTCAAAAGGACAGGATGAATAGTTAGAATTATACATAGAGGAAGCAGCATTTTAGCTGTTTCTTAAGATACATGATTCCTGTATGGAGTTAACCCAACCTAAAAAGAACAGGTAGCACTGAGCAAAAGACAAGTAAAAGTACAGGCCAGACTTCTGAAGGGAAGGAAAAGGAATATTTCTATTGCATTAGGTATTTAACCATATTTCCTAGGACAGAAAAAAAAAAAGAACTATACAGTAAACAAACACCTATAGTATCCCTTTTCCACGAATATTCCCTTTGTAGTAATCTTAAGGAGCTACAGCTAGCATTATTCTGTTGTCCCTACTAAGGCAACATTTACACTTCAGTTGACAACATAAAATAAGAGCAGACACATAACCCCTTAAATATTATTTGTGGGCAATTCCTAACAAACTGAGATAATTAATTTAAATCTGTGACCAAAGCAATACAGTGGTTCTCCTAATCCACATTCTGATTGGAGGCCATTCCTACTACCTAATCTGCAGATCTAAATGACTCATTAATGCTCCTGGAAGGGAAAAAAAAAGTTGTGATTGCAGCTGAGTCAAAGACACGTCAAGGATGGGTTGCATTCTATCATCTTAACTTACACTAATTCAATTTGTAATGGAATATTTAGAACAGTACTTTGAAATAAATTAAATGTTCCTTTAACAAGAAATCTCATCAATCTTCATGAAACCTGAAAAACAAAGGGTATTCTGATCCTAAAGATCTCAATATACAGGACAGACCCTCACATGCTCTGCCATTCAACAAGAGGATTGTAACTCAGGATGTAACTCACCTGTTAGGACAGAAGCTTTCTGATAAATTGAAACAACCACTTTAGAAACTACTAAAAAATGCCTAAAGCACAGAAAGACACCTCGCTCAGTAAGCCTCAAATGGTAGCTTTACTGAGCATCAAACAGTACCTTAATGGAAAACAGCAAGACGAGCTTAAAGGATTCTCGTGACTTTAGATTTTCACACCTGTTACCTTGCTTTTGAAAAAACAAAGTCAGTCCATGGCTAATTAGGTCTGCTTTCAGCAAGGGACTAAATGACCACTTAAAGGAGGTCCAATCCAAACTGATTATTCTTTTACACTAAGATTCCTTCATTCTTACAATGACAACATTGTTCCTTTCCAAGGTGAAGAAGCTGGAAAGTCATCATCAAAAGACAACAGAAAAACCCTACCACTTGGATTTGAAAGTGAAAACAGCAAATCCCCATGCTCCAGCAACTAAAGGGAGATCTAAATAGGGCCAAGGCCTGAGGAAGGTTTTTGTTTTGTGTGATAGGTTATTTGTTTCAAGGGATGGATTTTTGTTTGCTTTTTAAATCAGGAACACGTAGAAATCAAAAAAAAAGGAGACTTGTCAAAGAGGTGGAAACTAGTATTTGATCTTAAAAAAAAGAAAAAGCATAGAGTCAGGCGTTTTAGTTTGAAATAGTCACTTAGTTTTGACTTTATGTGATTTGACAGAGGTGTCCGTGCGTTCATGAAAGGAGTGCATACAGTAAACTTCTTGTGGATGTCCTCACTGAAGATAATTAAGTCTAAACCTTTGGCTTTAACCTAAGGTTGATGCTCTGTCCCTGTTATAGCATTCCTCTCTAGTCAACTGAAATAGAAGTTGACTCAGCTAATCAGAACCGATATTAATCTTGATGAAGGGTCTCTCTCCAGATGGAATCAATATGGAAAAGGAGCTGTTATATTTCAACTGTGGAACCAACAAGCACCTTGGTCTATGCTGGGATTTGTAAAACACTTTAGTTACACTGTACAATGATATCCTAATGAAATTCTAGAAGAGGCCTACAACAAACCATGTAAAGCCTAGGTTTTATTTTGACAGGGTGAATCCATCTGCTTTTTAGCAAGCAATGTCAAAAATAATTCATGTAAGAAAATCAAATACAATAGCTACCTTTACAACTCAAAGATACTTCGCTAAAATACTTATTTAAATATAAAAGAACATATATATTTGAATCAAAACTGCCAGCTAATGTAGAGTTATTATGGCCAGTCTCATGAATAAATTGGCCACCTCAGAAGAATGAAAGGACATCTCAGGAGATGCTATACTGCTTAGCGTTGCACTTCCAAATACATTTGCTAACTCTGAAATACATCAAACACAACGCCTACATATCATGGCAGCAGAAAGCCTACATCTGTAAAGGTGGTCATGGTATTCCTATTTCCAGATGAATTATCTGTGTTACCATGAATATATCATATCAAATACAGCTTATCAACAAAAAGGGACAGTTCACAGGAAATAAAAAAAACCATCCCACATTACACATTTACATTAACAGACGTAAAGCATTTTAAAAGTACCAGTATCATTAGTCAAACACCCTTTTCATTTATAATGTCTAGGAAAAAAATAGCCTTTTACAACAAAATTACAAAAAGTGAAAAAGTGAAAGTTTATATATTTAAAAATGTATCTTAGTCCAGCCATGAACACATGGTTCTTCAAAGCTCTTTGAGTCTAGCAGATTCCATGATCAAAGGAGGACAGCATTCTCAGAGGTGTGTGAGGCAGGTAGCATTACAGTAATTTGTTTTTTTTTCATTTTTTTTTCAAATTATGAGATGGACAAATCAATATATCAAACTAATTTACAATGTGGCAACACCAGGGAACTCCTTGTGAGTTTATAAATTGCTTTTCTTCACCTTGCCAAGCCCTGCTGCCTTCCTCATTCCCAAAAGTTCCAATGCTTCTGCTCTTGATGTAAACAGTAACAAAGTGCAAGTGACAGAAGCAATTTGTTTTACTTCTGTTATTCATAGATCTATAGTAGAATTATAAGTGTTTAACAAAATGACATTTCAGTTGCAAACTGTAAAGTGGCTAGGAAAGTCAAATCCAGCAGATGTCTACAATGGAATAATTTGCATTGGAAAAGGCATCCAGAATGATCAAAGAACAGAAAGCCAGAACTTACCTAATTCATAGCTGTTGACAGTAAGAATTCACTTTCTTACTAGTTCATCAGCATATAAAGTGTCATTGGTATCCATTCATCCGCTTAACCCTTTTTCTGTCCATTCTTTCTGAACGGTGTGTTTGTATGCAGTTAGATTTTCTTTTTTTTAAAATACATCTTACAGAGGTCATTCAAATGAAAGTGACTTAGGAAGCTTAACAGACTGCTTCTTTTAAAACTTGCTAAATATTATTTTAGAAGACAAATATATCACAGGTCTGGAAAACATCGACAGCCACAAGACTAATACATGGGAAATATATATCACACTGAAGAAGAAAAGACATATTCGAAAGGCAGCCAAATGATTCTAAATTTGAAGATGACCTTGACATTCCCACTAACCCATTTTTCCAGCAGGAAGCCAAGATAATTTTGTAAGTGACATTAGCCACACTTGTGAAATATACCTTTCAGTTCTACATATCATAGTTTGTTTATGACATCTGGCAAGCAAAAGATATATTTCATCAGTAAAGGATAGCCCCTATACAAAAAAGACTACTTGACAGGCTCTTCAATTTCAATAAACACACCAAGCACAAGAAATCAGATGGACCTGGAATGCTGCACACTCAGAACTACTGATAGGCATAATGGAAGTTCATAAATGACTAGCATTTTTGTATTCTTCTTATTCTTTCTTCCCATTTATGACAACACATGCTAATCACTCAAACACATTGCAAGATTAAAAAAATGTAAAACAATATCACACCTATCTCAATAAACCTGAATTCAGATTCCCACCTATCAGAAGATCCAATATAGCTTTTGATTCAATTTTACTGTTTGTTAACTTGTGAAGGAAATATACAGCTCTTGTGAAATATAATTTCGGAATTATTTAATGACAATTGGAACAGCAGATGGCTATGAAAAAATAACATTTTTAAATTAACTGATCAGAAAAAGCATCTCAAACCTCACGTATATTGCATGAGTGAGCAGTTCCTTATTCACAGTTGCACTATAAAGCAAAATGGAAGGATGTAAGTTGCACGCATCAGGTACCCTCTACAAAAGTAATTTCCTTATTTCACCACCTTTTTTCGCTAATGCAAGTTTCATGCTACTCTTCTTTTGTTCAGACACTGAACACCTTCTTAAAACAGCGCGGTAAGGCAGCCTTCGCAATCCCTCCTCGGCGCTTAAAATTACTTAAAATTGCTAAATGAAACCAGGCCAAATTCCCGGCTGTGTCCCCAGCTGTCCAGGCCGTTTC
>NW_021939395.1:0-17298 GCF_001715985.3 Manacus vitellinus | reverse complement strand
GCGCAGGGCTGGGAGAGGGAACGGGAGAGCGCAGGGCTGGGAGAGGGAACGGGAGGGCGCAGGGCTGGGAGAGGGAACGGGAGGGTGCAGGTATAGGGAAGGGGACGGAGAGAGGGACAGCGACAGCTCGTGCTCCCGCCGGGCACCACGGCTGATTGCTGGGGGTTGTCGTGTGGTGGGAGCCAGCTGCGAGGGGGATGTGGGCTCGGGTTTCGGAAGAGAATGGGAAGAGGGAGACATCTCCCTTGGCGTTGTCCCCTACGGACATCTGACCTCCTGGCTGAAACAAGATGAGGCGGCTTGCAGAGAGGATGGCAGGTGTTCTATAAAAACACTGTCTTTTTCCAGTTTTGCAGGTCATGGGAATGGGGATGGAGGATGAAATAAAGGATATGACTAAACGCAGATATATTTAGGCCTAGTTTGGGGATAAGACAAGGTTAACATATGCAGGTACTTAGACCTTTAGTTCTGTAGGATCTAAATGAGTGCTTCAGCATTTGCATGAAACACTGACATTTGAAGAGTAGATGCTCTGCAGATCTCAGGGCTAGCACGTAGTTGCCTCCTATCAGTTTCAGTGTTGCTGGTGACTACCTTCAGTTTCCCAAAGCGTCCTGAAAACAGTATCAGCTTTCTTTTAAAATATGAACTGGACCAGTACAATTGGGATAGCCCACTTGCAGGAAAAAAATCTGGCAACTGTGAGGAGTACATTTTGAAAGCTCAAAAGCCCAATGATATACAGAAAGAATTTATTTCCTTTTTAAAAACTCAGGAATTTAAAGCAAATTTCACAACTTGGGATGCACCATTTTGACTCATCCATTCTTTGATGTTTAGGTTTGACAACACTGCTACACATTCTGCTCGTGGTGGTGACTTGTACCTAACCCAGCAGTATATTAGCCAAAGTTCAGTTCTGTTGTATGTTTTACTGGGGAATCTTCTCCATTGGTCTTTAATACTTCTTTAAATGCTATTTGTTGCATAAAGCATGTAGCACAATTTTTTAAAATTTGGTTAGAATATTAATAGCTCAAGTAGAAGGGACCTATGTTGCCATCCAGACTTGTAGAATTGATTGCTGTAGCTAGGGTGATTACCTAGGCGGAAAAAAAAAATCATTCTTGCAGTTGGAATTGTTTTGCACTAGATTTGTTGTCACAATGATGAAGTGTGTGGACTGATGTAAGACTGTTAAATGGAAGCAGCTAGTTTTTTTATGTACAAAAATGCAATCCTGTGCTCAATGAAGTAAGGTAGTATTTTAGCATTAATTTCATTCTGCATAATACTGCAACTTGTTTTGAAATTTATCCGCTTGTTACCTGTTGGTTTAGAAAAGATCAAACAGAAACAAGGTTGAATTTTTCAGGATCATGTGAAATATTTTTTCAATATTTTTTCATTTTTGTGCTTAAGTCTGAAGCTTTCTTTGAAAAATCTAATCTGTGTGCTGGGAAAAACTGATCCTTATTTGGATCACACATATCAAAATTTATAAATAGCAGCGGAATAGACAATACACATCAGTGCGGTGATTTTGGATCATGTAAAAGAACTGTCAGACCCACTTGTATACAAGGAGAATTGAAACACAGACATTAAAACACTTGACCGAAGCCATGAGGCACAAGTTGAATGCTACCAATTTGTATGTGCTTGAACTGCAAGTATCAAACTTTGTGACCACTTTGAAATATGGAGATGTAATATTTTTCTGTCCTTTTTTTAAACATGGATAGAAAAATAATTGTTAATGCTTGTGGGTAGGTTTACTTCCTAACAACTTCCAGCTAAGGTATAACACCATGGAGTGGTTTTCTTTATGTCATTCAAAGCAGAGTAAAGTAACAAATTGAATTTGCATTTTCATTTTCTGTCCTCAACATTTTAGTTTAGCCTGTAAAACCAGAAATTAAAAAATAGGATAAACAGGATAAACAGTGCAAAAGTAGGCTGCCCTCCTGTTCAAGGGCATTTTCCTTCTCTCCCTCTCATGTCCTCACCCTACCAGCTCTCATTCCCTCACTGTCTTAGCATCAAGATTCACTGACTGACTATAGCTAACTTGTCTTCTACCCCCTCAAACTAATTAGTTCATCTGTTTAAGTCATGCATTGAAGAAGCCTGCCCCCTCTGAGCACACAGCTCACTTAGGGCTCAATCTGACAGTCTTCAATTTTTAAGGCAGCAAGAGTTTGCAATTGACTCAAATTATATGAGGATCAGGCTTTTTAAGTTCTGTGGCATGATGAAGAGGGTGCTGATGCCTATCACCATTTTCCTTCATCTTCCTTTAACTGAAAAACACAACAACATAGGCCAAAGTCCTTAAATAATGAAGAAAAGAACTCCTTGTTATTTCATACTCTAGTTTGCTGGCTTTCTAGGCACAGGTATTCATACATAAGGGGGACCACTTGCCCTTAGTCTGCAACTGTAGAAGCAATTGGCTCAGGACATTCAGCTCTGTGACTGGAAGCCCTAACTCAAACACAGCTACCACTTGCCATGTAAATATGTCCATACTGTCTTGTATTCAACCATCTTTTGTGTTCCCCCAAAATCTTATCATTTTCATTGCTCTCCTTTGCATTCTGTCCATTTTAATTTTTCACTTCCTTTTCAGAGCCTCAGACGAGACACCAGCAAGTTTGATCAGTGCTGAGTAGAAGTTAAATACTTCCAGTGCCTTCCATATAACATTTCTGTAATGTATTTCAGAAAAATTACCCTGTTCTCATCAGCCTCATGCTACTGACTGATGAGTGGTCTGTTATATTTGCTAAGACTATGGTACTGCTGCTTATACATTTGTAGCACACAAGTTTATGTTTGCAGAATCCAGTTTCCCTACAGATTGTCGAGACCTTGAGCTTAACATTCATTCTAATGTGCTGATGCTTCAGCCCAGCATGACCATGAGAGCTGGGAAACCCCAGATTAAATGCTTGGACATACAGGTCATGATTGTGAATTTACACCATGGATCTCTTAGGACAGATCCTGGAAGAGACCTTTCAAAGCGTAGAGATACAACTGTTACCTTCATAATTTAAAACAAAGTGCTTAGTACATTACAGAATAATTACCTGGCTAAGGAAAGACTGAAGGTCTATTCAGCAAGCTCTATAAAGTGCTCTGTTATTCTTGGCTAGAATGTTTGTAGACTGCAGAAAGACAAATAGTCACTTTCCTCAACCTAAGAGTTTTATTTGCATTAGGTTTGTTTAGGGTGGTTTTTTTTTTCCATTTTGTTTTGATTTGGTTTGGGGTTGTTTTTTTTTAATAATTACAAGTACTATGTACAGTTGCAGAAAAAGAAAGAAAAACCTAAAGAACAAAATCTGTACTTTCTGAACTCCAAACAGTTGCATCACTGAGAGTGTCCAATACAAAACAGCATGATAGTAATTATGACTACAGCTTACCTTTACGTCCAAGTTTTTAATCAAAATCATGAACCCATTACACAGTCTTTTAGTGCCTATTTTAATGAAAAGCTAAACATTGCACAGATCTCAGAAGGAAGCCTTCTCCTCTTTTTGCACTCCTAACAACCTTTAACATAATGAAGTTTGACAAATCGATTTAAAATGCAGGAAGAAGGGCAGGCAAGCTCTGCTCTGCCTTGTGGGTGTTGTAGTCTCTCTGCAGGCTCTTTGCCTCGGCAGCAATAGGAAGCTGGACTCTAATTCCCATATCTCCCACTAGAGTCTCCTGCACAGGCTCAGAGCCCATATGCGAGGAGGGGGTGACCACATTGTGTCTATTGTATGTTTTTTCTTCTTTTTTTTTTTTTAATTTTTTTTTTAATTTTCCCTTGGCATTTTTTACGTTTCATAAGAGATTTAAATCGGGAGTGAAAAGCATGGCAGATGAGCAAGAAATAATGTGCAAACTCGAGAGCATTAAGGAGATCAGGTATGTTTGCTTTGTGCCTCATCAGTTACATGAAGCAGCTTTTTCCTCGGGGGAGCGGAGGACATGCATCAATCTGAAACTAGCTATTGTGCTACTGAGGGAAAGAAAACTACCGCTGGGTTTACCATGAGAGCTCAAAATACATTTTTCTAAGCAGGGAAGGAGCGTCTGCTGCAGGTAATTAACGCTGGAATGCGTAGTGAAGGACGGTAACGGTCGTGCATTTCCAGAGAAATTTCCCTGAGTGATGAGGAGGCGGAGTGATGGGAAGGACGGAGCAGCCCTAACGCAGCTGGGGGGTCGCGGGTGTTGTGGTGATTTGTTTGTTTTTAAGTTTTTTGACTTATTATTTAATATTCCTGAGGCTCTGTCTTGAATCTCTTATTTTGCCCTGACGCCCGGGCAGGAGCCTTGACGGGCTGCGAAAGGTAGGGCATGGCACGGAAAGCAGAGTCTGACATGAAAAGCCGAGGGCGGACGTGCCTTTGGGCAGGGCCGGGCCGGGCAGCACTGCGGCCACCGGCGGAGCCCCCCGAGCGGGGCAGCCGCTCATCCCCCGGCGGGCGATGCCAGGGCCAGCTCTGCCCGCCGGGCGTGCGTGCGAGGGATCCGTGCGGGAGACGAGAGGGAGCAGCTGAACCTTGGCGGCTTCTCTCTGCCCTGCCTTGCGCTCCCGCTCGCCCGAGGGCGTGGAGGCGGCCGGGAGATCTCCCTGCCTGCTGCTTTTGGCCGCCGCCCCGGGGCGCTGGGGATGGGGACGCAGCGGACCGAGGCTTTTCTGCCGTTCCCTCCAGCCACTGGGCCGGAGTTGCCTCGCTCTGCGGTTCGTGCAAGGCGATACACCAGGAATTTGTATATAGCGTCGTTCGCAGGGGGAGTCACAGGATGCTGTGGAAGAGGGGACTCCTAAACAGTCAGGCGTGGTACCACACGTTCCCGCATCGGGGACGTTTTTCATAGCTTTAGGTAGGGCATTGCCACTCTTTGGTTAAGGGCACAGATTTTGAGGATTAGGCCTGAGTTGCCTATATTTAGTAGGAATTCATGCATCCAAAAGCCAAAACACACTACAGAGGACAGTGATTTTGAAAGTAGCTGGGGGGTGGAAGGCATGCCGACTGTGGGTAACCTTGGGGCGATGAGAAGTGTTTTAGGACATTACGACTGGAGAGGGGCTATCAGGGAGAGAGGAGAGAGGGCTGGGGATGAAGGCGTTACCACTGGCAGTATGTGCAGGTGGTCACAGAGACTTCTGGCTGGTAACAGCATCTCTAAGAAGCACAGTTTACGCATGGAAAAAGTGAATTAAAGTGTAGGCCTCAGCCTTCCTTACGCAATGCCACAAAGGTGAACAAAGATCAGGCAAAAATATTTGTCTAGAATCCCCAAACTATTTGTAGAAAGACAACAAATACTTTACAGTCTAAGAAGAATGCTTTTCACCTCAACTGTTAGGCAGGCTCTGTTTTAAAATACTGATCTAGGTATGGCCTGCTACAGTTTGTGGTCCAATTATTGTAACACTTCATTTAAATTATTTTTTTCAGAGTAGTATCCTGTATTTGGAAATTCACAGTGCACTCAGTTTTCTGATAGTATATTCAAAGGTGATATGTAAACTGCATTTAACAGATTTTTGTTATTACTTTGTGGCATAAGGTAGCGTAAAGGTGATGTTACTAGCTTAAGTGTACAAGGAAGTATCAAGAAAGTTGCTTGAATGTATGTTAAATAAAAAAAAAAATTAATATCAGAAGGTCAAGCCTACTTGCAATATTGATGTCTATTTTGAGTCACCTTTAACAAAATCTGATCCAATTAACCTATTTAGTCATCCCCAAATCTTTTAAAAGGAGCTTGCATTCTGTGAAGAATTTTCTTCAGAATAAACATGAGAATTTCTTATGTTTACCAACTCGCCTTTGATAGATTTAGCAGACTTAATTTTGTTCTGCTTTCCATGTATTCTACATACAGAGGAAAAAAAGTCTTTACAATCAAAATCAAAGAAGTCATCCATTCCTAGGCACATTGATCTTCGTCTCTTATTAAAGGCAGCTTAGCTGGGTTTTTGAAGGGATTCAGGAATCTGATTTTGAATCTGAGATCTGATTTTGAAGACCTATATCTATATCTGTATCTGTAGATAAATACATATAATTTGTAGTCAAGGGAATACTGTTTTCAGTAAATGTGTTTCATACCCACAATCCAAACATATAGGCACATGCTTATTTTTATGCATTAAATACTTCCACAGAAATAACCCCAGTCATAAAATTAAACAAATGCCTAAATACTCATTGTTCTGGCTGGGAGGAGCTAAAAGAGAATGAGAATGAATATATCGATGGGAGATGCTAGTTTCACTGTTTAATGCCCTATTGGGACACACTTAGTGACTACTGTCATTAATGCAGTATAAGAACTTAAACAGAAGGGAAAAAATATGAGGGCAAAATTCATTAGGCAGTCTAGAGATCACACTTATGATTCCTGTTTTAAAAATTACTGCATGTTGCCTGATGCTAACAGGAAGAGTTGTAATTTGTGTGCACTTTTTCTTTCCTAATGTCAAAAGCTAATCATTTGGACTGAAACAAGCCCCTACAACTCATTTGTTGTAGCAATCTGGCAGAGCATGGCACCAGTGACTAGTAACAGTGAGGAAATAGATCTGTTTCCATTGTCTTTAGGTGAACACATGTAATCAATACAGGAGAGAAAACAAGAAATAAATTGAGGACAAATACTCCCAGTTTCAGTAATCAAAGCTGCCGTTACTAAATAAGTGTTTTAAATAAATGAGAACAACGAGATTTGATGAAAAGAGGAGTAGATGTTAGGTTAGTGGGATACTGCCACATGTAAAATGGAGGGTAGAGAAGATCTCTTTTTACTGGTTTAAGTTCAATATTTACATTCAGACTCCTATATGTCATTGTGTAGTAAATGACACAGCAACTCCAATGACATTAAATAATACAATGTTGTAGCTATTTGTAGCTACGTACTTAAATTCTATCTACAGTTGATTTTACATTTCTCAGAATCCTGTGCTAAACCTAGATTTTCTACATTTCTCTATTTTGGAACTAGGGTCAACTGATGCAGTAGAATTCTATTGGTACAAATTCTCTGAATCTACAGTAACTGTTAAAATCTGACAATGTTCTATTAATTTCATAATTCAGTACAAGAATTCTCATAGCATTGAAAAGCTCAGCAAAAGAGCTGGGATTAGAATTCAGTACTCTCGTTGTACCTCACCTTTCTCAGACATATTTAGTTTTACCCTTTTCTGTTGCTGCTATTGCCTTCTTCCATCTATCTAATCACATATAAAGTGACATCTCACAAAAATATGTTTCAGTGACTTACTGTTGTCTCTCTATTTTTAATTACCACTGGGATTCAGGAATAAAACTTTGCAGATGGAAAAGATAAAGGCACGACTGAAAGCAGAATTTGAAGCCCTGGAGTCTGAGGAGAGGCATCTGAAGGAATATAAACAGGAAATGGACCTGCTGCTGCAAGAGAAGATGGCCCATGTGGAGGAGCTGCGACTGATCCACGCTGATATTAATGTGGTATGCAACAGTCCAGCTGCAGACAGTCTGACTAAGACACAGTGGCATATGAATCATTCCACAGGCTGTGGAATTGTGCACATCAGTGAACTATCACTGGTTCAATAATCTGGACTTTACAACATCATCCTAGGATGCTACAGAGTGCAAAGTAAATTTACTGCAGGGTAATTGTTTTTTTCCTGTATTGGGCAGGATATTTTGTAATGTTGGCATAGTAAGCACTTGCACCAAGAGGAAAGATAACCAAGCCTATTTTGGCTATGACTTTACCAGTATCCACAATAACATCACTCCAGCAGTCCCACAGAAAACTGTTCTTCCTGTTAGGCTTTTCTCATTGAGCACCCAGAAACAGAGAAACTTTAGCAGCTAGGTGGGACTTTTGACTGGAGGTTTTGGGAAGAAAGATTTTGAGAAAATGCATGGTATTTGTTAAGTTCTTAGTAAGAACTGACCTTCATCACTGAGTGGAACCACCAAACAACAAGAAGCACCAGCCTGAAGGGAATTAATACAAAGAAGAGAAAAACAATTTATAAACAGGGAAGATGAGCCAATTAGAGGGGGTAAATAGGGAATATCTTTTTAAATGTGCATTTTTTATGTCATGTTAGGTCAATTGCATGATTGCTTAGTGCTTTCTAGCTCTGAAGATATCTCTGCTTTGCACCAGAGCAAAACAGCTCCCACATTGTAAACAAGTACAAGCTATATACTGGATGTGCAGACTGCATTTCTTTATCTCTTGAAATGTCCATTCCCCTATCCAGCTGCATAACCTCAACCTCTGTTTCATCCTCCCTTCTTTTTCCAGTTAGATTGTCTTTTTCTCTGCTGCTTTTCCCATTTACTGCAGTAAGAGAAACAGGAACCTTTCCTTGTTTGTTTGTTAACTTCTGACAGTTGGTGTTCAGATATCTTAGAAACACAGAAAATTAGTTTTGTTCTACCTTAATTTCTTTTTTAATGTCTGCTGAGAGTTTTCCATCAGTCTTCACTTGCTGACTTTATCTGTAGCCTGTCTACCTGCTGCTTCTTTGTTCAGAAGGTCACATAGGTTGAGTGCACCTTTTTTAAATGAAAATGTATCTCATATGTCACTTTCCGTTGCTTCTTCCTTGCCCAATTTTCGTCCTCCCAATACCTTAACTGTTTGCTCTACTATTGCATTGTCTCCAGTCTCTTCCAGCTTGCATTAAAAAAAATCTTTCTGATACAGTCTCTTGCTCAATCAGAGAGGGACAGTTCTTTACAAGCATGCCCATCCTCCTGTTTCAGATGGAGAATACTATCAAGCAGTCTGAGAATGATCTTAACAAGCTTTTGGAATCTACTCGTCGCCTGCATGAGGAATACAAGCCCCTAAAGGAGCACGTAGATGCTTTGCGAATGACTCTGGGATTGCAGAGGCTGCCAGATCTATGTGAGGAGGAGGAGAAACTGTCCCTTGAGTAAGTCTCCAAAGTAAACATTATCTGGCTTTATGCTTTCTCTCAATTCTACTGGTCATTTTCTCATTTTACTTTGGTTGGTAGGTGGAAAAAAGAACTCAAGAGGTAAGCATGAAAAACAAAAAAGTTAACAAAAAAGGAATGTGCGAAGACATGTATTTGATAACACTCAGTCTGAACTTGTTGCAAGGTAAATTTAGATTATTTCAAGCTGCAAAGTCTACATATGACATGAAAAAATTCAGGGGTGGTTGGCTGTCTAGATTTTTATACTACATGTTGCATTTTCCAGCAACTTTTTTTTTCCCCTGAAAATTACTTGTTTAGCAAGCAATAGTAGGAGGCAATACAAGAGAAGGATAAAAAGCAAGTATTCTTCAGTTAGTTTGTGCTGCTGCTAGTCAGAATTTTACTTTTTGCTGCCTGCTCAGGGCAGTGGCATTTAACCCTAACCCTAAGACTGTCAACAAATAAGTTTATCCAAGCTGTGGATAAAAGTGGGGGAGAGTGACAGAATTAGCTACTATTCAAAGAACAATGTCTTTTGTTTAACAATCAGTTTAAAATGCAAGGGATGTTTTAAGAAGCTTATATTTCTCTTAATGCCCAGCATAATTAAAATAATTTTCACAGGCACACAGTTTTCAAGATTTCCTTTGTATTTCTTTAGAAATGTTGTTTTACATTCCAAACACCTTGACACTACAAAGAATCTATTTATTTACTGCCTACAAAAGTTATTCATTTTAACAGAATAAAACAGAAAAACTCTTTGACAGATTTGCATCTGAAGCTGTTGTCTATTTTTGATTGGATTAGATTTATATCCAGTTGTACATCAAGATACCTTAGAAGCTGACAATCTGGAATCTGGCTGAAGTGTACAAATGCAGAGAAAAATACTACTGACTCTGTTTATGAACTAGTCTTAAGTGTAGGCAATTTGACTCCGGAGGAACATCATAGGGAAATGTGATCCATTGTATTTTAACACAAAATATCCTTTACAGACTAATGAAATACCCCAGAAGGCGGTTACATTTTTTCTTTGTTATTCTTCCGTCTAGCTACTTTGAAAAGCAGAAGGCAGAATGGCAGACAGAGCCACAGGAGCCTCCCATCCCAGAGTCTCTGGCTGCAGCTGCAGCAGCTGCCCAACAGCTGCAAGTGGCTAGAAAACAAGATACCAGACAGACAGCAACTTTCAGACAACAGCCACCTCCAATGAAGGTCAGGAGACAAATGTGCTGGGTTTTCTGTTTTGCCATTGGAACACACTATGTTTATGAAGTTGATTGGTATTTGCAAAAAGGAAAAATTATGTGTCCTGATTCTGATTTCCCCTGCAGTGGTTCAAATCAAGAACAACCATTAGACTTAAAGTAGTAGCATCAGTCATCCAGGGTTAAGGACAAGAATCTTTTATGACTTAGGAGTCTGCATCAGCAGAGATGTTAGGCAATTCCCACTCCTCTTGTGTTTCACTTGGGAGAAAGTCATGTAAGAAAGAAAAAAAAAGCTTGGCAAGAGGAAAACAAGTAGCTGTTAGTTAATGCCATACAGAGTCATATTACAAGCAATGCACATATTTTATGAGGGAAATTACTGATGGTATATATTACCAGAAAAGATGATTGTTTCTGCACTTGGGATCTTCAAGACTAACACTGAGATTAACTTAAACTAACCACAGGCACTTAAGTGACAGTTTTACTCTACTCCTTCTGTAGTAAGAAGAGCTAAGTAATTCTGTAGAGGTACTCATCCTGCCAAGGTTTCAAAGAGTCACTGACTAAGTAGGCAAACTGATGTAGATACATTCCGTAGTTATATACTTACTATCTGTAGTTAGGCAATTGAAAAGCTTTTCTGCAAGTAGTATGCTCCAGTCAAATGGAAATTAAAGGGCTTAGTATGGAGCAAAAAGGCAGAGTTCTGTACCTTGTGTTAAATAGGTGGAATTCATCTTATCACTTGCTCCTACCTGAAATTCTATGACATCACAATTAACCTTCACTGTAACTTCTCTGACTCAATGAGCTATTATGCATGTAAACACTTCATTGGAACATTTAACACAAAATAGAATTTACTGATAGATGTATGAACCACATGTCTGCGGAACTGTAGTTTTAATTCAATTAAATACTCCAATTTTTCATTTGGCCTGAAATTACTGTACAATCCAGATACCTAGATTGCATAGAATGTAGCAGTGGTTTGCTTTTGAAGACAAGAAGACTTATTTTTGCCTGTACTGTAACTTAGAATATAGTACTCAATAACTCATGTAACAACGCCACTTAAATGTTTGTAACAAGAGCCTGCAATGTTGCATTTCAGGCATGTTTATCGTGCCACCAACAAATTCATCGGAATGCGCCCATCTGTCCACTCTGCAAAGCAAAGAGTCGATCCCGGAATCCCAAAAAGCCCAAGAGGAAACAGGACGAATGAAATGGAGAAGATTGCCAAGCTGTGTGACCTGTTCCAGTAATCTTCCAGTAGAACTGCAAACGTGCCCAGACTTTACTGAAGTGCAGATTCAAGTGTGACCATCTTATTGTCTTCTATTTAATGCAATATAAGCACAATGTTCCTGTTCTGTCTTAAGTTCCTTCCGGTCCTTAGGGTTTGGTTTTAGGAAAGTAAGTATTACTGGTGCTACAGTTTAACATTTCAGTTGTTCCATCTTTTGGACTCCTAAACAAACTGAAATTCTTTGTGCAAGTCAGGCTATTTCTGTTGGCCAAATGTGATGACCACAAATGCTTTTATGTTCTCTCTTTAAAAACCAGATGTTACTAAAATTTTTTTTCTGTTTTCTCCTGATAACAGGAGACTATTTGAAGTGCTGAAATAGCAGTCTGTTTGTTTCACTGAAAAACAAACAATTTGTTTTCCAGGCTGGTAAGACTGCATAGGTTTGTGTAGCCAGTAGAACTCTTTTATACAGGAAATGTTTAGGGGAAACAAGATAGGTTATACAGAAAATCAGTGCATTAATGACACACAGGAATTTTGATTTACTGGAGTTTGATTGTACCATTCCCTGAAACTTGACCTGAAACTTGGAAAGTTGATGGCTATGTATGAATTTCTAAAAATTATGTGATTTGTTGTGCTTCAGCATCTTAATAGGTTATTATTTTCAGCAGTCAAAAGACCAACTGACTTAAGAACAAGGCTCAAGTGAACTGTATTAGAGGTCCTCCTAGGCTCTATGGCCAACCTGCACATTGTGGTTCTCTAGGGAACATGCATGAAATATCCTGGATCTCTGTGTGCACAGACTGCAGCATCAGCCATTCTGCTGTCTTCCTGGCTTCTACAGCCAAAATCTCCCCTGGCAGACTTATCCTCCACAGGAGCATAGGAAAGTTCAGTAACATGCACGAAGAACAGTGTCAACTAAAAATTATGTATTTCACCAGAACCACTGGGCTTTGGTGTCGTCGTCCTCCCTTAACCAAAACTTTCTATTTTTGTGTCTTTTAATAGTCATTTGCAAGTAAGCTTTACTTCAGGCCAGTGTTTTTCCTGCTCTATGTGTGCCAAAAGAACCCTGACTAAGGCATCCAGAGTAGACCCCTCCCTGGATCCGTGTCTTCACTTTGTTTCACCCAATGTAACAACAGTTCCTCTAATGGGGAGGATGACAGTGACCCACTTACAGAAACAGGGCTTAAAATTTACTCATTTCCAATCCCAGTTTTGTCACTGCCTTCATTGTCTAAATTAATCTTGAGTATTAAATATTCTTTTCACTAACTTCAGGAAACAGGAACTGCTTGTTCACATTCTTCTCTCTTTAGCTCAAGTTCTTCTCTACTATTATGCTAGAGTGGTTATATTGAAAATTTGGCTTGTTAAACAGGAAGAACAGGGCACTGGCAACTGTAATAAATCCACATAATGCATTTTTGCTGGCCAAATCACATATGCCATCATTAATTTCCCAAGTCTACCACAAAGTACATGAGTGATTTATTGAATATAGTCCTGTAACTTATGCCAAGTTCATGAGGTATTCTCTCATTTTAATGTTTCATAGCCATATGAACATCTGTCAACAGCAGAGACAGAATGTGGACCATGTGCCCCTGAAATTATGTGAAGAGCAGATTCTGCTAGCTGAATTACTGGGATTTGGTCTCTCTGAGATAGCAATAATGGAAGATAGTCTGACTCCATGTTCCAAATGGCAGTAATGCATTATGCATGTCTTGTAGCACAGATAGTGGATTCTGCTGTTGAGTGTCAGTGGTCACATGCTGTGTGCCCTGTTCAGAGCAGTTCCTAGCAAGTTGAAGGGAAAACGTACACTAAGATAAAAGTACGTGGACTCCCCCAAAGTACATGCATGAAAGCAGCATACTTTGATGGTAGTTGTACATAAATTTAAGATGTAGTGACAATGGAGCAAGCAAATGGTCTGCAATGAAGTAATGTGAATAGAAGGATTGATTTGTAGTAATTTCGACTTAGAGTTCTGAAATAGATAGGGTTAGTCATGGTTGCTCTCACTTCATTGTTAATTTACCAGGTTCTTTCTTTCTTGGGGGATCTCTAAACTGAAGTATGCTTAAGGATGCACCACTTAACTGATTTAGTACAACAGTTTTGTATTTTTACTTTTTTAAACTAGTCTCTTGTACACTTGTGTTTAAGGTTAGGGTTTTTTTTTAAAAAAAGAGTACTGTGTTTGCATCAATCTTGTACTAGTATTTACAGATTTGTTTGCACATCCTTTACAAAATTCTGCCATATGAATAGCATGCATTGCTGAAAACAAGCATGACTGAAGATGAGTCAGCAGTGCCCTGGCAGCCAGAAGGGCCAGCTGTGTCCTGGGGTGCATCAGGCCAGCATCACCAGCTGGTCGAGAGAGCTGATTGTCTCACTCTACGCTGCACTGGTGAGGCCTTGAGTGCTGTGTGCAGTTTTGGATGCCTCAGTGCAAGAAGAACATCAGACTATTATAGTGTTCCAGAGGAGGAGGGTGACCAAGGTTGCAAAAGGTCTCAAGGACAAGACCTCTGAGGAGTGGCTCAAGTCACTTGGCTGGTTCAGTTTTGAGCAGAGAAGGCTGGGGGGTGTCTTCATCACAGCCTACAGGTTCCTCAAGGGGGAAGCAGCGGAGGAGGTGCTGATCTCCACCTTCTGATGACCAGCCACAGGACATGAGGAAATAGAGTGAAGCTGCATTAGGGAAAGTTCAGATTGGACATTAGGAAAAGGCTCTTCTCTGGGAGAGTGGTTGGTCCCTGGTACAGCGACCCAGGGAAGTGGTCGAGGCACCAAGCCTGTCAGAGTTCAAGGAGCACGTGGATGTGTTTATGCCAGGTAGTCCTGCAAGGAGTGGGGGATTGGACTTGATGATCCTTATGGGTCCCTTCAAATGTGAGATGACCCTAACTATTTCAAGGAGACAGAATATGTATTATGTATTAAGGGATCATGGGGGTGGGAGCAGGGAGGGAGGTAGTGTCTTTCATAAGGCAGGAGTATTCTTTTCTCTCACAGAATAATGACATAAGTTTAAGCGAAGAGCTCTTCTTGTGACAGCCCTGGGCTCTTTTCTCCCAGGCAAATTTCTCCAGAGACTAGAGGAATAATTATGAAATATTGATTTCTTCTTTTTTAGACAGAGGAGGAAGCTGTCTGAAGTACAGTTCTCACCACAAGTCTACTGCATTTTTGCTCCATGGATTTTTTTGCTCTTCTTTTGTAGCTAAGGTCTTTGTGGATACTTCTTTGCTTGGCTTAAATTTATTCTAACTTGGGTTCAATTCTCTTAATAGTCACAATGAGACCTTCCACAAAGCTTGCAAGACTTTTATATTTACTAAAATCTGGTTTAACCCTGTCTTTGTCATTCCTTTTTAAAATGGGTATTAAAGTGACAACAAAATAACTGGATCCTCTTGGTACAGATGGTTTTCCAAGATCTCCTCCTGATTCCTCACTTGCCTCAAATGATAGTCCTGTTGTTCTGCAACCAGACACCACAACCACCCCCCCCAAACAAAACAACAAAATAAACCCCCAAAAAAACCCAAGGCTTTCACCCTGCCACCACTTTGAGCTCATGGTAATAGGATGTGAATACTGTACTGTGTCTAAATACTTTGTTATAGAAATTTTCATACCCAAGCTGGGATACATCAGTTTTTTAAACTTTGGTGCCAAGGACCCCACTAACTATAGAGAAAATATAAGGCAAATTTTAATACTTGCACTTCCTGAATTCCACTTTCACTTTCTAAACAGGACCTGACCTAACCTGACAGTGGCTTCAAGTTACAGAAACTAAATTTGAAAGAATAGACATGGATGTATTATCTAAACAGCATGCTATTAAAAAAAGTAAGACTTCACTAGCACTTTAAGTGCTTTATTCCTTTATTTTTCAGTTTTCAAATTCCTCCAGCATAGGTTTACATTTTAGAATTTATATGTTTTAGCAATATCTGGTGTTTTCATTGGCTTCTGTGTTTTAAATATTTTACTCCTGTGCCTTGTGGGAGTAACTGTTTAATTTGTCTGTACAGTCCATTTTAATAAATGTTTGTTTCATGTCATGCTTTCTTTCTGCACATCTGTTATTTGCTTATGCTACCAAGAAGCAGCCATATCCCAAATGGTAAGACTCAGCTGTCTTAATTTTACAGGATGCAATTAGCCACAATTCTGTTATACCTTTACAGAAACTTTGTGGACATAAATATGCAGAAAGAAAGATCCCTTCTAATCAGCTTTAGAAAACAGAAAGGAAAAGGAGATAGTACAACAGGTTTTAACATAGCCAAACTTCTCAGTTTTGCCTTCTAAAGTTAAATTGAAAGTAGCAATAAATATGATTCCCTCTCCAACTTAAAGCAGAGGATAGCTATCTTCTCAAGAGTCCTGCTTTGTCATTAGGAGATTATATCTACCAGTGCTTGCTAGAAGTTGCTTCTCTCATCAGATTGGTGAGCACTCCTTAATCCAACTCTCTCAGGAATGCCCACATAGGCTGTACACTGCTAGCAAAGGAGGTAATCTACTGCATGGGAATGAAAACAGTTTTGAGAAAAAATGTAATCCATTGGCATAGCTGGATTCAGAGAAGAATGTCTGTCCCAGACCTCACAGAGCTCAGAACCTGAGATTGGTTAAATAAAGGAAGCATGATTTTTTTTTCCATAGGTAATGTCTTCAAATACAGATAAACTACAAAATCTAACAACTACCCTAATCTTTCCTTCTACCATAGTTATTCCAAGACAAAACAAATAATTTTGACTTCTGTTCATTTTGTTTAGCAATCTGAATTGTTCAGATTTTGAAACATCTCTCAATAATTTCTGTTCATCCAGATGTTTTTTTCAGTTCCTTAATCCTAATCCCAGCTGTAACATTACTTAGAACAGTAGTCACAAAGCTAATACACATTCGTAGCTTCCTAAGAACTAACTCTGAAATATTCCCTATAACTGACATCAGCTTCAGTCATATTTGCCCAAGCTTAGCACGATCCTGCCATAAAATGAGCTGCAAAACCCTGGATCTTCCGCAATCTAATATTAAAGTGTAGCATTAAAAATTGTCTAATAATTTAAGGAAAAAAACCAAAACAACAAAGCCCCAAAGCTTGTCTCAGCCTTAAAACCACTACTTAAAATTTTCTATTGTGCTTTTCAGCCTTCACTGACCTTACTCCTAACTTCCCTCTCTTCCCAGAAACAGTAAAAAACCCATAAGATCAGTGATATCTACTTATTTGTGACCCAGTAAAGATCTTCAGTGTTTTGCAGTACTTGAGTTTTTTTACTTATTTTGTCCCATTGCCTAATTCTTTGTTCTTCACTCTCTTTTAATTGACACTTTTATATATTTGTCACTGAGACAAAACTGTCCTGGCTGTGTAACAATAACTGAATCCAATAAACCTTGAAACTTCACCTGTTTGTTAGCTTTCCTCCCGTGGCTTGGAGTCTCTCTCGTAACTTGTGACCTGTGTCAGGTGGTGGGGTTTCTTTGATTTGCCTTGGTATTTCTCGATCAAATGACAAGGGTGGGTTTTACCACAGGAAAGATTAAGGAGGTTTTAAGAAACGTTGGAGAGTGTTGTCTAATGTTTCCATCAGGGCATCCAAGCTGTCTGCTGTCAGCTCAGAAAGGAAGGCAAGCTGCACGATTATTATTGGCAAAGGGATGAAATAACGTTTATTGTTGATTTGGCACTTTATCGTTCTTAAAAATGAAGGAAATACTTCTGAAAGGCGACGTCGGTCTTGCAGGACGTTTATTTTTGCCAATCTGCGCTCCGGGAGTCCTTG
>NW_021939394.1:49089-58027 GCF_001715985.3 Manacus vitellinus | reverse complement strand
CAGGTGGAAGAGCATTATCGAGTTCACCCTCCTTATGCCTGTGTGCTCCTGAAAATTTTCTACCATCTTAAGTATCAGAGGAGAGATAACACATTTAGAGGAGGCTGCATTTTTACTGAGAGGTTAATGAAAGATGGTCCTGCAACCATCCTTCCTGAGGCCAGGGCCACATGGCTGGTGGTCTCTCCTTTCTTACTGCTTTGCTCTCCTCTCTCACCACCTCTAACGCTTGGTCTGGCTTGGTTGCACCTCGCTCCTTTGCACTGTCTGCCTTCACAGCTTCTTCAGAACACGTCCGAGATGTAGTGTTCAGATCCTTGACGAGTGACACTCCAAATCTTGCGGACCCTTACTCTCTGCCTTTTCCACACTCCAGGTAAGGCAAGAACCCCTCGTCCTATCCAAAGAGAAAGATCTTCATGAACCAGAGAATCGCGGTTCCTGCCTGGAGTGGATCAGAGTAATGGGAATGGGAGATGTGATTTTTTTGTGTCCGTGAGTTTGTTTTGAGTTTTTGAGCGTTAAGATGGCCAACCTTGGGCGGTATGGGCTACCTCCACCGGATAGGAGACTAGAAAGGTGAGTGTCCAAGGGTCAAAAATATATAAGGAAGTATATTCCTCCCAGAGCAAAGGTGCCGGGAGAGAAAGAGCATTATATAAATGTAGTTCCGAGGATGGTGCAACACCCTCTTAGGAGAGAAAAAAATCGTGGATTTCTTTCCTTGTTGGATAGTGGGTCGTTCCCCGGCAGGCTTGCAGAGGTATATTTCGGGATACTCACCTGTGCACACCGGAACACAACAAAGAACACCAGAGCAGACCTGAAAACTCTCCGGTACGTCCAAGCGCATCCGTGCACAACCAAACAGACACGAGAACGTCAGAGCAAAACCAAGCATACCTCTGCACACCCGTGCACACCCGAGCACAACAGAGACAATCCAAATACACCAGTAAGAACTCACAGTGAAACACACCTGTAGCAGTCACAAACGCTTTCGCACACACAAATACATACTTACACGAAAATAAAATGTTTTGTTTATTCTCTCTTAGTGTGTGCGAATGTCTGTGTGTGTGTGTGAGTGTTTGCCAGTGTCTTTTGGTTTTTCTGGGTGTGTGCGCGTGAAAAAATAATGTGCATGTGTATGCCTGGGTGTGCTGTGTTCACGGGAGTGCTCAGGTGTTCACTGCTCTGCTTTGGTCTTCCAGTGTATAATGTGGTGTGCCCAAATGTGTTCGAGGGTGAACGAGTGTGTTTGTGTGTTCTGGGTGTGTTTGGTGAGTTAACACGGGAGACGACCCGAGAGTACCCGTGGAAATCGGCAGGTTTTCTTCCAAGCAGGAAAGAGAGGTCTGACCCTCTGTCTCTCAACTGCCGTTGGTGCACCAATAACGGCACTAAGTGTACACCAAGAGTTTTCGACCGGGGCAGATTCCTTTAAGAACCAAAAGGTCCTGGGAAGATAGCGCTAGCTGTGCCTGTTTTGTCGAGAGTGGAGAAAAAACTGCACAGTAGAGAGAGACGATAGGGCTTTCTTTGTTGTCTGGAATGGCAGTTGTTTGCAGGTAGGCGCACTGCGAAGCGAGGAGCTATGCGGGGACCAAAATTCAATATGGAAGAAGATTTCTACCAGAAGACATATTCCTCCGCAGAAAAATTCTGCTGTGCACGTAGTGTCGAAAGCTGTGCAGGAGGCTCAGGTCTTTCTTTCCTTGCTCGAAGGGCACTCGTTCAATTGGAAGTCAGCTGTCCTGAAAGTTGCAGTCCGAGTTTCAAAATTAAATACGGAACTATATTCCTCCCAGAGTAAATATATCTGGGCAGAAAGAGCATGCTGTAGATGTAGTGTAGAGAGTGGCGCAGCAGAAGAAAATAGATGGAGGGTTCAGGGCTTTCTTTCCTGGTTTAAGGTCAGTCATTCGCTGGCCCCGTGTTCTTCTGTGTGCACGGGGGTGCACAGGTGAGCGCACCGAAAAGCACCCTGTACAACCGAGAACACAGAAGTAAACCCGTACAGAACGGATCAAACCCAGGTTCAGCAAACACAACCAAACGCACTAGTGCAAACCCGAGCATATTCAGGCTTACCTGTACACGGACAAGAACACACGAGCACACCCATCCACAACTTTGTAAAGGCCAACAGACCCGTGCACATGGGAGAACCCAAAAACACAGCTGCACAAGAATAACGCGCGAAAAACACATACGCAATCGCTTGGAAGTCCTTGAAAACATCAAAAATCGAACACTCCCGGGAACACTAGGACTAAGTCACAGACTGACAAATAAACAGACGCACGCCAACACATGCAAATACACACAACTACTACAAGAGAGAGTCAGAAACACCCAGACGCCTTCACACAAAACTGCACACGAAAAGAAAAATTTCAGCAAAAGTACTCCCAACCACACATAGACACCATGAGGAAAAAATCGTACGGAGTTTGGTACGCTCGTACACACTAATAAAAAGTAGCAATTAGGGGCAAAAAAGAGACACAATCGAAAACCTTAGACACACTCGCAAAACTAACAAAAGTTGTCGTACCCGTGAACACAATAAAATGCACCCAGGAACACAAAGACACCCACGAAAAAATCCAGACATTCTTGCAGGCAGAAACGCTCACA
Organism: Manacus vitellinus; assembly: GCF_001715985.3. Taxonomy (NCBI): domain Eukaryota; kingdom Metazoa; phylum Chordata; class Aves; order Passeriformes; family Pipridae; genus Manacus; species Manacus vitellinus. The sequence goes on along the minus strand of NW_021939394.1, from coordinate 55,384 downwards.
AACATGCACACATCCTCTCGCACATTATCTGACAGCCTTGCTAAAAGCAGACACACTCATACACAGTAAAACAGACAGAAATGATAAAAAACAGAAAAACGTAGAAAACTCAGAAGAACTCGATAATTGAAACACTCCGAGATACGCTCACACAGTTTCACGCAGAATCACACAGGCTCGGTAACACTCCACCACACTGACATATGCTCACACATTTTTCTGAAAATACCTACCCTCACGCACCTTCTCAACAACTCAGACACATTAGTAAATGTCACAACACAGAGAAACAGGAAGATATTCACACGAACTCACCGACACTCCAACACACGCACAACCAGACAGACGCGCACACACTAAATAGTTCTCAGAGTGTTTCCAAATTTGTCTTATTTTTTTATTGAGTTTGTTCGAACTTCTATGGGAGACGGTATTTCCGATTTTTTTTGATGAAAATTGTGAGTGAGTTTATGCGAGTATCTCTCACCGTGTGTGAAAAGGAAAATGAGATTCTGCTACTGTGTCTCTCCTCAGGAGTTTAAGTTATTTTTGGAAGTAGTATCTTTGTCTGAGTAATTGTGAGCCTCTCCGAATTTTTGTTACTGTGTCTCAATGTCTGCGAGAGTGCGAGACTTTCTGCAAATTTGCCTCACTCTTCTCGAGTGTGTCTGATTCTGATAGATATAGCCTAATATTTTCCCAGGTGTCTAAAGATGTCTGATTCGGTGACTGAGAGTTTCGCAGTGTGTGTTCCTGAGCGTGTGTCTGTCTACCCTCGACAGGGCAAATTCTTATGAGTGTGTTCTTCTCTCTGAGTGATTGTAAAGTGTTTAAAGTTGTGCAAGTATGTCTGAACTTGTTTTATTTTGTCTGAGATTCTCAGAATATCTCTGAAAACATGGGAGTCTGTCAGAGTGTTACTAAGTGTGTCTAAACTTGTGCGTGCCGGAGTGAGAGTGTCTGGCTTTGTGCGTCAGAGTGTTTCTCTTTGCATGTTTACGAGTATGTCTCTCTGTCTGAGTGCGTAAGAATTCATCTGAGTGAGCAGGAGTGTCTCTGAGTGAGTCTACCTGCGAGAATGTCTCTGTGTTTATGTGACTCAGAGAGTGGGACTGTGTCTGATTCTGTGTGACCCTCTAAGAGTGTGTCTGAGTTTATCTGAGTGTGTGTGGGTCTTTCACTGTGTTTCCGCGTGTCTGAGAGTGTGGGAGAGTGTCTGAGTGTGTTTGAGTGTGTTCAAGTCTTACTGTGTGTGCGAATGGGTCTGTGTCTGGTTGTGTGTCAGTGTCTCTTTATGTCTCCGTGCGCATGAGTGTACCTGAGAGTGTCAGAGTGCATTTGAGTTTGTCTACGTGTGCGAGTGTTTCTCTGTGTGCCTGAGACAGTCTCAGAACGTATTTAAATGTCTGGATGTGTAGGAGTGTGTTCGAGTGTGTCTGTGTGCGAATCTCTCCGAGAAAATATGGGTGTGCGAATCTCTCTGAGTGTGGCTGAACGTGTGAGACTGCGTGTCTGAATATGTGGGAATATTTATCTAGTGTGTCTTGATGTGTGAGAACGTACTGGAGTGTGTCTTAGTGTATTAGACCATGTCTGAGTGCGTCCGAGTGTTTCTCAACATGTCTGAGTGTATCTGGTGGTATCTGGGAGTGAGCCTGAGCGTGTCTGAGCACGTATTTATTTGTGTGAATGTGTGGGAGTCTGTTTGAATGCGTCTGCATTTGTTCAAGTGTGTCTGTGTGCGAATGTGTCTTTGTCTGGTAGAGTGTGAGTGAATCTGATCGTACCTGAGTTGTGTGCGAATGTGTCTGGGTCTGTGCGAGTTTGCATGAGCGTGTCTAAATGTATCTGAGTGTGCTCAAGTGTGTTTGAATGTGTCTGAATGTGAGTGTGTTTGCAGTGGGGAGGAGAATCAAGAAAAGACAAAACTCGTGGGTTGAGATAAGAAAAATTTAATAACTGAAACAAAGTAAAGTATGAAAATAATAATTAATGTAGTAACTGTAATAATAACTGTATTGACAAGGGAGACAGAATAAAGAGAGAGAGAAATAAACCCCCAGAGGAACAAGTGATGCTCACACACACTGCCCAGTGCCCCAAACCCCAAGCAGTGATCTGCCCCTCCTGCACAACCCCTCCTCATATATCCACTGGGAATGATGTTCTGTGGTGTGGAATATCCCTTTGGAATGTCCAGGTCGCCTGTCCTGGCCCTGCTTCCTCCCAGCCTCTTTTGCACCTGGCAGAGCACGGGAAGCTGGAAAGTCCTTGATTAGGGTAAGCACAACCAAACCATCAGTGTGTGATGAACGTTGTTCTCCATGGAATCCAAGCCACAGCCCTGCACCAGCTACTAGGAAGAAAATAACCTCTCTAGTTAGGAAGAAAATTAACTCTATCTCAGCATTAATCTGTAGTTAATCTATAGGAAGATTAATCACATCTCCTAGGAAGAACAGCCAAGACAAGACTGGTGTCCACCCCTTATTCCTCACCATTTACACCGTGTCAGATCCCACACTTTCCAATACATTCCACCATCACCTTTCCTATCATTTGATATAAACCCACAGATCTCATGAAAGTCTGTTGAGTTCATTTAGTCCAGCATTTTAGACTCCATCTGCCAAAATACTCTTTCAGTGCAGGAAAAATGCTGTTTACTGTGGGATTGTTGCCTGTTGCAGCCAGTTCTTGTTCCATCACCGCTGTGCTTGTCTGGTCTCCTCCCAGCTCATTGTTCATTTCTCTCAGTGATTTTCACTGTAATACCCCCGACACAGCAAAGAGTTGCCACAGCAGTGAAAATGCAGTGTTAGAGAGTTACCACCGTAACACAACTGAATTCCTTGGCTATTCTCACCCAAAATCCAACCCCTTCGAGGCACACACTGGATTTTCCATCTTTCCCTCCTTACCCACCAAGCGCATCCGTGTCCTTGAGCAACGTGAATCCCACAGGTGCACTTCCCTTTGCCTGAAGCGGGAATAACCCAGACTGTGTTCCCAGCATGTTTTTAATGTGCACTACAGGAACTTTATCCCTTTCTACGGCAGGTGAAAACTTGGATTGGACAGGGCCAGCCCGATTGGCACATCCCCCGGTGCTGAGTGACCAGGTGGCCTTTGCTAAATGTGCCTCCCAATGTTTGCAGGTCCCAGCACCCACTGCATCATTCCATCTTTCCCGAGGCTGGTGCATGGCAGGTGTGCTGCTTTTAGCACCAGCAGGAAATTAAAACTCAGATCCCCTTCCCTCACCCCTTCTGCCTCTGGTGAGGGAGGGACAAAAAATGAGAGACTCTGGGTGGAGATAACAATTCACTAAAAGCACAGAGCAATGGAATAAGACACGCGCAGTCACAACAGCAATATCAGCAGCAAAAGTATCCAGAAAGAGAAGGTGTTTCACCCCCAAAAAGGGGTCACCAGCGGGCACACAGACAAGATGCCGGGTGCTCTCCGAGCGACGTGTCCGCGCGGCACCCCCGGACAAAGGCAATGCGGTGGGGGAGTTCCCAAGGGTAACGTGTCCAACCCCTGAGCCCGACAACAAGGAGAACCAAGGACAAGCCAAGCCCTGGGAGTTGGGTCGTCCCAGCCGTGCTGTGCAGCCGCTCCCTGGGCTCAGTCCCACACTGGCTCCTCTCTTCTCCTCCCAACCCGATGGCTGAGGGGGTTGAGGCTGCCCCCCAACCGCCCCGTCCTGCTCAGAGCTTTAGTTCAGCACCACGACCCGTCATGGTTTCCCCTTTCAGCACCAAAGATCCATCGTTCTGATCTGGGGAAAACATGACGGGGCAGCATCTGGGCGGAGGACGGGGAGCGCAGGACTGATGCTGACAGTCCCTGCCCTGCAGAGAGAGGGGCAGGATGGAGCAGTTCTGGTGCAGAGCCCCGGCTTTTCCTGCTGAAAGCACAGCCCCAGGGATGGCATGGATGGTACAGGATAAATAACTTGGTCACACCCACAAAGAGCTAAACTGCCCCTCCTGCTCCCTAACAAGGACACCATGGTGACTGACCATGACAATGGGAATGTGTGATGGTTGCCATGGTAACTGACCATAGCAACGTGAATGTATGATGGTTGCTATGGTAACTGACTATCAATGTGAATGCATGATGGTTGCCATGGTAACCGACAGGAGCAATAACAATGTATGACAGTTGCCATAGTAACTGACCATAGCAACATGAATATACGATGGTTGCTATGGTAACCGACTGTAGTTATAAGAATTTACGATGGTTGCCATGGTAACCAACCATAGCAGTGGGAAGTATGATGGTTTCCATAGTAACTGACCGTAGCAACATGACTGTATGACGGTTTCCATGGTAACTGACCATTGCAATGGGAATGCATGATGGTTGCCATGGTAACCGACCATCGAAAGGGGAATGTATGACTGCTGTCATTGTAACTGACCATAGCAATGTGAATGTGCGGTGGTTGTCATGGTAACTGATCACAGCAGTGGGAAATATGATAGTTGCCATGGTAACTGACTATAGCAATGGGAATTTGTTATGGATGCCAAGGTAACTGACAGTAGCAGTGGGAAGTATGATGGTTGCCATGGTAACCAACCGTAGCAATGGGAATGTATGATGGTTTTTAAGAAGCACTAGGCCTTGCTTGATACAACTTTGGAGGTTGCAAACTGTGTGAAAGCTCTGTGTTTATACTCAAACTCTGTGAAACTATGCAATGTTTATACTGGTTAGCTATATGTTTATAGTCGTAGGTATGAGAAAATCCTGGGTTTATGGTGGAAAGTTTTGGGAAAACTGGAGATAAAGGAACACCTGCAAGATCTCGGAAAGTCCCTAAGGGCGGATCACTAGGAGGGACTTTGGGTGGCCCTATGATGTCAGGCCACGTGGACAGAGCACCAGAACCAGCGGACCGACGGCGTGGTACGCGTGCACAGACTGAGCTATCCAATCACCTTGTTGTAAGCACGTACCCGGAAAAAACTAAACTGTATAAAAGTTAACTCATTAAATAATAAATTGAACATCACTTGATCATACTGACTGCCTGCGTGTGTTCCGGAACTCCTGCCGGCCACAACCCCAGGCGCTGTTTCCAAAGGAACCCCAACAAAAGGGGGACGGGGAAAGATGGGTGGACAAGGCCCGCAATGGAACTCTGTGTGTGCAGCCTCATTTTCTCCTTCAGCACCCACAGCAGAGGGGGCAAACGGTGGGGGTTGGGACCCAAAACTGTTCACGGCAGAAATTGGGGATTGAGGGGACAGTGGGAAAGTGGGAGGAACAGGGAGAAGGGTGGAAAAGGGAGGCCGGTCTGGTGAGTCTGATGGTCCCATGGGGGTCTTTGAGCACAAGGGTGTTGGCCCCCTGAGCTCCCAACTTCCTGTGGGGTGCTGGGGGCTGCTGGATCCAATCAGCCCTGGATTATGCCACCACTTTAGAGGAATTACAGAAGTGTGACTGAATCACTTTGGTCCCCCGTGATTTTAATGATGGCAAATCAGATCTATGGATAAAAATAAATTATTTAGAGATGCAAATGATCAGACAGAAGATCTTCATCAGAATCATTTACTGCACAATAGAGACACTAAAACTACCAGGAGTACAGGATAAGATAGGACAGGGCTCTACACTAAAGCAGTTGTTGAAGCAATTCTACTAAAGCTGGAACAAAAGCAAGAATTCTTAACAAGAGTTGTATGGAACTCCCCCAGACCAACGCTGGTGGGGAGATCTCTGCTCTCAACCTCCAGGAATGACCTTGAGGGGTCCCCAGCCAAGGCAGGAATCTCCACACACACCCAGAAAGGTTCTGCTGGAAGAACCTGCCCCTGGGAAAGGGGACTGGCCCTTTGTGGTTGAAAGGGATGGAGTGACAGTCACTGGACTCCAGGGGTTGCCTCCCCATCAGGGGGTTCATTTGGGGTGGAAGCAGTGGCTGAAGCTCTTCCTGCAGTCGGGGCACTTGCAGGGTTTCCCTTACTGGTGGGTCCGTTGGTGTCTGGTCACGTCCGGTTGAAGCCCTTCCCGCAGCTGGTGCAGTGGAAGGGCCTCTCATCCGTGTGCGTCCGCTGGTGCTGGAAAAGATTGGAGCTGGTCTGAAACCTCTTCCCACATTCCCCACACGTGTAGGGCCATTCCCTGGTGTTGAGGTGCTGGTACTGCATCAGGTTGGAGCTGCCACTGAAGCTCTTCCCACATCCCAAGCACTTGAAGGGCTTATCCCTGCTGGGAGGTGTCAGAGACTGAAACAGTTAATGATTTATGCATTCTAAGAGACTTCTGCAGG
>NW_021939394.1:0-48054 GCF_001715985.3 Manacus vitellinus | reverse complement strand
AATTTTTCCAAGAGTCAATGAGAACTTTGCAGGACCAGCTAGAAAAAGAGGCTATTCAAAAATCTACTGGTGAGGTGATAAGATCTCTTCAAGAGTCAATGAAGGCATTACAGGAGCAATTAGGAAAAGAACGCCAGCAGTTAACTGCTGAAGGACAGGCATTGGAGAAAGAGAGAGATTAACTCATTGCTTCGTTCTGCCCTGCAAGATGAGGAGGAACAAAATGAAAGGCTTAAAAAGATACTGGAAATGAAAAATTGTGAATTGCGAGACATTAATTCAAAATACCCTAAACCAGTAGATGTTCCCTGTACCCCTTTGGGGAATTGGAAGAGTTGAAGCAAAGTTACCCAGAGGACGAGGTAATACATATGCGTCCCCTCATTAAAACTGAAACCACTGGCCAGGGGGCAGATCGGCAAACTACCACACGAATTACCCCGTACACGGGGGAAGCACTGGCCAAAATTCAGGAAAAATACAGTCGTAAGGCCAGTGAATCAGAGACTGAATAATTGTGGAGAGTGTCCCTTACAGGAGGGGATCAGATTTTGTTAAGTGAGGATGAGGCCAGAGGATTTTGGGGTCCAGGGGTCTTCCTGACCACAAATGATAACCGAGCCCCGTGGCCGCTGACCCAGAGAGCTGCCTACTGGGCAGGCGGGTTAGACCCTATCGAAAGGGGAGATCCTCACAAAATTAAAACCCCCACAATTGGCCACATTGTCAAAAGTGTACAAAAAGCTGCATGCCTCCAATTGTTGGACTTGCAGTGGCATTCCCCTATGGAACTGGAAGCGGATCCACAAAGATTTCCCGCCCTGATAAGAGGCCTGCCTGATGCACTAAAAACTCATGCTAAACAACTACAAGAATGCATAATGACAACCCCCAGGCCCAGAAGAAGGGGTGCTCCACTGGGGATGACCTGGTTAGAGGTAGTCCAAGAATTGGTAACTACTGATCGACAGTTGGGGGTCTCTGATACAAGTAGTGTTAAGCAAAATACAGATATCAGAAGGGTAGGAGAGATCCGAAAACCACCTTTGCCAGGTAATCGTCAGCAAAATGCAACACCCAGTGAGCGAACAAGGTACAGTTTGTGGGTGGAGGGTATCAAGAAAGGAATTCCTGAGAAGTGATGGATAAACTACCCACAGTTAATTTGGGACACTTGATAAAACAGTGGGATAAGATCAAAGAGCGTGAGTCACCCCCTGGGGGCAACTCTCCCCAGGAATCCAACACTGTGGTTCCCTCAGCCCCACCAGAAATCAGTTTAACCAATCCCGAGTTGGGAAATGGGACTCGCCGTTCCCATTAAGTGAGCCGGGGAGCAGTCAGTGGGTTTACATGAGAAGGTTCACAGAAAACAACCAGGGAGATACGGTGATCACTTTTCCTCTCGGCCCTTTTAAATCTTTGGTTACATTCCTGGTGGACACGGGTGCATAGGTCTCAGCACTCCAAACTGAAGCTGCTACCCAGTGTGGCATTAAGCCAGACAAAAAAAAGATATGGGTAACTGATGCCTTTGGCAAATCCCAACCCCAATACACTGCTCGAGTAAAATGCTGGTTACCGGGAGATGAGACAGCCACAGAAACTACCATGATTGTGGGGCCACTACCAGCTAACATCCTGGGGTTAGATTTATTAAAGGGTTGAGCCTGGACAGATGCCAGAGGGAGAGAATGGGTGTTTGGTCTCCCATCCCTCTCTGTCCGTCTGTTACAAACCACTCCAAGTCTGCCTCCTTCCAAAATAACAAACATAAAACCCTACCCACTTCCTTTAGGGGCACGTGAAGGAATTGCTCCAGTAATTGCAAAACTGCAGGAGCAAGGAGTGGTTGTCCCTACACACTCACCATACAATTCGCCGGTATGGCCTGTTCGCAAACCTAATGGAAATTGGAGACTTACAGTAGATTATCGATGTCTCAACTCTAACAGTGGCCCCCTGACAGCTGCAGTACCTAACATAGCTGAGTTGATTGCTACAATTCAGGAGCAGGCCCATCCAATTCTTGCAACTATTGATGTCAAAGATATGTTTTTTATGGTTCCCTTACAGGAGGCAGACCGAGATCGTTTTGCTTTTACCTGGGAGGGTAATCAATATACCTTTACTCTACCTCAGGGATACCGACACTCCCCTACCCTGGCCCATCATGCACTCACACAGGAGCTGGCTCAAATTACTCCTGAAGAAAGAACTAAGGTATATCAGTATATTGATGATATATTAATTCGTGGCTCCGATGTCATACCAGTGAGCCAGACCCAGAAAAATATTATCACTCACCTAGAAAGTCTGGGGCTCCAAATTCCCACAGAAAAGGTACAGCTTGCCTCCTCCGAAGTAAAATTCCTAGGTGTATGGTGGAAAGGAGGAGCAGTGTGCATCCCTCCTGAAACCTTAAACACCCTAGAGCAAGTAAAGATGCCAGAGAGTAAAAGAGAGCTCCAGCATGTTTTGGGTTTGCTGGTTTTTTGGAGAAAACATGTGCCAGATTTCTCCATTATCGCTCGTCCCCTGTATGACCTGACACGAAAAAAAACAACATGGGAGTGGACCCCCATGCATGAAGAAGCCCTAAAATTACTAATCTTTGAAGCTAATGTATACCAAACTCTGGGGCCCATACACCCCACAGATCCACTCCAAGTTGAATGGGGATTTGCAATCCACAGTCTGTCCATACATATGTGGCAGCGGGGACCTGAAGGTCCCACTCGCCCCATTGGTTTTCTTTCTCGCAGCCTAAAAGATGCTGAAAAACAATACTCTGCTTGGGAAAAAGGCCTGTTTGTGGTCTGTTTAGCCCTGCAGGAAGCAGAGAAGACAATTCGACACCAATCAATCATCCTGTGAGGGCCTTTTAAGGTTTTAAAGCCAGTGATATCTGGAACCCCCCCTCCTGCAGGGGTAGCTCAGAGAGAAACAGTCCGGAGATGGTATGCACAAATTGATCATTACTATCACTCTCGTCAAATAACTGAAGGAGCTCCAAAAATACTCCAAATACAAGAACAGTCTTGTAAGCTACGTGATTCAAACCCTCCTCCTTCCTGTATAAAACCTGTTCCTGCTTTTGAACCTCACTTAAAAAATGTTTGGTTTACAGATGCTTCTGCCAGAGGAGAAGGAAAAGTGTGGAAATATCAAGCCCTGGCCCTACATGTTGATTCAGGGAACAGGGTAGTGACAGAAGGAGAAGGGAGTGCTCAGGTCGGGGAGTTAGTAGCAGTATGGAGTGTATTTACCAGGGAAGCAGACACTGAAGGAGACACATACATTTACACAGATTCCTATGCAGTATTCAAAGGATGTACAGAATGGTTCCCTTTTTGGGAACAAAATCAATGGGAAGTGAATCAAATATCAGTGTGGCAACAAGAAAAATGGAAAGAGATCCTAAACATAGCTAAACAAAAAACATTCCTTGTGGGATGGGTTGTTGCACACCAAACAGATAACAACCCCGCTCATCTGTTAAACAATCAAGTAGACTCACTGACACAGTTAGTTAAGATAACAATAGAGGGAGAGGGACAAAATTGGGAACGTCTGTTAGAATGGTTACATGTAAAAAGAGACCACTCAGGAAACAGAGATCTGTTTAAAGAAGCAATCAGTAGAGGGTGGCCAGTTACCAGGGAGCTGTGCAACACAGTGATCTCTGCCTGTAGTCTATGCCGCACCGGGTTGAAAGATCATGATCCACTGAAAGATCCACCCCTGCACCTGAGGGATTACAAGGGATTGTGGGGTACCTGGCAGGTAGACTACATCAGTCCTTTCAGAATTTCTTATGGAAAACAATACATCCCGGTTGGGGTAGAGATAATATCAGGACTAACCTTGGCTGAAGCTGTGCGACGAGCCACAGGAGAGAATACTGTGAAAACTCTAAAGCTATGGTTCAGTTATCTACCCAAACCAAAGTCTATCCAATCAGAAAATGGGAGCCATTTCACTGCCGGGGTGGTACAAGAATGGGCCCGAGAAGAGGGAATTCAATGGACCTTCCACACTCCACATTATCCACAAACAAATGGTATTGTGGAACGTACCAATGGGCTCCTAAAGCGAGCCATAAAACCTCATAACCCTGAATGGGCCTCCAGAGTTTCTAATGCAGTAACCAAAATCAATAGCCGATGGGGAATAAACGGCTGCCCTCGCATTACAGCATTCTGCCCCGAACCTCCCACTATTCTACTGAGGGAAAACAAAAGTAAGGATCCTGTAAAACCACTCCATTATCCAGGCCAACCCGTATTAGTAAATCTACCCTCTGTGGGACAGGTACCACTCACTCTAAAAACCCCCGTTAACCCTCATACATGGGTAGCCACAGATGCTCATGAGAAGGACCATCAAATAAACACTCGATGGATTCTTCCTTCTTTTTAACAATCGGTCAGCAATGGGCCAGATTTGTTCCTTTTGCAGAAACCTACCCGCAGAAGAGATCACACCACATGATACCGATAAAGCCTTCTACTGCTGTTATCATCAGTTCTCATTATCCTATGACAACATGAAGCGACAACAGAACTGAAGAGTTATACTGGTGGTTTTTTGTTTTACCACATTGGTTGTTTGCATGTGTTTTATCTTAAAAATGTCATGATCCTAATAGTTTTGAACCTACCACAAACATTGTGTTTGTGTCCCCCTACTCCCAAAATTACTTGTATTAAGGATTGTTAACTTGTTTGTGTAGTTTTTCTGAGATGTATTGTTAATTTAATTTTTGCCAAGTTTATTTTTTCTTTTTAAATATCTAAACTGAACCAAATATAACCTGGGAGTTAGTACAAGTATTCATGCATATTTGAAATCATACAAATATGTATTATATACATTAGCCTTCTGCCTTGAGAGGCACTGAATTTCATATTTGGTTAAATTTAACAAATAGAACTAAATTTAGGCCCAAAGAGAACATAAGAAAGCCTTTTACCAGCTCCCAAGTAACTCAATGTTTTTGATGTATAATTTCAAGTATGTGTATATGTTTGTAACCTTATTAATGTTAAGAAATTTGATTGTAGCCTATTACTCACCCTGATTACTCACAGGGTGGAGAGAGAGTAGCTAATACAAATTAGCTTACTATTTTATTATAAAGTTTTTTTTGAGAGAGGAGAATTGCAGTGCATTGGGGCTACCTCTTCCTTTCCTTTACTCTTCTGTCTTCCTGTTCACTATACAAGAAGCACCACCCACAAAGAAGATTCACAGAGAAGAAAAAAAATCACTGAATGCATAAATCACAGGGTGGTGTCAGAGACTGAAACAGTTAATGATTTATGCATTCTAAGAGACTTCTGCGGGCTTTTGACTTTCTGATGGGCAACCAGGCCCATCCCCCCTCCTCCGGTGCAGAAGATGTCAAGCCCCGAAAAGGGGGGAAGAGCCGAGTTTACCACGCCCTCCACATGAACTCCGTGCCAAAAAGGGGGACACCAACCTATGAAAACAACTCCCCGCCCTGTGGGAGGTGCTAAGGATATGGATTTTGACTGGTGACTTTGGGGGTTTGGCAGGGTTTTTGCTTTTCCTTCTCCCCCCACCACCTGCGGATCAAGACATCGCTGGATCCAGTGGGCGGTGATTATCTCATCTTCTTTTTTTTTCTTGCTCTCCCTTACTCTTACCCTGTCTTTCTCTCCCCTATGCATTTTTCTCCTCCCCAGAAAGGTTATGACAGCACCCAAAAATGTTAACTTACCTATTGATTCAAAATTGTTAAAATAAATCTTATCAATATACGTTTTCATACACTGATTATTTAGTGTCGTTTCACTTTAATCCACCCCAAAGGAATTTTTGATAAAACCTGGGTTACCCCCTCCCCCCTCTTTTCCTGGGGCAGGTCGTAACAGGAGGCTGATCAGGGACCACCAGGGCAGAGCTCTGCCTCAAGCTCAGGCCGCCTTCCCGGCACAGGCTGGCTCTTTCCTCCTCAGAGCACCCTGGGCTGGCTTTGGAGCCCCTCCTGCGGGGGGATCTCCGGCCCTTTTCCTCCCCGCTGCCTTCCTGCGCCGGGGAGCCCTTCAAAACGGCCTCTCCCACCAGGCTCTGCAGGGGGGATTTGTCCTCCGGGCTCTCCGTCCTCACCTCGGGGCCTGGGGCAGGAAGGAAGGAGGACAGGGAGGGGATTTGCCTCCGGCCCAGAGGGAAGGCCAAGGACATCCCCCCAACTCCGGCCCTGGCAGGGGGGTTGCTCTGCAGCCCGGGATCATGCTAGATCATGCATGCCTAGATCATGCAAGCAGAAATTATGAAACTCTTTTTTAAAACAACTAAGAAAGTTTTCAGACACAACAGACTAAACCATTATAGAAAACAAAACTATAGTTGTGATATAAATACTTAAGATAGAGTTAACTTAGCAATAATGTTGTATTGAATAGTAGTAGAAAAATTTTCATTATATGTTGTTTATTGAAGACTGTATGTTATTTGTAGAAATCGTTGTAAGTATGTAATTTCGCAAGGGCGAGGGGTGGAATTGTGGTGGTTTGAAAAAAACCTTTCCCCTGGGGCTTGTGATAGTCTGCCCAGGGGTGGTGTTTTTGATACCGGACCAATTAAAACCTTTGTGCGGAAATTACCTGCTCACAGAAACAGAAGAGAAGGGTTAATTTTAACTGCGTAGATGGAAGGAGAGGCAGCCATGTTTTGAACGGGACTCGTGTGGCGTGGGCCAGGGGGACCAGAAGCAGCACAGCCACTGAGTGGAGCCCCCCTGAAGCCAGTGACCGAGGGGGACCCCAAAAGATCGGGAAGACCCCCTGGGTTGCATTTTCTTACCCCCCTCGCAGTGGCAGGGGAGGAACACGGCAGAGGTGCCCGATGGTGCCAGAGGGCTGCAATCGGCGCAGACGCGGCGCTGGAGCGGAGCCAGCGCGAGTCGAGGGGTGGCTGGAGAGGGCCAAGCTGAAGAGTCCTGACCTTTGGAAAGGCGGCTGCAGCACACAAACATGGAAGGGCCGAGGGGAGTCTCCCCTACGGGTTTGGGGGAGTCCCTGGGCCTCACCACCTTTTCCCACCGTGGAGGGGGAGAAGTGGTGAGAAGCTGGCTGGGCCCTGCAGCAACAGTCGAACCAGTGAATCCAAGAACAGAGCAGATGGAGAGAAACAGAGTCAGTTGGACTCAGTTCTAGGGTAAGAACTTGAACTAAACTAAAAACCTTAGAACTCTTAATCCCTGGGGAGGAGAGGTGGAAATCTCCGAGAACTCATTCCCCGGGGGCCAGAACCTCCAGGGGCTAGAACCTCCACTTAACAAGAGCAGAGGATAAAGACTTTAACCCCTAGTATTTTGGGCTGCAGAAGAAAGAAGAATCCTGGCTGTGACAAATCAAAACTGCTGCCTTAAAAATAAGAGACATTTACCAGTGCCGCAGAAAATTAATGTGGAAGAGCTGTGGCCTGAAAGTGCAAGAGGATTTCTTCTCCTTTCTTTCTGGACTCTTTTTTGAAGGAAAGGAGAGACATCTACCTGTATATATATTGTTTCACCATAGAAGAGATAGTTAAATTGTTACATGTATATATATATATGTATATATGTTAATAATAAATTGTAATATATATTCCTCTCCCCCTATACTAAGTTCTGTGTGTGTCTGAAAAATTCTTCTCTTACATTAGAACAATTTCTAGGAAAAAACTTTTAAAATTAGCTTTTTGAAATTCCTGTTTTTCAAACCACCACAGGCTGCCAGAGCCAGCACAACACCAGCCCAAAGGGGCACTGACTGCCTCCTCACCTGCCTGGAGGGCCCAAGGCATCTTCCTCTTCCTCGCAGCCTCCTCCTCCATCCGCCCAAGCTTTGGGAAGGACAAATCTTGATGGGGGGAAACAAGGGCTGAGTGTGTTGGCTTGGGGGTTCCTCCTGCCCAAGTCCATCTCTAGAACTCATTGGGCATCCTGTGACCATAGAAACCTCCAAAACACCAAAATTTAGCACAGAAAAACCCAGACCACCCACATTCAGGCAAAAAACCCCTCAGAAATGGCGAGATGAACCCTCTCACAAAATGTAAAAAGTTAAAATTCAGCCAAAAAATACTCCAAAATATGAAGATTCAGCCCAAAAAAGGTGTTTAATTGGGAGGATGAGGGGAGTGAGGTCACTTCATGAGCACTTGATTGAGTTGCTATATGTTAATCAAAAGCTGTATTAATGTAGTGTCAGTTAAAACTCGCCAGGGCTGTTACTCGAGGTTATCTGGCCCCCTGCCAGTCCAAGGCTGCTTCTCCAAACCACCAAACCAAGTGTGCCAAACGCCATGGATGGTCAGTGCCAGCTGGGGAAGCGGGCACTCGGTGAGGGGATGAGAAAACTGCACTCAGGGCTGGGCTGAAAGAGCCTTAGCATCACTTCTGATGGCCCAGGGGCAGCATCTGGCTTCTCCCAGACAGAGAGAGGGCACTTGTTCCTCTGCAGGGAGTCAAGGGCAGCAGGAGTCACCCTCCTGCATAGATGGAATGGCAGAGGATCCCTTGGGTCCCCAGGATGGATCAGCACTCAGGGATACAAACTGCCCTTGGGCTCAGGATGCAGCTGCAAGCACAGATTTCCCTGCAAAGCCTGCAGTGAGTCAAGCTCTGGAAAGGATATTGTGCCCCACAGAGGGGATTGCAGAGCGTCTCTCAGGTCCCCAGCAGGAATCAGGAACCAGGAATAGACACAAAAGACCCACCCTGAAGAGTTCTGGGGCAGTGTTCTGTAGGGAGGGGACAGTGTCACCCCACCAGGGCAGGGCTGGCAAGTGGGAGGCTGCTCCAGGGCTCTGCAAGAGGCCTCGTGCTCTGCTCGGCCCCAGCACTGCCTGGTACCAACCCCCCCGGCTGCCCCCGGCCCTGGGCAGCTCTGCTGCCACAGGCTGTGCCCTCACCGTGGCCCTGCAATGGCCCTGCCTGTCCCTCACCCGGGGCCCTGCCCGTGGCCCTGTCCCTTGGCTCTCTCTCTGCCAGCTCAGTGTGGGGCACACGGGCTGGGGGTCCCTCCCAAGCCCCCCGGGCAGCCGGCGTTGGCTGGGGGGATGTGAGGGCTGGGCCTGCTCAGCACAGCCCCGGCCTCGTGCCCAGCGCCTCTTTCCTGACCCACACAAGAGCTTCCCGGCCCCCCCAGGGCTCCCCTGCTGCTGCCTCTGCTCCTGGCCCTGCCTTTGCTGCTCCCTTGGCTGGGGCAGCGGCTGCAGGGGGGGATGGCAGCAGCTTCAGCTCCACGGCACTTCCTGGGGGGAGCTCAGCCCGGGGGACGGGCAGGGACCTGATGGGGATGGACAGGGGCCCAGCAGGGACAGCCAGGGCCTGCAGGGGAAGGCACAGGCACAACCTGGCCCCCCACACTGCCAGGGCTGTCTCTGCTCCTCCTTGCAGGCTCCGTGGCCAGGCACAGTTTGTGTTCCTGGGTGCCCACCATCTCAGCACTTGGAGACCCTCAAATCAGCGCCCGCAGCTCTGCAGCAAAGCCCCAGCTCACCTGGCACACAGGGGATGGACACAGCACCTGCTCGGGGATGGGCACTCACAGCTTTGTCTCTTCCCCACCACGGGGCTCTCCTTCCTCAGCAGCACCTCTGCCTTGCACTTATTCTCAGCCTCACCTCAGGGACAGCTCTGGGCTCACCTCCGCGCCACTTCTCAGCCTCACCTCAGGGCCTGGGCTCAAGGACAGGAACCTGCAGGGAGGGGACATGATGTGCAAGCTGAGGGCTGCCTGCTTGCACTGGCCTCTGGGCTTCCTTCTCCTTCTAGAACCATCCCAGAACTTGTCCTGCTTTTCTAACACCACACATTTACAGACTAACCTTGGAGATAGATATGGACAGACATCTCTATCACCCTGGGGATAGAGCCTCAAGCATGTGCTGCCACAGGAATGGGAATCAGAGAATCACAGAATCAGCTGGGTTGGAAAAGACCTCCAAGACCATCAAGTCCAACCCTGGATCCAACCCTGCTGTGCTTCCCAGACCATGGCACTGATGCCACATCCACTCTCACCTTCAACACCTCCAGGGACAGGGACTCCACCTCCTCCCTGCCCAGCCCATTCCAAGGCCTGATTACTCTCTCCCGAAAAAATTCCTTCCCAATATCCAACCTAAGCCTCCCCTGGCACAGCTCCAGACCCAGCCCTCTTGTCCTACTGCTGCTTCCTGGCAGAACAGCCCCACCCCCACCTGGCTACACCCTCCTGGCAGGGACTTGCAGAGAGTCAGGAGGTCTGCCCTGAGCCTCCTCTTCTCCAGCCTCAACACCCCCAGCTCCCTCAGCCTCTCCTCACACCACTTGTGCTCCACTCCCTTCCCCAGCCTCGCTGCTCTTCTCTGCTCCTGCTCCAGCCCCTCCAGGGCCTTCCTCAACTCAGGGGCCCAGAGCTGGACACAGCACTCCAGGGGTGGCCTCACCAGCGCTCACTCCAGCCCAACAATCCCTTCCCTGCTCCTGCTGCCACACTCTTCCTCAGCCAGGCCACCATCCATTGGCCCTCTTGGCCACCTGGCCACACTCTGCCTCCTCTTCAGCTTCCTGTCCATCCCCACTCCCAGCTCCCTTTCTGCCTGCCTGCTCTCCAGCCACTCTGGCCCCAGCCCGGGGGGCTGCCGGGGCTTCTTGTGGCCAAAGGGCAGGACCCGGCCCTTGGCCTGCTGGAACCTCATCCCCTTGCAATCAGCCCATGGATCCAGCTGGGCCAGGTCCCTCTGCAGAGCCCTCCTGCCTTCCAGCACATCAACACACCCCCAGCTTGGTGTCAGCTGCACATTTGCTGATGAAATGCCTGCTTCTGCAGCAGCTGCAGATGCTCAAGGGGCAGCAGGACCAAGTCAGGGGCCTGGGGGGGCCTGGGAGGCTTTGGGGTGCGGGAGGGTCCTGGGGGAGCTGGGGAGGAGCTTTGGGGATTGGGGGAACAAACCAGTACAGACCAGGACAGACCAGTAGCTCCTCACTGCTCCCCAGATCTCTCCTGGAGCTGGGCCACGTTGTCGTGGGACACCTGAGCCCCCCCAGTGCCCTCCCAGTACAGCCCAGTGCCCCCAGTATAGCCCACTGTGTTCCTGTCCCAGGGTGCCGGGCGATCTCTCTTGGGGGGGTTGAAAGGGATTTGAGGGGGGATCTGGAGGTGTTGGATGGGAATTTGGGGGTTTTGGGCAGCTTTGGGTGCATTTGGGGGAGTTAAAAGGTCTTGAGGGCATTGGGGGGTGAAATGGATCTGTAGGGGGAGAGGATTAAATGGAAAAGGGGGGTTGGGGGACATTTGAGGGGGTTAAATGGGCCTGGGGGGGGAGAGGATGGGCAGCACCACCAGTAGGTGAGTCCTGAGACCCCCCTGGTGTCCCCAAGACCCTCTTTGTGTCCCCAGTTCCCTCCTTAACACCCCAAGACCCCCCCAGTGTCTCCATTTTCCCCAGGGCCTCCCCATGGCCCCAATTCCCCCCTTGACACCCCCAATTCCACTGTCCACAAATTCCTCCCCACTGTCCCCAAACTCCATCCCTGATGTCCCCAACCCTCCATCTCACCCCAGGAGCCCCCCCTGGACCCTCTGAGCACCAAAACGTCCCCTCTCCCCCCCACACTCACAGAAAGGCCAAGGGCATCTGGGGACACCTTGGGGACAGTTGGGGGGCTTTGCAGGGCACTGGGTGATTACTGGGGGATACTGGGACACACTGGGGGGAACCAGGGGGCACTGGGAGTGACTGGGGGGTTACTGGGGCATTACCAGGACACACGGGGGGACCCTGGGCCATACTGGGGGTTACTGGGTGCTCACTGCAGGATCCCTGGGCCATACTGGGGGGCAGTGGGAGGTCACTGGGACACACTGGGTGGTCACTGAGGGGGTCACTGAAAAGTCACTGGGATATACTGGGGGCACTGGGATCCCCTTACCCGGATGTGGGATGTGGTCCATCACCCCCCCACACTTTGGGGGGCACCCCCAGGACCCCTTCCCTGAGGGCTGGGAGATCTCCTGAACCCCACTGCTGGGCTTTAGGGGACCCCCGGGACCCCTTCCCCGTGAGGTCTCTGTGTGCTGAGTGTTGGGGGTCTCTGG
Source organism: Manacus vitellinus (assembly GCF_001715985.3). NCBI lineage: Eukaryota > Metazoa > Chordata > Aves > Passeriformes > Pipridae > Manacus > Manacus vitellinus. The sequence goes on along the minus strand of NW_021939394.1, from coordinate 35,956 downwards.
GGTTCGAGGGGGCATTAAGATCCCCTTTCCCTGGGGTCGGTCCGCCGGGCCGGCAGGGGGCGCTGTGGCGGGAGGGGTAATGGCGGGTCGCGCAGAGCCTCATGGGAGTTGATGTTCCCTCTTCAGGATGAGGACTCCGCCGGCGCGCCTGCGCAGTGCAGCCAGGGCGTTAGCAAAGTTCTCCCCCTCCGCTCGCTGGTTCCAGGCCTGCGCTCTGACCCTCGGGAACCCCCGAACCCCTTGGCTAAACCCTCACGAGCCCTCCAGCCTTTCCACCCGCAGCCGCGCTCCCGCAAGGGCCCCCGAGGGGCTCCCAGAGCCCGCTCTTCTGCGCAGAGCCCCGCAATCCCCCACAGCGCAGCCGCACTTCCGCTATCATGGCTCCGCCGCCCCGCCCGCCGGGGCTGTGTCCCGGGACCGGCTGTGCCCTGGGGCGGGGCTTTGCTGCAGTTTGGGGTTAAACCCAACAAACTGGGAGGGGGGACAGCCCCAGAAACCAGGGACTGGCTTCCTTTCCCCGCACAGATGTGGAAAGCCAAGTCCCGGCTGCCCCCCCGCCGCCTCCGGCGCCTTCCACAGCTCCAGCCTCATCCCTCCTCCTCTCCCCTTTACTCGGCACCACGTTCTCCCTCCTCCTCTCCCTGCCACCTCGGAGGAAGGAGATTTCCCCCCCCCTAGCACCCCCTGCCCCTTCGCCCTGTCCTGTTGGGCCCAGTTGGTATTTCTGGGGCCGCCTGCCCGCGCAGCCGGACCCGCCGTGCGCTGGCGGTTCCGAGGGAGCCCCATGGAATTCTTGCAAGGATTCCTGGGCTGGGCTGGCCCTGCCTGGGGGCCCGGGGCCACCAAAGCCGCGCCCTTACTGCCTTCCTCACCCGGGCAGGGCACAGAACACAGAAGGAAAGGCTGGCAGGTTGGGATAAGGGCAGGGAGAGCTCACTCACCTGCCGCTGTCACGGGCACGACAGACATGACCTGGGGAAATGATTGAATTTGTGACCAATCGAATCAGAGCTGGAGAACGGGAAGGAAATCAAATCCTACAAAACCATCGGGCTTCACTTCATCCCTGATTTCCTCCCTTCCCCCCCCCATCCCGGTGGCCCAGGGAGATGGGAGTGGGGGTTATGGTCAGTTCATCCCATGTTTGTGCTGCTGCTTCAGGAACAGGCTGTTCCAGTGTGGGTCCCTTCCATGGGGTCAGTCCCTCAGGAACGGGCTGTTCCAGTGTCAGTCCCTTCCATGGGATCAGTCCCTCAGGAATAGGCTGTTCCAGTGTGGGTCCCTTCCATGGGGTCAGTCCCTCAGGAACAGGCTGTTCCAGTGTGGATCCCCCACGGGGTCACAAGTCCTGCCAGCAAATCTGCTCCAGTGTGGGCTCCTCCCCGGGCTGCAGGGGGGTCTCTGCTCCAGCCTGGACTCACCCACAGGTCACAGGCCCTTCAGCTCGAGTTCCAGCCACCAAGGAGCCCCAGACTCTGACACACAGCCAGGAGCCCCAGACAGCACCAGCAGCTGCAAATTTCAGCAGCACATCCCAGACACATCTGTGGGTATCTCCAACACTCCCAGCCCCACCCTGGACACCAACAAAGGCTGTTGTGGTTTCACCCCATGCAGCCCCCAAGCCCCTCCCAGCCACTCCTCACTCCCCCACCAGCAGGACCCTGGAGAGAACTGGGAGGGGAAAAGCTGGAAAACTCGTTGGTTGAGAGAAAGACACTAATAAGGACAAGCAGAAGCTGCACGCAGGAGCAAAACAAAACAGGGGATTCATTCCCTGCTTCCCACAGTTGGGCAGGTGTTCAGCACCTCCAGGAGAGCAGGGCCCGATCCCATGGAATGGGGACTTGGGAAAACAATCTCCATCCCTCTAAACCTGTCCTAGCTGTGTCCCCTCCCAACCTCCCCCACACCCCCAGCCCCTCCCCAGTGTGTCTGTGCCAGGGGCAGGAAAGGCCTTGGCTCTGGGGAGGCTCAGCACTAACCAAACCACCTCTGTGTTCTCAAGCCTGTGCTCAGCACAAGCCCAACCACAGCCCCACACCAGCCCCTGCAAAGGAAATTAACTCCACCCCGGCCCAAAGCAGCACATCCTGGCCCTTATTCCACACCAGTCCCATCATGCCCAGGCCCCACACGACTCAATACAACTTCACCCCCCACCACCCCCTTCCCATTCTTTGCTAGAACACACAGGTCTCCTTCCCTTAGTCTGTGCACCACCCCTGCAAAATGTCCATCAAATGGCCCCAAAATGTCTGTTCAATTCCTCCAGTCCAGTCCTTTGGGCTCCCCCTGTTCTGGTGGTCCCTTGGGGCAGGAGAGGGGCTGTGTGGGGGGAGTTCCTGGGCACCAAAGGCAGCTCAAGTTGGTCCCTGCTGCCCTGCAACTGCTGCAGGAGGAGGCTCCTCCTGCACTGCTTGGGGTGGTTCCTGTGACAGGAATTCCTGTCACACACTGGGCAGGTTTAAAAGGATGCACACTTTGGGTTATACCCACAGCGTGATAAACTGGTCCCAGCCCCTGGAACCAGGACACAGCCATAAGTGTGAACAATGCTGCACTTATTGAAGTCCTTTGCCTCAGTTTTAGTTCTAGTCTATCTCATGATGATTGTGGAGAGCTGCAGCCTCACTCTTTCCTTTCTTTTCCTTCCATTTTGTAGAAAAAACAAGTCTTTCTTTCTGGTGACCTGTTGTTCTGACTGAAAAAGTTTCCCCTTCTGTCAATGACAGCTCATGTGAAATCAACTGCCCCTGTCTGGAGGCTTTTATTGCTCTTCACACCTAGGCAGCAAGTAGTCCAGGGCTCACCAGCTCTTGCTGGACCTTGTCTGCTTTTCTATTTTGTCTACCTTGTGTACCAGGCGTTGTGTTTGGAATAGCCCACACCAGTGGCCAGCTTCACATTACTCCAAGGGTTATTTTCCACCTTTTCTGCACAATGCCTTAGGAATGTCTTTGGAGAATTTACTTGGGATAGAGTTTGTTTCTGTATCAATTATGCCAGGGAAAAGCCTCCATTTCTTAAACAAAGATAAATACCTAACTGTAAACTAAAAAAGCTCCACAGACACCCCCCCTCAGCCTCACAGATCCCTCCCAGCCCCACAGACCCCCCCCAGCATCCTGCGAGATCCAGCTCCCATCCCCAACCAGGCTCCGTCCTGGCTTTTCTTCCAGGACTGGCAGACAGACCGGACAGGGATATGAATCTCCTGTGCATACATTTGATGTGCTGCTCTTTTGTTGTTGTTCTCTAACTAAGGTTTATAGAGTGTTGTTGATTTTTGCTTTTCTAAAGATTCTACTCATGTCAATACATTCTATATATGGTTTCTATGGTGTTGCTTTGTTGTTGTTCTGTAAATGCATTTCATAGATTGTTGTTGTTTTACAGGCCCGGACAATGTAAATACATTTGACAGATGTTTTTCTAAAGGCACAGGTCCCTGGGGGTGGGGGGACCTGTGCTCAGAGGGGTCCCCCTTGGGAAGGTGCCGGCCCTGGGCAGTGCTGGTGTCCCTGGGCTGGGGCAGAGCGGTGTCCCCAAGAGCAAAGCTGTCCCCAGCAGAGAGGGGGGTCTGACATGAGCGGCCCCTGCAGCGCTGCCCCCACAGCAGGCAGGAAACCTCCTGCTGCCCTTCCTGCTGCAGCCAAAGGGATTTGGGAGAAGCTTTGGGAGCCAGAGGAGCTGATGTTAAGGCTTTGCACCTCCAAGCACTCCAGGCTTTGCTTCCCATCCTCATGGCATTCCCCTGGGCCGTCGGAGAGCCCAAAGCCAAGTGAGAGATCCTCACCCTGCCCGGATTCCTGCTGCTGGCAGCGGGCACTGGCCCGTGTCCCCCACTCAGAGTGACTCCTGGAACAAGCTGCTCTGGTGGCAGATGTCCCTGCCCATGGCAGGGGGGTTGAACCAGATGGCCTCGAAAGGTCCCTTCCAACCCAAACTCTTCTGGGATTCCATCACTCTGGGATTCTGTGCCCATCATGTCACAGGGGCTGGAATGTCCCTTGGCTCAGCTGGGCTCAGCTGGCCTACTTGGGTCCCCTGCCAGGCTCTTGCCCTCAGCTAAGGAAGGAATGTCCCAGTGTTGGTGCTGTGCTCAGCAGTGGCCAAAACACTGGGGTGTTCTCAACACCCTTCCAGCTGCCAATGCCAAGCCCAGCCCTGGGAGGGCTGCTGTGAGGAACTGAACTGCAGCTCAGCCAGACCCAACTGAAATATCGATGGCACATATTCTATAGAATCCATCCTTAGGTGTTGTATGATAGATCTATAGGATATTACAAATAATGAGCAATAATAGGGCAAGTGCCCTCCTTAGGGACACACACTTCAGAAGGGAACTTGCACTTGACCCCCCCCCCTTCAGCTTCGAGCCACCCGGTGCCACAGAGGGGGACAGAGCTCCTGTGGAACATCCTATTCCAGTGACACAGAGCAAGGAATAAACCCAAAGTATTGCCTGGGTTTGTTCCCTGGGGGTCTCTGCAGCAGCAAGCACAGCCCCACACTGACTGCTCTGGGCTGTGCAGGCATTTGTGGTTCTGCCTGTCTCACACACACACAAAACAGTCTGGTGTAGTGCTGTTCTCGGGAAAACCCCAACCTTGCTCCAGCTAAAGCCCTGGAATTTGTCTTTGCTTCCCTTTGGTTCTGGGTCAGCCCAACAAAACTGAACAAAAGGGCAGACACCGACTTTAGCCTTTAGCAGGGCTGCCTTCATCCACTTAGGGGGACATTTTGGGCTGCTTACTGGCCTCCTGGAGAGTCTCCAACAGAAAGTTTCTACATTTTCCCGCCTGGGCAGAGCCAGCCTGCCTGGATAGCAGCTGCTTAACCAATGGACACCGTGGAAAGATCTGCCCGGAACCAAACTGGCCAGTGAGAGCCCACCGGGGGGGTTTAAGGCAGTGCCCAGAATTGTTGGGGGGTCCAGTCCAGTCGCCCAGCGTCCCGTGCTGGCTGCTGGCCCCACTCTTCGCTCCGTCCTGCTTGGCTCCATCTCGCCTGCCTCCGTCCTGCTCCTGTCCCACCTGCCTGCGTCTCCTGCTCGTCTCCAGTCTGTTCACCACCTGCTTCTCTCCAGGGACCCTTCCCTGACTGCCCAGAAGCTGACAACACCCAGTCCTCTCCCTGTTGCTGGTAATCGTTTTGCACTTTCCTTTTTATGCTTTTTTTCCCCTTATCTCTCCCTCTTCCTCTCCCCCACCCTCGCTTTTACCGTTCCTTATTGTTGCAAAGAAAGTTAATTGTCTGTTTGTGACCTAACATTGGAGTTTTGTGCCTTAATCTCGCCTTCAAAGTAATCCCCTAAAAGAACCTCGTTACAGCCTCAGAAGGGTCTGTACCATCTAATTGGGGTAGTCAGCAGGATACCTCGAAGGCAGAGTGTTGGTCTCAACCAGCTATTTTCGTAGTTTGTGTTGTTACTTTGACAGCAAGAATAATTAAGCAAGGCGTGTGCTGTCCCCCCTCCCCCAGTTAGGAGAGGTGTGTGTGGGTCGTTTTCGGTGTCAGTAGACGTGAGTCATCCCTCGGGGCAAGGGGTGTAAAAGTTTAATTTTGCTGCATTTAATTTTTGTTGTGAAGATTAAAAATTTTGGGCCCCTCCCCTGGGGAGGAGCCTCTAACCCCATGGGCCCCTCCCAGGGGAGGAGCCTCTAACCCCATGGGCCCCTCCCAGGGGAGGAGCCTCTAACCCCGTGGGCCCCTCCCAGGGGAGGAGCCTGCCCAACCCTTCTCAGGGCCCCTCCCCAAGGGGGCGGGGCCTGAATTTTCAATTCTTACTTGGTAACACAGTTTTAAGTGGTAACTTTCTAGGGTGAGGAGTGAATATTTTTGGTGGGGTAACTTCACGTGGCAACCCCGAGAGAATATTCACTCCAGCTTTTGTTGTTATTTTGTGGACAAAATGGAATCGAAAGCTCAAGCATTCTTCTCCCCTGGGCTAGGGGAACGCAATAATCTTAGAGAACACAAAGAAAGAAGGTATACCCTGGGGATGAGGGGTCTACAAAGGGAATCCCAAGATCTCTTATGCATGGCCAATCCACAGATAAACTAAAAATGTTGGTCCAATCATGACCAGATAAAAAGGTACCCTGGAAAACCACCCTGTCCACAGTCCCTTCAGTGATACAATCCCAAAAGGATTGTATCAGGATACCAACTGCACCAAAATCTGAAGGTAACCAACATCCCTCCCTCCTTTCTGGACAACCAGCACTAGTGGAATTGCCTACAGCTGGAGCTGTACCAGTGGTACTTAGTGGTCCCTTAAATGCACTCACCTGGAGAGCAAAGGATGCCTCTAAGAAGAAACATAAAATGAGTGCAAGGTGGATCATCCCTGCATTTTCTCTTGCAGGTGATTATCTTGAGAAAGGTGCTCCAGGACTTTAATGGAAAACGTTTGGTTTGGACTATGTTTTGCTGTTTTGGTGTTGGAATTGTTAGCAATGACAGTTATGGTATGGGGGCAGGGGTCTTCTTGCTATTTCTGAGGGGGTTTTTTACCTGAATCCTGGTGGCTTGAATTTTTCTGGGCTGAATCTTGGTGTTTTGGAGGTTTTTATGATGCCCGGTGAGTTCTAGAAATGCACTTGGGCTGAAAGAACCCCCAGGCGAACACACTCAGCTCTTGTTTCCCCCCCCATCAGGATTTGTCCTTCCCAAAGCTTGGGCGAATGGAGGAAAAGGCTGCGAGGAAGAGGAAGATGCCTTGGGCCCCCCAGGCAGGTGAGGAGGAAGTCAGTGGCCCTTTGGGCGGGTGTTGTGCTGGCTCTGTCAGCCGAGCATGGCCCCGGCTGCAGGACAACCCCGCTGCCGCCGCCGTCCTGCCGGGCCCGGAGTTGGGGGGATGTCCCTTTGGCCTTCCCTCTGGGCCGGAGGCAAATCCCCTCCCTGTCCTTCTTGCTTCCTGCCCCAGGCCCCGAGCTGAGGATGGAGAGCCCAGAGGACAAATCCCCCCAGCAGAACCTGGTGGGAGAGGCCGTTTTGAAGGGCTCCCCGGCGCAGGAAGGCAGCAGGGAGGAAAAGGGCCGGAGATCCCCCCGCAGGAGGGGCTCCAAAGCCAGCCCAGGGTGCTCTGAGGAGGAAAGACCCAGCCTGTGTGGGGAAGGCGGCCAGAGCTTGAGGGTGAGCTCTGACCTGGTGGTCCCTGAGCAGCCTCCCAGCAGGGAGAAGCCCTTCAGGTGCTTGGAGTGTGAAAAGAGCTTCAGGCAGAGCTCCGACCTCCTCAAGCACCAGCGCATCCACACTGGGGAACAACCCAACATGTGTGAGGAATGTGGGAAAAGCTTCAGCCAGAGCTCCCACCTCTGCAAACACCAGCTCATCCATACCGGGGAACGGCCCTACCAGTGTGGAGAATGTGGGAAGAGGTTTCACACCAGCTCCAATCTCCTCCTGCATGAGCGGATTCACACGGATGAGAGGCCCTTCCGCTGCACCGACTGCGGGAAGGGCTTCAAACAGAACTCCCACCTCGTCACCCACCGGCGCATGCACACACTGGGGAGAGACCCTACAAGTGTGGGGAGTGTGGGAAGAGCTTCACCCAGAGCTCTAACTTGACGAGACACCAAGAGACCCACCAGTAAGTGAAGCCCTACCAGTGCCCCACCTGCAGGAAGAGCTTTGGCCGCTCCTTCCACCCCAAATGGACCCCCTGATGGTTCCATCCATCTCTAATTAAGAATTCTTGCTTTTGTGCCAGCTGTAGTAGAATTACTTCAACAACTGCTTTAGTGTAGAGCCCTGTCCTATCTTATCCTGTACTCCTGGTAGTTTTAGTGTTTTTATTGTGCAGTAACTAATTCTTCTAAAAATCTGTGGTCTGATCATTTGTAACCCAAAATAATTCATTTCTATCAGTAGATCTGATTTGCCATCATTAAAACCTGGGGGACAAAAGTGGTTCAGTCACACCATCTGTAATTCCTCTAAACTGAAACTGTTTGCATAATTCAAGGCTGAGATTGGATCCAGCAGCCCCCAGCACCCCACAGGAAGTTGGGAGCTCAGGGGGGCCACCCCCCTTTTCCCAGTCCCCCTGTGCCCCAAGACCCCCATGGGATTGTCAGACCCACCAGACCACCTCCCCTTTTCCACCCTTCTCCCTGTTCCTTCCACTTTCCCATGGTCCCCTCAATCCCCAGCCCAACCAGGATCACTCTGAAGTCTCAACCCCTACTTTTTCCCCACTCTCCCACCCCTTCCACATCATCCCCCCACTCCCCAGCCCCCTCATGCTCAGTTTGGGGGTCCCACCCTTCCCTTTCCCCACTCTTCTGACCTCTCCCACCCATTTCCCATCACCCCCCAAACCTCGGTGCCCCTCCCCCTCCACTTTTGGGGGGTCCCACTCCCCTCCCACTCAGTTTGGGGTCCCACCACCCCTTTATCCCCTCTGACCCCACTTTTCCCACCGATCTCCCCCTTCCCACCCCCCGCTCACCCGAGAGCTCCTCACCCGCAGCCGGGGGGGCTCCCAGCACCACCAGTGCCCAGAGAAGTCCCCCAGAAAAGGGGTTGGGGGGGGTCCTGGGTGGGCTCTGAGTGTGTTTGGGGGTCCTTGGGGAGCTGTGGGGAGGTTTTGGGGAAGTTCCCAGCACCTTTTGGTGTGAGCTGGGTGCTTTATTGAGGGGCAGGTGCCCTCCCAAAGCCCCCCCAGAGCGGGTTGACACAGGGGGGACACAGGGGGGTCCCCATTCCCCATCCATCTTGGGGAATCCCACACATCCTCCAGCTCTCCTGCTCACACTCTTACATCAGAGAATTCAGGCTTCTCTTGTTTTCCATCTCTTTAACATTTGGTTGTTTCATTTTCATTGTTTTCTCCTCTGTGCAGATCTTCAGAGTTGTGCTGAGGATCCCCTCTCAGCAGGGACGGCACAAAGCCTTTTCCACCTGCCTCCCTCACCTGGCCGGGGTCTCCCTGTTTATCAGTGCTGGCACATTTGCCTACCTGAAGCCCCCCTTCTTCTTCTCCCCATCCCTGGACCTGCTGGTGTCAGTTCTGTACTCGGTGGTGCCTCCAGCACTGAACCCCTTCATCTACAGCCTCAGGAACCAGGAGCTCAAGGATGCCCTGAGGAAAATTATAACTATTTGTATTTCGAGAAGCAATAAACTGCATCATTTCTTCTGCAGAACACTCATTGTGTAACACATTTTGGGTCCAGCCTGCCTTCTAAAGCTTTTTATAGTGTTTGGGGTGGGGGGCTTTCCTTCTGTTTTTTCCCTCTGTTCATGTCCTTAACACTGAAATTTTGTTCTTCATCCCATATAATTCACTCTCTACCTCTTTTTTTACCCACAAAATACAGAACTAAGAAATCATGCTTTGTGTGCATTTAAACAAAATAAAAGTCTGTGCAACAAGGTATGTGTCAAACATCCTCCCTGTGTTAGTTTGTACATGAGGAATCACAATCTCTGAGTGTAAGAAAGGACACAAATTCTTTTTTCCAGATCCTTCCTCCCAGACCTCCCCTGAAGCTGGAGGGCATTTCCATGTTTGCAGATGTGGAGGGGAAAAGAGTCCCAGCACTGCCAGGGAGCACCAGCACTGGGGCTGTTCAGAGCTGCTCTCTTTGCACTCCCACCCTCTCCTTTCCTGTCCGTGCCAAGGCCTGAGTGCTCTGGCAGCTCAGTCACTGTCCTGCTGTGGGTCAGGCCTGTGAGCACAGGCAGGGATAGGCCCTGGGCACTGCTGGGACAGGGCTGGGCTCCACAACAGCAGTTCCAGCAGCAAAGGGGTTCCCCTCCAGGCACTTCCTCAAGGCTGAGGTCTTTTCCCAACACTGGTATCGAGAAGAAGACCAAGGAACAGACTCTCCAAAGTCTTGTTGCTTTGCTTGTTTCTCATGGAGACAGTGCAGGGAGGTCAGGGACCCACTGGGACTGCAGGGACTGAGGGCTGGTTCAGATGTTGTGTGTTGTTGGCCGGTGGCCAATGGAGGTGACAAATGATCTCCAAGTCACCTGCCTGGGGCTCTGCAGCTTGTGAGGGCTCTGATGGCAGGGGAGGACTTGTCTGTAGGAACTCAGGAAGTGCAGGAGAGCACAGAGGATCTGCAGGGACAGCCCATCCCATCCAGTCAGCAGTGAATGCAGTCCTGGAGCAGAATCCTGCCCAAGGTGGAGTCACCCAGAGATCAAGTACTAAATCTTGCTGTGAAGTGGCAAACAGAGCTCTGCAAGCCCAGGGGACACAGCAGGTACAGGGAAAACTCTTGCAAGTGACTTCTCTTGCCCTCAGTGAACTTCCACAGGTCGATCAAGAGCAGCCCCCAAAGCCATGTCCCAGCTCTGGAACAAGGCAGGGCCCCTCTGAGCCCCCTCCATGGCCACACAGGAGCGTCTGTGGGAGGTGGTCAGTGCAGGGAGCACCATCAGCTGGCTCTGCCTCCCAGCTGCAGCAGCACAGCCCAACAGTCCCCCATGGCCCTGGGCCCCACAGCCCCCTGCTCTGCAGAGCAGCCCCCCCAGCTTGGGGGTTGTGGGGAGCACGGGCAGGGGGTGCAGGAAGGGCTGCTCAGGCCAGCACAGACGTGTTCCCCTGGAGAAAGGCTCTGTGGGGAGATGGGATGTGCCAGGAGAAGAGCAGGACACCCTGTGTGAGCAGAGGGACCATGGAAAGAGGCTGCCCTGGCCCTGGGGAAAAGAGGGGACAAAGCAAAATGTGGGAAACTCTCTGGTCTGAGATCAGTTGTGCTGCCCAAGAACACGCTGACTCCAGAGGTGTCCAAGCGGGGCAGAGCCGGTGCGTGTGTTGGTCCCTGCGGCGGTGGGGGGGAGGCAGCGGCTCTGCTTGATTCCATGGAGTTCTGGGCAGGCACAGTGGCCCCTTGGTTCCATGAGGCTCTTCAGTGTCACTATGGCCCCTTGGTTCCATGAGGGTCTGAGATGTCTCAGGGTTCCTTTGGTTCCAAAGAGGCCTCGCGTGTCACAGTGGTCCCTTGGTTCCATGAGATTCCACAGTATTCCTGCATTCCTTTGGTTCCATGAGGCCCTGCAGTGTCATAATGACTCTTGATTCCTTGAGGTTCCAATTTCTCCACAAGTTCCTTTGGCTCCATAGGGCCCTGTAGTGCCAAAACGGCCCCTGGATTCCATGAGTTTCCACCCTGTCCTCAGGTCCATAGGGCCTTCAGTGTCACAATGCCTCCTTGATTTGCAGAGTGTCCCAGGGTTCCTTTGTTTCCATGAGAACCTGCAGTGTCAAAATGGCCTCTTGATTCCATAAGGTTCTGCAGTGACACAATGGCACCCCAATTCCATGAGGCTGCACAGTGTCCCCGGATTCCTTTGGTTCCAGAATGCCCTGTAGTGTCACAGTGGTCCCTTGAGTCCATGAGATGTCCTCAGTGTCACAATGACCCCTTGATTCCATGAAGTTGCACAGTGTCCCTTGGTTCCTTTTTTCCACGACTTTCCCCAGTGTCACAATGGCCCCGTGATTCCATCGGGTTCCCCACTGTCCCAAGGTCCATTTGGCTCCAAAAGGGCCCTGTAGTGTCACAGTGGCCCCTTGATTTTATGAGGTTCCACTGTGTCCCAGGGTTCCTTTGTTTCCATGAGGCACCGCAGTGACACAGTGGCTCCCTGGTTCCATGAGGTTCCAAAAGGTTTCAGGGTTCCTTTTCTTCCACAAGGCCCCAGATGTTAAATGTTCCCCTGGTTCTACAAGATTTCACAGTGTCCCTTTGTTCCTTGGTTTCCATGAGGCCCTGCAGTGCCACAATGGCCCCTTGATTCCATGAGGTTGCACAGTGTCATCACAAAGCTGAGCCCACCCAGATGAAAGTTTGGGGAGGATTAGGAGGAACGGGGACAAAAAGGATTGGATATTTTGGGAAGGAAAGAGGGGCTTGTCCAACAGAGAGGGAAGATTTTGATGAGGTAAAAACAGGTTCAGGGAATGCTGAGGGTGCTGAAACCCTGAGTGTGCAAACATTCCTGATGGACCTTTACCGTCTTTGTAACCTCAAGTCCCAACACTACCTAAAACAGCTGATTCTCTCACTGAGAGGAATCCACTGCTCTAATCCCAACCTCAACTGACACTCGAAGGCAAAGCCCAAACCCAGAACTCCAAACCCTTATTTTTACTCTAATGCCCACCCCAATCCCAAACCTGCATTGTTGGTGTGAAAAGCCAAGGTTTAATCCTGAACCAGCCTAAAACCCTCTTCCCCTAATCATGAACCAGACACTGCCAGCAGAACAACAAACCTCCCAAAGTTCTGCCTAATCCCCACCCTGAGCTCTAAACCCCAAGCCCTGACCATTCAGCACCCCCCCAGCCCTTGGCAGCAGGGCAAGGACCTGCAGGGCCCAGAGCAGGCCCAGGGGGTTGGCAGAGGAATGGGAGGTGACCTGGATCTGCTCAGCTCTGCAGTGACCCCCAGGTGAAGGGCCGGGGCTCTGGGAGGGATGTCCTGTGGCACAGGGGCTCAGGATCCAAGTTCAGAAGGCCAAGTGCACATGGTAACAGCCAGAGCTGGTGCAGAGACATCAGGGAGGGTCTAGAAATGCTGCTGGGAGGGGGTGGGAAAGCAGGAGGGGTGTGTGCAGCCTGCAAGGCCAGAGCAGCAGCAGGGCCAGGGCAGGACAGCCTGCAGGAGAGATGGCCAAGGGCTCTGGCAGGGCTGCAAGGCCCAAAGGCACCCAGGCCTTTGTCCCCTTGCCTCTGGCAGCTGCCTCTGCCACTCAGGCCACCACAAGCAACTTGCCTGGCAGGTTCTGCCCTTGGTTTCTGCCTCGCCCCTCCCTCAGGAGCCTGGCAGGGGTTGCCCAGTTTTGGGCCTTTGTTGTTCCTCCCCCTCCCATCCCAGTGCCCCCAAACAGCCCTGAGCCAGCCGGGAGGGACAGGATCTGCTGGGCCAGGGCCTGGGGCTCAGGCCTTGGCCTTTGTGCTCCACAAAACCAAGGCAGGCTTTGCTCAGCATTGCAGGGGCCTGCCCAGAGCCTTTGTCAGCCTGCACTCCTGGCCTCCAAGGAGCTGCTCCAAGGAGTCCCTGGGGAGGCTTTGGCAGTGCCTGCCCTCAGTGGGGCCCAGCAAGGGACTTGGAGTTTGGCTTCTGACTTCTTGAGCAGCTGCTTCAATCTTCTCTCACTACCTCAGGATCATGGGCTGGGCTGCAAACACACCCTGGGGCTCATTAAAATGCAGAAATCCCTCAGGATCTCTTTGTCTTCCTTTAATTGTCTTCAAGGCAATTTCAAAACAAGTCTTCAAAGTTTGTACTTTTTTTGTTTTAATTCAATTATGGATATTTTTTAGTTCAGAGAAGAGGTGACAGAGCTGTTCTCCAAGTGATCTTGATGCTGAGTGTCTCCTCAGGAGATCCACACTGACCCTGTATGATCAACCTTTCTCCTCACCCCCCAACCTCACCAGTTCTGACATGGCCCATCTTGGACTGACAGCTGATGCAGCTCCAAACACACCGTGGGACTCATTAAAACACTGAAAAACAAATTATTTCCCTTCCTTTAATTGTCTTCAAGTCATCAAGACTTCTACAGCTAATCGGAGTTGTTTTGTAGTGTAGCTAAGGAGGAAGATTTTAAAGTGGACGTCACGAAAAGAATATATTTTTTGATGAAAGAGAATGATGCAAGAGGGTCAGGGCATGAAGGATTTGGATCCAAAGACAAGGGGGCAAAAGACATTAGTAGCACTTAATAATTGACCAATTGAACAGTTATCAAGTGGTTCAATAGCATTTGCTACAATTTTAACAGTGATTGAATTATAGATTCAGAATAACAACATTCATCCCACAGTCAATTCACCACCACAGCCAGGCAGAGCTGTGTGGACACATCAAGAGCTGGGTGTGCAAAGGCCCCTCTCCTAAATTCTCTTTGTTGTCAGGGAAACACTCCCCCAAATCCCTTTGTGTTTGCCAACAGACAAGGGTCCCAGCTGGAGGAGTGTTTGTAGAGGGGGATCAGAATTGTCCTGGGCATCAGTGCCGCTCTTTGGAGTGTTGCAACCTGGAGGGTTCCCGAGCTGGGAGAGGCTACCGGAGGTGTCCCACTGAGAGGGAGGTGCTGGGGAGCTGCCAGGGTCTCCCTCAGCCCTGCTGGGTGTGGGCTCACAAGGGGACTGGCTTTAGTGATCTGCTGAATTTCCATCCTGGTGTCAGGAATGACTGGAGTTTCCAAACTATATGGGAATTGTATCCAAACTGTTCCATTTGAGCTGCGATTCAGGCAGGGAATGTTCCAAGGCTTTCATGGGATGACTGATTATCCTGTGTTCCCCAGCTGTTCCACTCCTGATTGTTCTCACCTTTATCATCCAGAAGCACCTGGTCCAGTCCAGGGACACTTTCCCACACCCCTGGTGCAGTTCAGGGGCTCTTCATTGCTCAGCTGGTTTGGTCAAGGCTTGTCAGGAGCTCCTGAGATCATCGACCAGGTTGGAGGACAATTGGGGGAGGATGCACCACCACAGGGGCTTCTAAGAAAGATTAGGACAAACTTTTTTTAGGGCCTAGACATATCTGTGATAAGACAAGAGGTTATGGTTTTAAAGTAAAAGAGGGCAGATTTGAATTAGACATAAACAAGAATTTTTTACACTGAGAGTGGTAAAACACTGGCATAGGTTGCCCAGAGAGGTGATGCCTCGTCAGTGGAAACATTCAAGGTCAGGTTGGACGGGGCTCTGAGCAACCTGATCTCGTTGAAGATGTCCTTGCTCATTACAGGGGAGTTGAAATAGATGAACGTGAAAGGTCCCTTCCTACCAAAACTCTTCCATCATTCTGCTGGAGCCAAAGCTGACAAGGATCACCCAGGTTTCAGACCCAGCTGAGCATCCCCTTTGATGGCCCATCTGGCAGCTCTGCTATAAAGCTGCTGCAAAGAACCTCCAGGCCTAAAGGAGCTTTTGTGCTGGGCTCAGCTGTGGCTCTCAGGGCTGGGGGGTTGGCTTTTGGCTACCAGGTGCCCACCAAGGCTCTCTCTCCCTCCTCCTCCTTCTCCACTGCCCTTGGTGCCTGCAGGGTTGTTTCTCCCACATTTCTCTCACTCCTCTCTGGGTTCCAGCACCCTGGATTTTATCCTTTCTCCAGAGGGTTATCACAGAGGTGCCTCTGGAATTGTTTATTGTCTCAGCTTTGGGCACTGGCTGGTCCATTTTGGAGCCACCTGAAACTGGCTCTCTCTGACACAGAGTCAACTCTTGATCTCCTCTTCCCTAAGGGAAACCTGCAGCCCCCTCCCTGCTACCAGAGCTGATCCACAGGGTCATTCAAGTGCCCAGGAAACAGGAGGTCGTTGAGCCCATGTGGTAGTTTGGCCTAGGCCTTCCTTGGTGACCAGTTTGTAACCAAGGAAGGGTCCAGATTTACCCAGTATTCCCTACGATTTTTACATAAGCTGGACTATAAGAAGAAAGGAGGAGAGGCCTTTGCTCTTTTTTCTTCTGGTGGCTTGGAGGTGCAGGTTCCCTGCTGTTGAGTCTGCCGTGTTGGGGAGCGAGGCCTGGTTAGGCCTTGCCGACCTTGGGAGACAGAGGCTGCTGGAGATCGGTCCAGAGCAACTCTCGGTTGTCCCAAGGAGAGTAGTGAGCTATTTCTTTGCTAACTCTTTTAGTTGTTAGATATTGGGTCACTAATCAGGATATATATATATATTTTATTTTGGTTTTGTTCCTTTTCCCTTCCCCCTTCCCTTTCCCTTGTGAAATTGTATATATTTCAACTGTATATAACTGTAACAAAAGGGTAAATATATTTATATATATCACTTTAGCTGTCTCTCTCTCTCTCTCGTTTCGGGCTTTCGTAGTTTTTTTTCCCTCCCTCTTCTCCCTGAGGTTTGGGGGGGGAGACTTCTTGTGGTAAGGTTTGGAGACTTGGCAGGGAGCCAGCTTCAAACCATATCAGCCCATTATTCTTCAGGCTGGTTAAACAAGACTTTGTCCTCTTCCTGTCCCTGACTGCAGATTCTTTCTGTCAGAGCAGAGCTGGGCTGGACCTCAACCGTGCTTTGCTCCAGAGCCTGCTGGGGTGGGGGCAGATAGCAATGGTAGAGGGACTGAGGTGCCCCAAGGAGAGCAAACCCTGCTGTCCCCAGGGCCAGAGAGACACAGGGCTGGGCTGGGCAGCCTGGCAGGACAGGGCTTTGCCTGGATTGAACAGCCAAAGAGGGGCCAAGGAGACCCAGGAGAGAAAGAGCAGGAGAGAGGTGTCCTCAGCGGGAAGGAGCTTCTGGGACCTGTGGAGCTGCTCTAGGGGATGAACAAACTGGGTGAACTTTTGTGGGTGAGGGTGAGAGGAGAGAGTGGTTTGGGTGACATTGTGGAGTGAGACAAAGAGCCCATTCCAGTTGGCTTTGATAACCCTGGAATTCACTGGAAAGGCAGCACGAGAGGATGGAAAGAGCCCCAGAGGTTTGTGCAGGGTCTTGGTGAAGACAGCCCTTGGGCCACAGGCCTTTAGAGCACAGCTGGCAGGCTGGTGGACAACAGGGAGGCTCATCTGCATCTGCTTCTGTCCAAGGGGAACCAAGAGGTTCCCATAGTAACTGACTGTAGTGATGGGAATGTCCGATGGTTGCCATGGTAACTGACCACAGCAATGGGACTGTACGATGGTTGCCATGGTAACTGACCATTGAAACGGGAATGTATGATGGTTGCCACGGTAAGTGACTGTAGCACCGTGACTGTATGATTGCTGCCATGGTAACAGACCATAGCAATGGGAATGTATGATGGTTGCCATAGTAAGCAATGTAGCAATGGGAGTGTATGGTGATGGTTGCCATGGTAACTGACCAGAGCAATCAGAATGTATGACAGTTTCCATAGTAACCGACTGTAGCGATAGGAATGTATGATGGTTGCTATGGGAACTGACCGTTGCAATGGTAATGTATGATGGTTGCCATGGTAACCTCCCATAGTAATGGTAATGTATGATGGTTGCCATGGTAACTGACTGTAGAAATGGGAATGTATGATGGTTGTCATGGTAACTGACTGTAGAAACGGGAATGTATGGTGCTTGACATGGTAACCGACTGCACCAGTGGGAGGTAGATGATTGCCATGGTAACCAACCATAGCAGTGGGATGGTTGCCATGGTAGCTAACCGTAGCAATTTGAACGTATGCTGGTTGCCGTAGTAACTGACCGTAGAAACCGGAATGTAAGGTGGCTGCCATAGTAACCGACTGTACCAGTGGGAAGTATGCTTGTTGCCATGGTAACCGACCGTTGCAACACAACTGTATGATGTTTGCCATGGTGACTGACCGTAGCAACAGGAATGTATGATGGTTGCCATGGTAACCGACCATAGCAATGGGAATGTATGGTTGTTGCAATGGTAACTGGTTGTAGAAACAGGACCCTAAGATGGTTGCCATGGTAACCGACCATAGCAACGTGACTGTATGCTGGTTGCAATGGTAACTGACAATAGCATTGGGAATGTATTATGGTCGTCATGGTAACCAACCATAGCAATAAGAATGTAGGATGGTTTCCATGGTAACCGACAATAGCAATGGAAATGTATGGTGGTTGCCATGGTAACCGGCTGTACCAGTGCGAAGTATGATGGTTGCCATGGTATCTGACCATAGAAACAGGAATGTACGATGGTTACCATGGCAACTGACCGTAGCAATGGAAATGTATTCTGGTTGCCATGGTAACTGACCATAGTGATGCCAATGTCTGGTAGTTACCATGGTAACGACCACAACAATGCGAATGTGTAATGGTTGCCATGGTAACCGACCATAGCAATGGCAATGTCTGATGGTTGCCATGGTAACCAACCGTAGCAACGGTAATGTATGCTTTTCCCCATGGTAACTGACCGTAGCAATGAGAATGTGTGATGGTTGCCATGGTAACTGACCGTAACAACGGGAATGTGTGATGGTTGCCATGGTAACTGACCATAGCAACGAGAATGTGTGATGGTTGCCATGGTAACTGACCGTAGCAATAAGAATGAATTATGGTTGCCATGGTAACATAGTGTAGCAATAAGAATGAATGATGGTTGCCAAGGGAACTGACCGTAGCAATGAAAATGTGTAATGGTTGCCATGGTAACTGACCTTGGGAATGGGAATGTATGCTGGTTGCCATGGTAACTGAAAGGAGCAACGCAACTGAATAATGGTTTCCATGGTAACCGAATGTACCAGTGTGAATTATGATGGTTGCTGTGGTAACTGACCTTAGAAAGGGGAATGTATGATGTTTGCCATGGTAACTGACTGTAGCAATGGGAATTTAGGATGGCTGCCCTGGTAGCTGTGATTTCCTCACACTATGAACTCGACGTTTTCATCTGCAAAAACATCTGTGAGTGCCCAGAGATCTCCCGAGATGGGCTGGAAAGGTCTCAAGCACCTGACCACTAGAGAGGGGCTAAGGAGCTGTGGCCTCGATGGTGTGGAGACTGAGGACAGTACAGGACAGCCCTGAGAGGGCTTGAAGGGAGGATTTAGAGACGGTGGATCCTTTTGTCAGAGCAGAAAAGAGCATGAGAAAGAAAGAATTAGTGCCAAGTGTAGCTGGGGAGGTCCCGAGTGGACATGAGGAAAAAGGAATTTCACTCCATGGGAAACGCTGCAACACATCCCCCAGGAGGAGTGTGGATGAGCCCAAGGCTTTGTGTGTGCAGGAAGAGCCAGGGAGGACGCAGAGATGTCAGTGCAGGAAGGTGCCAGCCAGGTGGGGCAGCCGGGGGGATGAGGACAGCCTGCAGGGAAAGGGGCAGGGCATGGACACCGTAGGACAGCCTGGGCTGGAGAGGAGACAGGGAGGGGGAGAAGCTGAAAGGTCCTGACAGAGCCACCTTCTGCAGGCCTTTGGCCATGGCTGCTGTCTGTGCCCCTGATGCCAGGAGGAGGGGAGTGCCCCTTGCAGCCCTGGGGCCTCATGGCCTCCTTGTCCCTGCACTGGCTTTGCTGAGAGGGGGCTGTCTTAACTTCTCCCTGTCATTTCATGTTTCTGAGCAGTGTCCCTGTGCTGGGAAGCAGCAAATGCCCAAGAGCAGCTCCCTCACGCAGTTCCTCCACCTGGCATTGGCAGTCAGGCGGGAGCTGCAGCTCCTGCACTTCTGGCTCTTCCTGGCCATCTCCCTGGCTGCCCTCCTGGCCAACGGCCTCATCCTCAGTGCTGTAGCTGCGACCACCACCTGCACACCCCATGGGCTTCTTCCTGCTCCACCTCTCCCTCACAGACCTGGGCTGCACCTGCACCACTGTCCCCAAAGCCATGCACAATTCCCTCCAGAACACCACAACCATTTCCTGCATGAGATGTGCTGCACAGCTGTTTCTCTTTGCCTTTTTCATCTCAGCAGAGTTTTCCCTCCTCACCATCATGTGCTACGACCGCTATGTTCCCATCTGCAAACCCCTGCACTATGGGACCCTCCTGGGCAGCAGAGCTTGTGCCCACATGGCAGCAGCTGCCTGGGCCACTGGCTTTTTCTATTCTCTGCTGCACACAGCCAATACATTTTCCCTGCCCCTGTGCCAGGGCAATGCCCTGGGCCAGTTCCGCTGTGAAATCCCACAGATCCTCAAGCTCTCCTGTTCACGTTCCTACATCAGGGAAATTGGGCATCTCTTGTTTTCCATCTCTTTATCATTTGGTTGTTTTGTTTTCATTGTTTCTCCTCTGTGCAGATCTTCAGAGCTGTGCTGAGGATCCCCTCTCAGCAGGGACGGCACAAAGCCTTTTCCACCTGCCTCCCTCACCTGGCCGTGGTCTCTATTCTTATCAGCACTGGCACATTTGCCTACCTGAAGCCCCCCTCAACTTCCTCCTCATCCCTGGATCTGGTACTATCAGTTCTCTACTCAGTGATTCCTCCAGCACTGAACCCCCTCATCTACAGCCTCAGGAATCAGGAGCTCAAGAACACCTGAGAAAAATGATGACTGGATGCTTTTCAGGAGCAATAAAGTGCCTGTTTTCTGGGGCATAACATTCAGAAGGGGACTCCTTCATTGCCCAGCCTTCCTGCTCAGGTCATTCATGGAGGTCATCTGGTTCTTCTTGCAATAGTTTTCTGTGCAATGAAATATTATTTTGCATCTACCTTCTAATTTAGTGTCTACCCATTGAATTGGATCCAGAGATATATAAATGCTGAATTGTGCTCTCTGACTATTTAAACAAAGTAAAGGACCCTGCAGTGCCTTCTTTGTCCAAGACCCTTCTTCTTAGCTGTTCCCAAAGGACAGCACACTGCAGGACAGGGTGCATTTGCAAACGGGAGGGGGACAATAATCCCAGCCCAGCAGCACTGCCAGGGAGCAGCAGAGCTTGGTCTGTCCAGAGCTGCTCTCTTGCCACTTCCACACTGTCCTCCTGAGCCCCTTTCTCACTGTAAGGCCTGAGTGCTCTCTGAGCACAGTCCTGGGGGGTGGAAGCCCTTGGAGCACAGGCAGGGACAGGCCCTGGGAACTTGTGAAGCAGAGCTGGGCTCCCTTCCAGCATCTCCAGGATGCTGTGGGATCTTCTGAGGCCACTGCATGGACTGGGTCACTTCTTCTGTCACCTTGCTCCAGGGCTGCAACTCTCCTACAGTGTCAGCATGACTCTCTGCTTTCCAGGTTCCATTTTCAGATCCAGTCTTTCCCTCCTGTTCCCAGGGACATCCTGTGAGTGCTTCAGAGCTGCCATCCTGGGGCAGCTCCTGCCCAGCGTGGGCAGGCACAAGGTCTCTCCAGCTGCTCCTCTCCCCTCCCCAGTGCCACTGTTTTCTGCAGCCTCCTCATCCTTGCCCAGCACAGCCCTCCTGGCACAGTTGGACACAGCCCTTGTTCTACCCCCTCCTCAGGCACCTGCCCAACCCCCTCAGCTCCAGCCTGATGGCCACAAACCTTCAGGGCAGGGAGGCACCGGGCAAAATGCTGAGGGAACCTTTCAGCTGCACTCAAATCCAGTTGGAGGGGTTGGCCTCGAGGAAGAAATCAATTCTCATTTTCCAGAACCAGCAGGATAACCTGTGTTGTGTCCTGGGCACTCCTCTGCAAGTGTGGGCTATGGAAAAGGTTTTGGTGTCCGGGCTATTGAGAAGGCTGGGCAGTGTCACTGGGAGACCTCTCCCAAACCCTTGGAAAGGCCAGAGCCATCCCAGAGCTTCCCGGGGCCTTGGCAAAGGCAGACATGGAAGCAGTCTGCAAACAGGGCAGCAAGGAGGGTTGGCAGAGTTCCACACTGCACAGGCTCAGCAGGGAAGGGGATAGGGCAAGTCCTCCTGCAGCCATTGCCAGGCACGGGAAGGACAAGGCAGGGATTGCAGAACCCCTGTGGGAGGGAAAAGAAGGGGATGTTTTGTGCCCAGACTTTATCAAGGCCCTTGACATGGTCTCCTGTGGTCTCCTTATGGCCAGACTGGCGAGAGCTGGACTGAAGAAGTGGAAGATGTGGTGGGTGGGAAGTTGGTTGAATGAAGAGTGTCAAATCAAATCCATGGTACAAAGTCCTCTTGGCAGCAACTTCCTGGTGAAATCCCTCAGTGACCATCTCTTGAACACCACTAGAGAACATCTTTATTATCTCTCTGTACAATGGGACAAAATGTGTTTTCAAGTCCTTTGTGAATGACGCCAAATTTCAGAGAGCCCTTGAGCAATGTGTCCTGGTTTAAAGACATTTATTGAGGTGGGAACTCCAATCAAATTAACTCACTCCCCTTTTATTCCCCACCAGTACAAGGAGACAAAATACAAAGGGGTATAAGTGAAAAAAATAACAGTTTACTGTTGGGGAAGAAGAAAACGACTGGCAGAAATACCAGGCTTGGAGACAGATCTATAACCCCTGAGATGACTAATCTACACCGGAATGGACACTAATACACTGGAAAAGACGTTTATTTACCGGGTGTGACTACCATTGGACTGACAGTTTTTCCCCAGTTTTCCCCAGTTTATTGTTGTACTGTCCTAGTGTTGTATGTACCCCAGCTTGTTGTTTTAAAAATCATATCCTCCATATTGTCTCCTTCTTCCCTCACAGTTTTCCCGCCAAAACCTGTTGTTCTGCCCTGTTTTCCCGCTCCTCTGCCTGCTATTGGCTGCTGTTTGGTGCAGTGCAGAGGTAGCTCCTATTGGCCCATTCTCCTAGTGACACCCAGACTCCGCCCATCTCTACCCTGTTGCCCTATCCCAAGAGTCCCTGAGCTGTCAATCCTTTACTCCTCCCCTGTCCTGAGTCCAGCCCTTGTTCCAACCCTCTGTAAGTCCCTGCTTGGCCTAATAAAGTTGGCATTGCTTCACGAGACCTCAGCTGTGTCAAGACCCTGATTTGCAGTGCCCGGTCCCATTTTCCTTTCCCCCGCGGGCCGTGGCAGTTCACTGATGAGAAATAGAGCAGCAAAACCAGCAATCCCAACAGAACAGTTCAAAGAACAGCAGAGAGAGAAATTGCTTCCTCTCTGCCCCCCTGCCCCAACTCCCTTTTGTAAACAGATCAAAACAGGGATCAACACCTGCCTCCCTTCCCCCTTTTCCCCCTGAATGAACAAAGAACAAAAAACAAACCAAGGAAAGAGGGGGCAAAGCCAAATCTGGGCAAATCTCTGGTCTGAGATCAGTGGTGCTGCCCAAGAACACGCTGACTCCAGAGGTGTCCAAGCGGGGCAGAGCCGGCGACACCGGTCCCTGCGGCGGCGGGGGGGAGGCAGCGGCTCTGCTTGATTCCATGGAGTTCTGGGGAGGCACAGGGGGTGCCCTGAGACTCTTCAGTGTCACTATGGCCCCTTGGTTCCATGAGATTCCCCAGTGTCCCTGCATTCCTTTGGTTCATGAGGCCGTGCAGTGTCACGGTGCCACTCGATTCCGTGACATTACAAAGAATCAGAACGGCCCCTTGATTTAAGGCCAACTGCACATGGGGCTGCCTTGGGGGGACTGTTGCGCCAACATGGTCCCAGTTGCCCTCAGGACGCTCCCAGTCACTCCCAGTATGACCCCAGCCGCTTTCACTGTGAGCCCAGTTGCTCCCAATAGGATCCCAGTTGTGCCCAGCATGGTCCCAGTTGCTCCCAATTGCTCCCAGTGGGATCTCAGTAGCTCCCAGTTGCCCCAAGTGTAGAACTGTTGCAAAGCAGTTTAAATTTAGTAGTAGAATGGCTAAGGCTTAAGTAAAAGGGTAGGCCTAGAAAGCAACACATTACAGTAGTGAGTTAAGCAGCAGCCTTGTTCGTGGGAATAGAATGTACTGAAGAAGTAGAAACAATAATCAAAAGATGTAGTCAAGCATGTACGTAACGATTTGTACCTTAGATGTGGTAAGGGTCTGTTAAACAGTTCTAGGGGGGTAGGACAACTTAAGCAGATTTATGATTAAAGTAGATGATTGTTAATTGTTATAAACTACTGCACCTGGGTTGCTATAGAAACTGTAATTGTTTTAGCCGTGAGAATACATGTAAACTTGTTTGTGTATAAAAGTTGAACTGAGAACGAGGGTCGTCGGAATCCTGACTTGGGGCGTTAGCCCGCAGGTTCCCGGGGCCCCGAATAAAGCACCCATAAACCGGCACTCTGTTGGTTTGTGTCTTTGTTTACGGGCAACAGTTTTGGCGACCCAGATGGGACTCCGGGGGTAGCTGGGCGGCTCACGAGCTGATCTACTCCATGCCGGCAACCAGGTGATTTCTGGGGAGACATCGACCCGTGCCCGACCCGCGCCCGCCGGACAACCCTCTAGGTAAGCCCGAAGGTGCTTTATTCTTTTAGGTTTGTTGGTTGGGAGCCTGCCTATAAGACGGGATAGTGAGTGTCCCGCTGGGTTGGGCTAAAGGTACCTTGGTTGGGAAGCCTAGGCGCTGGTCGTAAGACGCGGCGAAAGCTGCGCGGTACCAGCACTCGCCTCTCAGAGGGAGAATCGGTGAGTTGGTTTTGGTTTTGGTTTTGTTCTGGTTTATATTGTTGTGTTATCGTGCTGGTCGTTAAAAGTATTGTTTTGTGTTGTTGTGTTATTGTGAATTTGATGAATTTAGATTGTGGTGTGTGTGTGAGCAAGTAGCAAGCATGATGTCATTTAAAACCTTTAGAGCACTATCCTGCACAGAAAAAGATATCCCTAGCGATTCTCCGCTTGGTTGCTTGTTAAAACATTGGAAGGAAGGAAATTTTGGACAAGAGTTAAGCAAGAAACAGTTGATTGATTATTGTAATAATGTATGGCCTCAATATGAAACAGGAGGAATGCTGTGGCCCAGAAATGGATCACTGACTCTGGAAATTATAACCCCTTTGATGCGATATTTACGAGAAAATGAGAAGTGGGATGAAATACCGTATCTGGATTTGTTTTATTATTTAGAACAAAACACTGAATGGCAAAAGGAATGTGGTATCTTAGTGTTGAAAGAACTGGAACTGGAGGATGATAAATGTAAGAAATGTCAAGAGCGGAGTATAAAGATATTGAAAGGATTGGATGATAAACATGAGCAGAAAATACGGTTTTCAGAACCAGAGGAGGATGTGTCTTTGTTAGTCTCCCCCGGAGTAACTCCAAGTGCGCCCCCGAGAAATAGTCTCCCTTCACGTGCAAGGGCACAATCACACACCATGCCCCCGTTAGAATCATCCTCGGATGAGGAAGAAACAGGGGGGTGGGAATGTGACAGAACTCCTCTAGCAGAACGGACTCGGAGAGGGCGAAGGGAGAGGGAAAGAAGACGGGGAGGGGGGAGGGAGACAGACGTTTCGCTCTCACCCCCTAGATTGATGGCTCCCTTGCGAGAAGCGGTTGGAGCAGGCAGGGGAAAAATCATGATAAAAGTTCCTTTTTCGCCTAATGATTTACTAATTTGGAAACAGTCAGCTGGGACATATAGAGAAAATCCTGAGCGGGTGGCTCGTGTTATAAAAATGGTTATAAAAACACAAGACCCGGACTGGAATGATTTACAGGTATTAATAGATACAATTTTAGATTCAACAGAAAAAGAAATGGTATTAAAGGTGATGGTGGAGAGAGCAAAGGAAAGGATTCGTACCCTGCCTCGGGCAGCGCGGGGGACGGTAAATGATTTTGTACCGCGGGAGGATCCCGATTGGGACGCTAATAACCCCGCAGATTATAAAAAGTTAAAAATTTACCAGGAATTATTGGTAGAGGGAATACGATGTGGCATTCCAAAAACGTTGAATTGGTCTAAGTTATATTCAGTAATGCAAGATAAGACTGAGTCCCCTTCTGCCTTTTTAGAAAGGCTAAAGGAAACAGCTAGAAAGTATACAGACTTAGATGTTGAAGACGAGTCTGGAAAATTACAATTAGCATTGATCTTTATGGGACAATCACAAGAATATATTAGAAAGAAATTTCAAAAACTGGAAGGGAGAGAAACAAGAGATTTAGAGAAATTGTTAGAAGTGGCTTGGAAAGCATATAACAATCGGGAAAAGGAAAGTACTAAGAAACAACAAGCGAGCTTGTTGGCGCTTTTACAAGCTTCAGGAGAGAACAATGGGGCCGGTGGCCATAGAAGAAGAAGTCGTGGTAATAGGGGAAGGGGAGGAATGGGTAGAGGATTTAACAATCAGTCGGGATTTGGAAATCAATACGGGGGAGGACGTGGTAGAATAGGACCAAATCAGTGTGCTCTTTGTAAAGGACAAGGACATTGGAAAAACGAATGCCCATTAAATGCTGGAAATGGAATGAATCCTTGGAATCCTCAAAGCTTTGTGAATCCACAAAACCCTGTTGGTATGGGCACGCCACAGGGTGTCGCCCAAGCATTTATGTTAGGGAGTTGTGGAAGACAGAGTCGGCTAGATTCAGACTTAAAGGTTGTTTTGGAAGTAGAGGGGGAGCCGACGGAATTTAGAATAGATACTGGAGCTAGTTTTTCGGCAATGAATAAATTGATGGGGCCATTAAGTGATTTAACCGTACAAGTAGTGGGAGTTTCAGGACAAATAGAGGAAAGAACATTTCTGCGACCTCTAGATATCAAATTTAAGGGAAAAGAACTAGACCATCAGTTTTTGTATATGCCTAACAGTCCTGAATGTTTATTAGGAAGGGATTTGCTTTCAGCCTTGCAAGCTAAAATTATATTTGAAAAAGGGAGAGTCAAGATAGAAATTCCAGAAGAAAATTTAGCAAAAATTTTTGTTGTGAAAGAAGTGGAAAAGGAAGAAATACCCCAAGAGATTGAACAGGCTGTTGTACCCTGGGTGTGGGAGACCGGGGTTCCTGGGAAATCTAAAGCAGCCACCCCAGTTAGAATAGAATTAAAAGAAGGAGCACAACCTGTCAGAGTTAGGCAATACCCAATTAGTTTAGAAGCAAGAAAGGGAATAGCCCCTATGATTTCACAGTTCCTAACTCTAGGAATATTACAAGAATGTGAATCAGAATTTAATACCCCCATATTTCCGATAAAAAAACCAAATGGAAAATATAGATTAGTACAAGATTTGAGAGCAGTAAATCTTATTACAAAAGATATTCACCCGGTTGTAGCAAATCCTTATACCTTGCTAACATCTGTTTCTGAGAAGTTTCAGTGGTTTACTGTGGTTGATTTGAAAGATGCTTTCTTCTGCATACCACTGGCACGGGAAAGTTGGAAAATCTTTGCCTTTGAATGGGAGAACCCAGAGACTGGACGAAAGGGACAGCTTACTTGGACCAGATTACCACAAGGATTCAAGTGTTCTCCTACAATATTTGGTAATCAGTTAGCAAAGGAACTTGAGGAATGGAAGACTACTCAGGTAAAAGAATCTCCTTTTTCATATATAATACTGCAATATGTAGATGACATTTTCTTAGGAGCTACAGAACAGGGACTTTGTCGTCAGTTAACTATTGAACTGTTAAACATGCTGGGCCAAGCAGGCTACCGAGTCTCAAAAGAAAAAGCACAATTAGTAAAACGGAAAGTTATCTATCTGGGATGTGAAATTTCCCAAGGAGTCCGGCGCCTGGGAACAAATAGAATCCAAGCAATATGTGCTATACCTGTGCCTAGAAATAATCAAGAACTGAGATCTTTTCTAGGAATGGTCGGATGGTGCAGGCTGTGGATTCCTAACTTCGGACTGACTGCTCGACCACTGTATGAAGCAGCAAAGGAGTCCAAGCTAACCTGGGGGACAGAGCAAGAAAAAGCATTCCAGGAACTGAAGAAAGCCCTCCAGGAAGCACCTGCCCTGGGACTACCGGACCCAACCAAGGAATTTCAGCTCTATGTTTGTGAGAGACAGTGAATGGCCTTAGGAGTCCTCACTCAGCGTCTAGGATCCTGGAAGAGACCGGTTGGGTACTTCTCCAAACGGCTAGACGCAGTAAGTGGGGGATGGCCGGGGTGTCTCAGAGCTGTGGCAGCGACGGTCATTTTAATACAGGAAGCACGCAAATTGACTCTGGGAAAACACATGATAGTGTATGTGCCCCACATGGTCATAGCAGTTCTAGAGCAAAAAGGGGGGCATTGGCTCTCCTCCAGCCGCATGTTGCAATACCAGGCTTTGTTGAGAGAACAAGATGATGTTGAACTGAAAATTACTAACCATCTCAACCCAGCAGAATTCCTTAGGTCTACACAGGAAGAAGGCACCCTGGAGCATGACTGTGTAGAGACCATTGAACAAGTCTACGCGAGCAGAAGAGACTTGAAGGACGAACCATTGACAGATCCTGACTGGGAGTTGTTCACTGACGGATCTAGCTTTGTGGAAAATGGCACCAGGTATGCTGGGTATGCAGTGGTCACTTTACAACAAGTGATAGAAGCGAATGCACTACCCCAAGGTACGTCTGCACAAAAGGCCGAGATATGGGCATTGGTGAGAGCTTTAATATTAAGCCAAGGAAGGAGAGTTAACATATGGACTGACTCCAAATATGCTTTTGGGGTAGTTCATGTTCACGGAGCACTCTGGAAGGAGAGAGGACTTCTTACTTCTCAGGGGACAACGATTAAACATCGGGAAGAAATTTTACAATTGCTAGAGGCAATACATAAGCCCTCAGCAGTGGCAATAATGCATGTCAGAGGACACCAGGCTGATCCAGGACGAGAGTTTCAGGGAAATCGATACGCTGACCAAGCAGCCAGGAGGGCTGCGAGAAAGGTATGGACTCAAATGGTTCTTTTACCAACCCGGAATAATCCAGCAATAGCATTCATGGAAGAGAAACCGCATTATTCACCTGAAGATGAGAAATTAGCTGTGATGATGGAAGCAAAGAAAAATATCAGGGGGTGGTATATCACTCCTACGAGACAGGTAATTTTACCAGTCAGAATAATGAAAGCAGTGCTTGAGATGGAACACAACAAGTGCCACTGGGGTGCAGAAGCACTAGTGAAATTCTTGAAAAACGAAATTTTCTCAAACCAGATGTTAACACTAGCTAAAAGGGTGAATGCAATGTGTCCTATGTGTATAAAGAATAATCCAGTAGTCAGGAAGCAAGTACAAATGGGAAAACTACAAGTAGGACAGTTACCAGGAGACTATTGGCAAGTAGATTTTTCTGAGTGGCCTAAGGCCCAAACTTTTAAATATCTGCTAGTGTATGTTTGTACCTTCTCAGGGTGGCCAGAAGCTTTTCCATGCAGGACCAATCAGGCAAAAGAAGTAGTGAAAACCCTTCTGAAGGAAATCATCCCAAGATTTGGAGTTCCCCTAGGGTTGTCCTCTGATCGAGGACCGCACTTTACAGCAGGGATAGTCCAAGATGTGTCAGCTGTATTAGGGATAACATGGAATCTCCATACACCATGGTGACCGCAGTCTAGTGGACAAGTAGAAAGAATGAATCAGACATTAAAAGGTCAATTGAAGAAGATCTGTCAGGAAGCCAAAATCCAGTGGCCCCAAGCAGTACCCCTCGCTCTGCTGAGAGTTAGGATTAAACCAAGGGAAAGAATAGGAGTAGGTCCATACGAAATATTGTATGGCAAGCCCTATCATGCGGCTACTTACCAAGGGGATCCTCATGTAGTGGGTGATCAGGCAGTATTTAACTATGTGTTATCTTTGAATAAGACCCTCACAGCCCTCAGAGGAGCGCTGCAGTGGAATCGGCCTCTGCCCCTGGAGAATCCGGTTCATGACATTTCTCCAGGAGACCAAGTCTATGTGAAAAACTGGTCAGTGGAACCATTAAAGGGAACATGGGACGGTCCTCGCCAGGTGATAATGACCACTTATACGGCGGTGAAAGTCGAGGGAATCGACAATTGGATCCATTACACCCGAGTCAAGAAGGTTCCAGTCTCATGGTCGGTAGAACCTCTCTCACCTACAAAGATGGTATTTCGAGCCAACAATTGAAGATTGTGGTATTCCTGGGGTTGATAAGTTTGGCAGAGACCACCGTGAGAATTGAGACCCCAGATCCTTATTTGTTTGCACCAGAACACACTGATGTAAACTTAACTTGTCTGTTTTCAGATGACCAGGGAGCTGAATTAAGAGATGTCCACGTCAAGTGGAAACGGAGGGATCAAGATCGAATCATAACAGAAGGAGTGACAACAGTTCGGGATGCGACACAACAAAAGGGTTATGCCGTCCTGCAGGTACCTGAGGTGTCTAAAACCGTAGAAGGGACATACATGTGTGTAGTTTGGATTCAAAGGAGTTTTGATTATGGGAATGTAGAAATACACATGATAAACACAACTCGGGAAATAATGACTAAGGTACAAGTTATACCCCCTAGGAAAACTCGACATGTGAGAGATCTGCAGATTCCGAATAGAGAAATAGAACAGGAAAATTTAATTGTGGGCCTAATTCGAGATTTTGGGAAAGTACAAAACGTTACTAAAATTACTGCATGTCTCCCTATGCCTCATGCAGCAGGAGACCCAATTCCATGGGGAATAATTCCAGTGCCGGAAATACCCAAAATGTTTAAGAATATTACAAGGAATTGCAAATTTGTAACCATCACATGGAGCGAAACGGTAGATGTATGTTTATTAAGTGACAAAATGATGAAGAAGCAATGTGAACAGATGCCGGGATATTTCCGATGGGTAGTAATTGGGACATGGGTAACAAGTGAAACAATTAATGAATTAAAAGGATACTGTTTAGTTACAAATTCAACACACCCATGCTCTAAAGTTCCGGCTTCAGTAAAACGAGAAAAACAAGAAGAGGTCTGTCAAAATATTACCAGTTCTACAACCATGGAAGAATGGCAAACAATTTGGGGACCCAGCCTGCTAGAGACATATAGTTATATTGGAAAGGTACAGTGGTGCATTCACTGGAAGGGGAAAAAGAATCAAACTTATTCTACAGGAAATAGAGGGAATCATAATTGGAGGACAGAAACACATACAAAAGAGGATTGGAATTGTACCCGAATATACACATGTGATACCCCAGACGATGAAATAGGCTTAATGCCAGTCAAAGCCCTCCTGCAGTTAGGATGTGAGTGTCGAGGATATAACCATACTATTAAAGGACATGTGAGAAACATTGATTGTCACACTACTACAGTTAGAAGTCCCGGAAACCTAGTATGGGTCATGGGACATGGTCAATGGACCACCCACATGCCACTAGACGGTCCGGTTGTACCTGTCACACTAGGGATACCTACTCTTTGTCCACTCTGGAGAAAAGAGAAGTTAACACCAGCAGAGATGCGATCACGGGAGAAAAGAGAAGTTAGTAATGACATTAATGATCTGGAACTAACAGATTGGCATGAGCCATCAGCAGGAGTTAAATTCGGATGGGCACTAGAATCTTTGTTTGCCCCAATTTCAACATATCGAAATAGAGAAATGTTGTTCAAATTGATGAGCCAGACCGAAAGGTTAGCAGCAGTCACTAAGAAAGGATTTAAAGATCTAAATTTACAATTACAAGCCACCTCTAGAATGACCATACAAAATCGCATGGCATTAGACCTGATATTACTCAAAGAACATGGAGTTTGCGGTTACCTGCATGCAAAGGATGAGCATTGTTGTGTACACATCCCAAATGTCACTCAAGAAGTAGAGAAAGATATTAATCAATTAGAACAAATTGACGAGAATGTTCATAAACTGCAGAAAGAAGCGGAACACAATTGGATAGGACAATTATTCAGCTCCCTAGGTCTCCATGTGTCAGGATGGATATCTTCTGTTATCCAGTACGGAA
Source organism: Manacus vitellinus (assembly GCF_001715985.3). Lineage (NCBI taxonomy): Eukaryota > Metazoa > Chordata > Aves > Passeriformes > Pipridae > Manacus > Manacus vitellinus. The sequence goes on along the minus strand of NW_021939394.1, from coordinate 4,782 downwards.
TATTGATTGTAATAATTGTTGTCATAGCCATAACTGTTTACAAGTGTCTTTTAGGAATGATTGTAAAAGAAGGTCAACATACGAGACGCATCATGAAAGCTATAACAAGAAAAGAAGTAATCTCACCGCAAAATGGATCACCTCCTATCCATCAAGAAACTGCAACCTGAAGATTGCTGTATTTGAGCATCCTTGCAAGCAAAGCCTGAAGAATGCTCAAAAGGGGGGACTGTTGCAAAGCAGTTTAAATTTAGTAGTAGAATGGCTAAGGCTTAAGTAAAAGGGTAGGCCTAGAAAGCAACACATTACAGTAGTGAGTTAAGCAGCAGCCTTGTTCGTGGGAATAGAATGTACTGAAGAAGTAGAAACAATAATCAAAAGATGTAGTCAAGCATGTACGTAACGATTTGTACCTTAGATGTGGTAAGGGTCTGTTAAACAGTTTCTAGGGGGGTAGGACAACTTAAGCAGATTTATGATTAAAGTAGATGATTGTTAATTGTTATAAACTACTGCACCTGGGTTGCTATAGAAACTGTAATTGTTTTAGCCGTGAGAATACATGCAAACTTGTTTGTGTATAAAAGTTGAACTGAGAACGAGGGTCGTCGGAATCCTGACTTGGGGCGTTAGCCCGCAGGTTCCCGGGGCCCCGAATAAAGCACCCATAAACCGGCACTCTGTTGGTTTGTGTCTTTGTTTACGGGCAACAGAACCACTTGCTGCCAGTATGATCCTAGTCTGATCCCAGTATGATCCCAGTACATATGATCCCGCTGGATCCAGTCTGGGTCTCGGTGTATCCCGGTGTCCCCCCTGTCCCCCCACCCCGGTGTCACCCCCTTTTCTCTCCCCACAGAGCTCCTGAGCCGCCAGCGGCCGCAGCCCCTCCCCAGAGCCTCGGGCCCAGCCTGGACCCCCCCCATCCCTGTGAGGATTTTGGGGGGTCGTGTGTCCCCCCCTCCCCTGCTGTCACTCTGCCTCCACCTGGCTGCTCCCAGTGATCCCAGTAAAGCTTCCCAGTTCTCCCCAGTCCTGGTTATTGGGGGCAGTGGGGGAGGGTCTTGGAGGGTCTCTGTGAGGTGGAGCTGAGTTTGGGGGGGGCAGAACCGACCCCGGGATGGATCGGGAATGGGGACCCCCCCGGTGTTTCCCCAATGTCAGCCCGTTCTGGGGGGGCTTTGGGAGGGCACCTGCCCCTCAATAAAGCACCCAGCTCACCCCAAAAGGTGCTGGGAACATCCCCAAAACCTCCCCACAGCTCCCCAAGGACCCCCAAACACACTCAGAGCCCACCCAGGACCCCCCCCAACCCCTTTTCTGGGGGACTTCTCTGGGCACTGGTGGTGCTGGGAGCCCCCCCGGCTGCGGGCGAGGAGCTCTCGGGTGAGCGGGGGGTGGGAAGGGGGAGATTGGTGGGAAAAGTGGGGTCAGAGGGGATAAAGGGGTGGTGGGACCCCAAACTGAGTGGGAGGGGAGTGGGATCTCCCAAAAGTTGAGGGGGACGAGCACTGAGGTTTGGGGGATGATGAGAAATGGGTGGGAGAGGTCAGAAGAGTGGGGAAAGGGCAGGGTGGGACCCCCAAACTGAGCATGAGGGGCTGGGGAGTCTCCAGATGCCAATGCAGTTCTCAAAGCACAGCCTGGAACTCAGGAACTCGCAGCACAGGTTGAGGAGAGGCTGGAGAGAGGGGGGAGCTGCAAGAGCCCTGAGAGCCTGGAGAGGGCCGCGTGGAGAAGGGGAAGCCTGGACAGTGGGGACATCTGGGATCCCAAGGACAACAAAGTGGAGAACCTGGAGAGGGAGAATGTCTGGGAATGTGGCACCTCGAAGGCAAGAATCAGAGAATTTGGAGATGGATGGAACCATCAGGGGATTCATGTGGGGTGGAAGGAGCGGCCAAAGCTCTTCCTGCAGGTGGGGCACTGGTAGGGCTTCACTTACTGGTGGGTCTCTTGGTGTCTCGTCAAGTTAGAGCTCTGGGTGAAGCTCTTCCCACACTCCCCACACTTGTAGGGCATCTCCCCGGTGTGGATGTGGGTGGGTGACGAGGTGGGAGTTCTGCTTGAAGCCCTTTCTGCAGTCGGTGCAGCGGAAGGGTCTCTCATCCCTGTGAATCCGCTCATGCAGGAGGAGATTGGAGCTGGTGTGAAACCTTCTCCCACATACTCCACACTGGTAGGGCCGTTCCCGGTATGGATGAGCTGGTGTTTGTGGAGGTGGGAGCTCTGGCTGAAGCTTTTCCCACATTCCTCACACATGTTGGGCCGTTCCCCAGTAAGACACACAGCCCTGGAACCACTGGATCTCCTGGATAATTGAAGTGCCTCTAACGGAAGGTGCACGGCCTGCCTGCCCCTCCCGCCGAGCAGCAGCTCCATCTCCATCTCCTGCTCCTGCCCAGCCGTTTTCCAGAAATCCAGAGCTCAGTGTGGATTGAACGCTATAGCAAGGGACAGGATAAAGTTGCTTTGCTTCCACCCTTGGTGTCTCAGTGTTTGTGATTTTGGGAATCCTCATGAACCTGGAACAATGCCAGATTATCTGTTGTGGTAAGACATGTACCTGGAGATTGTTTTGATATGTGTTTAAATCTTCCTTGAAAATACAACTGATAGAAAACAATGTAAAAAAAAGGATAAGAAAAAAAACGAAAAAAAGAAAATAAAAAGAGAAGAAGGAAGAAAAAGAGAAAAAGGAGAAAAAAGAGAAGAAAAGGAAGAAAAAACAGGAAAAAATGAGAAAAGAAGAAAAAAGAAAAAACAAAATAAGATAAAAGAAAGAGAAAGAAAAAAGAAGAAAGGGGAAAAAGAAAGAAAACAGAAAAAAAAAGTAGGCAGAAAAACAAAAAACCAAAAACGTCCTGTCCTCACTCCGGTCAAATGCAAATGGCCGCAATGACACCCAAGACTACAACTCCCGTGGTGCCCCGCGCGAGGCGGGGGCGTGGCGCTTGGCGGGTGGGGGTCGTGACCGCGCGCTGATTGGCTGCGGCAGGGGTTTGTAACGGCATTGCCCGCGCAGAGCGCTATGTTGGCTTCCGAGAGAAGATGGCGGCGGCGAGGCCGGCGCTACACTGTGTGAGCTGGCGGGGCCTGCGGGAGAGCGGGCCTCTGGGGATCCCCTCGGGGGCTGCGGGGAGCGCGGCTGCGGGTGGAAAGGCTGGAGGGCTCGTGAGGGTTTAGCCAAGGGGTTCGGGTTCCCGGGTCAGAGCGCAGGCCTGGAACCAGCGGGGGGGGGGCGGGGGGGGGGCGGGCCTTTCTAACGACCTCGCGGCATGCGCAGCGCGCCGGTGGTAGTCATCGAGCGAATTTAACTCCCCCATCGAGGCTCTGCGCGATCGCCATTACTTCTTCCGCCACAGCCCCTGCCCCGGCCCGGCGAACCGACCCCAAGGAAAGGGGGATCTTAATGCCCCCCCCGAACCCCAGAGACCCCCAACACTCAGCGCACAGAGACCTCACAGGGAAGGGGTCCCGAGGGTCCCCTAAAGCCCAACAGTGGGGTTCACGGGATCTCCCAGCCTTCAGGGGAGGGGTCCTGGGGGTGCCCCCCAAAGTGCGGGAGGGTGATGTACCACGTCCGGGTAAGGGGATCCCAGTGCCCCCAGTATAGCCCAGTGACCCTCAGTACGGCCCTGTAACCCCCTCAGTAACCAGCCAATATGTCCAAGTGACCTCCCACTGCCCCCCAGTATGGCCCAGTGATTCTCCAGTGAGCACCCAGTAACCCCTAGTATGGCCCAGTAACCTCCCAGTGTCTCCCCGAGTGTCCTGGTAATCTCCCAGTAAACCCCCAGTCCCTCCCAGTGCCCCCTGATTCCCCCCAGTGTGTCCCAGTATCCCCCAGTAATCACCCATTGCCCCACAAAGCCCCCGAACTGCCCCTAATGTGTCCCCAGATGCCCTTGGCCTTTCTGTGAGCATGGGGGGGAGGGCGTTTTTGGGGTCAGAGGGTCCAGGGGGAGCTCCTGGGGTGAGATGGAGGGTTGGGGACATCAGAGATGGGGTTTGGGGACAGTGGGGAGGAGTTTGTGGACAGTGGAACTGGGGGTGTCAAGGGGGAAATTGGGGCCATGGGGAGGCCCTGGAGAAAATGGAGACACCGGGGGGGGGTGTCTTGGGGTGTTAAGGAGGGAACTGGGGACACAAAGAGGGTCTTTGGGACACCAGGGGTGTCTTAGGACTCACCTGCTGGTGGTGCTGCCCATCCTCTCCCGCCCCAGGCCCATTTAACCCCCTCAAATGTCCCCCAACCCCCCTTTTCCATTTAATCCTCTCCCCCTACAGATCCATTTCACCCCCCAATGCCCTCAAGACCTTTTAACTCCCCCAAATGCACCCAAAGCTGCCCAAAACCCCCAAATTCCCATCCAACACCTCCAGATCCCCCCTCAAATCCCTTTCAACCCCCCCAAGAGAGATCGCCCGGCACCCTGGGACAGGAACACAGTGGGCTATACTGGGGGCACTGGGCTGTACTGGGAGGGCACTGGGGGGGCTCAGGTGTCCCACGACAACGTGGCCCAGCTCCAGGAGAGATCTGGGGAGCAGTGAGGAGCTACTGGTCTGTCCTGGTCTGTACTGGTTTGTTCCCCCAATCCCCAAAGCTCCTCCCCAGCTCCCCCAGGACCCTCCCGCACCCCAAAGCCTCCCAGGCCCCCCCAGGCCCCTGACTTGGTCCTGCTGCCCCTTGAGCATCTGCAGCTGCTGCAGAAGCAGGCATTTCATCAGCAAATGTGCAGCTGACACCAAGCTGGGGGTGTGTTGATGTGCTGGAAG
>NW_021939393.1:0-1434 GCF_001715985.3 Manacus vitellinus | reverse complement strand
TTTCAAGGATATAGGTCCCTAACTGTGAGCTGCAGGCAGTGACTTTCTTGGAGTGCAAAATCCGTGTTTTTTCTGCTGGAATTATAGAATCATAGAATGATTTAGACTGGAAGGGACCTTCAAGATCATCTAGTTCCAACCCCTCTGCTACTGTTAGGGACACCTTCCACTACACTAGGTTACTCAAAGCCCCATGCAGCTGGGCCTCGAACACTTCCAGGGATGCGGCATCCACAACTACTCTGGGCAGCCACTGCCAGTGTCTCACCAACCTCACAGTAAAAAATTTCTTCTGACTATCTAATGTAAACCCATCCTCTTTCAGTTTAAAGCCATTACTTCATATTTTATGACATGCCCTTGTCAGAAGTCCCTCTCCATCTCTCTTTGAGCCTCTTTTGGTACTGAAAGGATGTTGTAAGGTCTCCCTGGAGCCTTTTCTTCTGCAGGATGAACCATCCTAACTCTCTCAACCTATTTTATTGGAACATACGTTCCAGCTACTGGTCATTTTCATGGCCCTCCTCCATTCCTGCTCCAGCATGTCCATGTCCTTCTTATGTTGTGGGTCCCCAGAACTGGACACAGTACTCCAGGATGGAGTAGAGGTGCAGAATCACCTCCCTCGACCTGCTGGTCATGGTTTTTTTGATGTAGACAAGGCCTTTTATTTCAAATTTTAAGTAGAAAAGGAAAAAATAATGTCCGGTGTGTCTGCTCATAAGAGTAATGTTCTTCCCTGAAAGGTGGGTTCAAACCCTTCCCGAGAGAGGATCAGTCTGATTCTTGGCCTACCACATCCCAGGTACTAATGTGTTGGATATCACTCCGCTGAGCTGAGAGAAAACACCATTATTTGGATGGTGGAAACAGCAATAGTATAAGAAATTATGTCAAAATAGACAGTGGAGGGAAATTTGGGCACATGTTATTATGGGTTTGTGGCATTTCTGACTGTCATTATTTGTCCATGTATGGAGATGGGAAAAGATTATGTGGACTGAATTTATCAACAACTGGATTGGAAAAAAAGATTGAAAATATTTTATACTTTTAAGCCCAGTGAGATATAAAGATTTATTACCTTCCTATGACTGTCATCTATATAACTTGTCAGTACCCTAGTGATCTAACCTGAATTTTGGATAAGATTATCACTTACCCAGAAATAAGCTGGTCATGCATATAAGCAGGTAAATATACTGTATCTGTATTTGTAAATATACTGTAACTTATGCATTTGGACTTACCCTCTTTAGTGGAGTCCTGCAATTGATTGAATTATATAATTTGTAGCTGGGGTTATTGAAAAATAAAATAATTGTTTTTCTTGTAGAGAAGAAAGAACTAGAAATGTTGTGAGCAAAACATTCCTTAATATATATATTAAATTTTATTCTTGTTTCTAAGGTAGAAAAACATGAAAGTACTTAA
>NW_021939392.1:0-1346 GCF_001715985.3 Manacus vitellinus | reverse complement strand
TTTTGGGGTCTCCAGGAGCCATTTTGGGATCTCAATTTCCCAGTTTTGGGGGTTCAGTGTCCCATTTTTGGGGTCTCAGTGTCCCATTTTTGGGGTCTCAATGTCTCATTTTGGGATCTCAATGTCCCAATTTTTGAGGTCTCAATGTCCAATTTTTGGGGTCTCAGTGTCCCATTTTTTGGGGTCTCAATGTTCCATTTTTTGGGTCTTGGTATCCCAGTTTTGGGGGTCTCAATGTCCCATATTTTGAGGTCTCAATGTCCCATTTTTGGGGTCTCAGTGTCCCATTTTTGGGGTCTCAGTGTCCCATTTTTTGGGGTCTCAATGTTCCATTTTTTGGGTCTTGGTATCCCAGTTTTGGGGTCTCAATGTTCCATTTTTGGGGTCTCAATGTCCAGTTTTTGGGGTCTCAGTGTCCCATTTTTGGGGTCTCAATGTCCAGTTTTTGGGGTCTCAATGTCCCATTTTTGGGGTCTCAATGTCCCATTTTTGGGTCTCAATGTCTCATTTTTGGGGTCTCAATGTCCCAGTTTTGGGGTTTCAATGTCCCATTTTTTAGGGTCCCCAACCCACATTTTTGGGGGCTCAGTGTCCAATTTTTGGGTCTCGATGTCCCATTTTTGGATCTCAATGTCTCATTTTTTGAGATCTCAATGTCCCATTTTTGAGGTCTCAGTGTCTCAATTTTTGGGGTCTCAATGTCCCATTTTTGGGGTCTCAATGTCCAATTTTGGAGTCCCCAAGAGCCATTTTGGGATCTCAATGTCCCATTTTTGGGGTCTCACTGTCCCATTTTTTGGGGTCTCAATGTCCCAGTTTTGGGGTCTCAATGTTCCATTTTTGGGGTCTCAATGTCCAATTTTTGGGGTCTCAATGTTCCATTTTTTTGGTCTTGGTATCCCATTTTTGGGGTCTCAATGTTCCATTTTTGGGGTCTCAATGTCCCATTTTTGGGGTCTCAATGTCCCAGTTTTAGGGTCCTCAAGAGCCATTTTGGGGTCTCAATGTCCCATTTTTGGGGTCTCAATGTCCCAGTTTTGGGGTCTCAAGGTCCCAGTTTTGGGGTCTCGATATTCCATTTCTGGGGTCTCAATGTCCCATTTTTGGAGTCCCCAAGAGCCATTTTGGGATCTCAATGTCCTGTTTTGGGGTCTCAATGTTCCATTTTTGGAGTCTCAGTGTCCCATTTCCAGGGTCTCAATGTCCCAATTTTGGGTCTCAATGTCCCAATTTTGGGTCTCCATCCCCCATTTCTGGGTCTCCATCCCTCATTTTTGGGCCTCAATGTCCGTTTTTGGGGTCTCAATGTCCCAGTTTTGGGTCTCAATGTCCCATTTTTGGGTCTC
>NW_021939391.1:0-1340 GCF_001715985.3 Manacus vitellinus | reverse complement strand
TCGGAGTCGGAGTCGGACGAGGATTGGGGCGACGACTCGTCGGAGTCGGACTCGGAGTCGGACGAGGACGACGGAAAATTCACCTCCCTGGCCTCCAAATTCCTCAAAAAGTGCGGGAAGGGGGGAGGTGTGGGGCGGGATGGATCTATGGGGCAGATCCAGGGGATCTGGAGGATTTATGGGGCAGGAAGGATCCCGGATCTGTGGGTCAGGATGGGATCTATGGGGCAGATCCATGGGGTTTTTGGGATCTGTGGCATTTATGGGGCAGATCTGTGGGATCTGTGGGATGTAGGAGTCAGGATGGGATCTATGGGGCAGGATGGATCTGTGGGGCAGATCCGTGGGATCTGTGGGGCAGGAATGACCCTGGATCTATGGGGCAGGGACGAGGAGCGCCGTGGCGTGGAGTGGTGACTGTGGGGCAGGATGGGATCTGTGGGGCAGGATCTATGGGGCAGGATAGGATTTTTGGGATCTATGGGGCAGATCCAGGGGATCCATGGGATCTATGGGGCAGGATGGGATCTGGGGGACCTATGGGTCAGGATCTATGGGTCAGGATGGATCTATGGGGCAGGATAGGATTTTTGGGATCTATGGGGCAGATCCATGGGATCTCTGGGTCAGGATGGGATCTGTGGGGCAGATCCAGGGGATTTTAGGATCTATGGGGCACAGGATGTGTGGGGCAGGATCTATAGGATCTATGGGATCTATGGGGCAGGATGGGATCTGTGGGGCAGATCCAGGGGATTTGTGGGATCTATGGGGCAGGGCTGATCTATGGGTCAGGATCTATAGGTCACAGGATCTATGGGGCAGGATGGGATCTGTGGGATCTATGGGGCAGGATCTATGGGTCAGGATGGATCCATGGAGCAGGATGTGTGGGTCACAGGATCTGTGGGGCAGATCCAGGGGATTTTTGGGATCTATGGGGCAGATCCAGGGGATCTATGGGGCAGGGCTGATCTCTGGATCAGGATGTGTGGGTCACAGATCTATGGGGTGCCCCACAGGGATGAGGAGCGCCGTGGGGTGGAGCTGTGGGGCAGGATGGGATCTATGGGGCAGATCCATGGGATCTATGGGGCAGGATGGGATCTGTGGGGCAGATCCAGGGGATTTATGGGATCTATGGGGCACAGCATGTGTGGGGCAGGATCTACAGGATCTATGGGATCTATGGAGCAGGAGGGGATCTATGGGGCAGATCCAGGGGATTTATGGGATCTATGGGGCAGGATGGATATGTGGGTCAGGATCTATGGGGCAAGGCTGATCTGTGGGATCTATGGGGCTGCCCCCCAGGGACGAGGAGCGCCGTGGGGCCGAGC
>NW_021939390.1:0-1436 GCF_001715985.3 Manacus vitellinus | reverse complement strand
TGTTTGCCTGCTCCAGGTGTGGCCCTTCCTGCCCCAGATATGGCCCTCACCCCATTTGTGGGTGCTGCCTCCACAGCCCGGCCACGTCCCCGCCACCTTGACCGGGACAAACCTGCAGTGGAAGGTGCTCCAGGTGCCCCTCTCTGTGCCACCCCAGGGCCGTGTTCTGGGGGATCTGTGGGCTCAGCAATGGGGTGGTGGCGTGTCTGGTCATGCTCGTCTCCTCAGTGCGCTCAGTTTGCAGCACTGGTGTCCCAGGAGGCTGCAATCACTGGAGGTATCACCCCAAAAACGCTCGGACTCTCCCACCTCATGCTGTCGGGGACACCATCCCTGTCCTGCCGCTGCCCTCCCTGCAGGCACCTCTGACAGGGATTTCTCTGTGCTTTTGCCAAGGGAGAGGCCACTTGTGCGGCACCCAAGGGCAGCAGGATGCTGTCAGCTGGGACTTTCTTCCTCGATTTGCCCCAGGGAGTGAATTTCCAGGCATCCAAGACCGCATGCAGGCGCGTTTCCTGCTCGGAGGAGCACACGGAGATCCGTGATAGGAGAGGAATGGCTGTGGAAAGGCAGGAGGGTCTTGGGAAGAGGCTGAGCTCTTTCCTGAGCTGGTCCATCAGATCCTGCCGTGTGTGGACGCCACTGCCACGGCCCAACGCTGAAACCTGAGCAGAAAAAATGAGATGTGCCGGAGCATGTGATGTTCCTGTTCGCGGTGCAGGAACGCCCCCAGCAGCTCTGCCAGCCCTATTTTTCCTTTTTTTTTTTTCTTTTTTTTTTTTTTTTTTCTCCCTGGAGTTGTAACATTCACCAGCTAATCCTCAAAATGCGAAGTCACTGCCCGTCAGGGTGGCAGCTCGGGGACCTGCAGCACATTCACCACGCTGTCCCTCTCAGCACGCCCTGCTGTGCCAGCTGTGGATCCGTCACCACGTTGTTCCATTAGATATCCCCGTGTGATAATCTGTGATTCAGTGCCCGGGAGAGCTGCCCTGAGTGCCCACGGTCCGTGTTGGTGTTGGAGGGTTGGTGCAGCGCCCCAGCCCAGCCTGCAGGACCCTTCCCCTCCGGGCTGTGCTTTTGGCATCCCATGGGGCGGGAGGTGCCACGTTCCCCCTCGTCGCCGCTTTCTCCGCGGCGTTCCGGGGGAAGCAGTGCGGATGTGCAGCGGTTGCAGCTCGCAAGGCACGACTGAATCACCCTCCCTGTGCAATTCCAGCGTAGAGAGCACGCCAGGAACCCCTCCCTGCTCCAGTGCCTCCGGCCCTGCTGTGGCTGCCAGAGTCCTCGGGACACCACCAGCACGCACCGGGGTTGCCGGTGTCCTTCCCCGGGAGATGGGGGATAACACTTCCCGGCACGATGGGGGTCAGGAGGCCCCAGGAGGTGGTTTGGGCTGAGCTGTGGAGAGGGAAGGAGTATCAGCTCCGGGTGCT
>NW_021939389.1:0-1438 GCF_001715985.3 Manacus vitellinus | reverse complement strand
ATATTTTTACTGATGACAAAATACAAAATCATCATGGTTAGAGTTTTCTCATGGCATAAAGGTGGAAGGAAATGGGTAGCTGGTGCTCAAGACGAGAGGCAGAACACTGGTTTGGGAAGGACTCGGGGAAGTGTGGCAGAATCACCAGAGAAAAATAAAATGTCATGGATTTGCTGGAGGGGAGAGTGAGGGGAGAGTAAGGGGGTTACTTCATGGATGGTTATAAATAACAAAGGACAGGGACAAAACATTGTTTGGCTCTTTGCTCTGATGAGCTACATCAGAGCTGGCCCAGCAGAGCCCATGCAAAGAGGTGAGACAAAACCTGCACCCACGTGGGGACCATCAGTGAGGATCAGCCAATTGTGGCTGTGAATCTGCAGCCCCACGAGAAGGAGGGAATGCTTTCCTAAAGGAAATTAGCTAAGGGAAGTCTAGCCTTGTCCGTGCCTGCATAAGCAGTGGTGATAATACTTGCTTCCACCTTACAGACCTGCCAGACCACAATTCCATGTTTCCCTGGTTAAACCACTCCATACCAATGACATGGCAATGATAGTGTTGGTGCTGAAGAGCTGGAGCCTGACAGTTTTAAATCATAGACAAATGGTCACCCAGGTGTTACAGTTTTACTGCTCAAATAAGAATCATCTCTTGCTCTGGATTTTATTGGGAATATTGCCCCTGCCCTGCCCTAACTGGGCTGGGGTCACACAGCCCGACTGGGATATCCAGTTTCCTGCTGCTGTGGTCCTGCAGCTCCGTGACACAGATCACCTGCACCTTGCTGAACCTCATTATTTGTTGTTTACTTTCCCAGATTCCAATTTCTCTGGATTTGAGTACCAGTTTATAAAGCATTGATGTCTGTTTTCACACATGTTTGCTGCAAAAACTGAAAATAATTTTTTGTGTTGCCTTGAATAAGGTGAGGGTGTTCTCCATAACTGCAGTTCTTCACAGTCACATAGGCATAGTTTAAAACAGAGCTTAATTTCTAAAGCAAATGCACAAAACCTCAAGTCACCTCAGTCTCCCACAAAAATTCAGGTGCAGAGAGCTTTTATAATGGTAATATATAGGAAAGCTGTCACCTTGTCATCTCAAGAGCCATGGTCCATCACTTCATAATCCACTCTGACATTGGCTGACAGGAAATGTCATTTCTTTACTATTATTTGTATATTTTTAGAATAGATTGTCTCTCTGGTCTCTTGGACCAATATACTTAAAATTTTGATCCAGAGTAAGTTTTTACAAACAATAAATGGGCAGATTGTCTGGAAAAAGCTTCAGAGCATCTCAATTCAGAAGAGCCACCCAAGCCATAGCATTTCCCACCTGAGCCACTGCTCTGGCTCTCACAGGCAAAGACTGCTGTCCCTGACACATGCTGTTATTAGACTCTGGTTTTATCTACCTAAAATTGTCCAACTGT
>NW_021939388.1:34619-51766 GCF_001715985.3 Manacus vitellinus | reverse complement strand
CTTTCAAGTATCACCAGGGAATGTGTTATCAAAGAACCTGTGCAAACCACCCAAGAAATTCAGGCCCCGTCCTGTACACAAATCCCTTGAGAAATTACCACCAGACAAACACAGATAACCATAGATTGCTCTTACAAGAAAAGACAGCTCCAAAGAGCTCAGAAAAGTAAACAAGGGACAGGTAAAACTGCCTTTATTGTAATGCCTGTTCAGCACAAACAGCATCAGGGCAATCCAGGAAAGGTGCAGACCATTATGACTGAAGTGCTCAATTTTGTATTTAGCATGGAACATGCAGGTCAGCCAAGATCTGCTCCTGACACTGCGGGGTTTAATTTTAATCTTTAATTTTGCTATTTTTTGAAGAGCAGGTCAGTTAAAAGTTGCAGCTTTAGACATTTCAGGATTTAACATCAGGAACACAAGTCTTGGGTCTCACAGGCTCAGTCCCCTCATTATCCTCAGACTGGTCTTGCCTTCATTGTGACAGACTGTGCAATATCTGTGGGTTTGACCCTCTACACTGAAAATTCCCATGGGATTTCAGATATGCTCTGTTGTTCTTCAGGTATGAGATCATTTCTAAACACCAACTCTCAGTTCTCACAGATCCCATCAGACAGTTACACAACCAAGTTCCAGAACACACTGACACACCCATTTGCACATCAGCCCTGTTTGCTGCAGGACATCCATCAATTCATAAAAATGTGACCTACACTACAATAACAATATTCTATCCTTGCCAAGCATCAGCCTTTGTGTTCCCAAAACCAAGAAAGAGGCCCCAAAAATCTCCTCTACAAGTACCTGAAGTCTCCTGTTCCTGCTGTTACTGTTGTCAAATGTGAGTTCTACAATATCCCCAACCGTTAATGCTCCAAACTCAGTAAGTACAAAATAAAATCAAAGTTTAACGCAGGTTCTCCCTGGTGAAATGGGACATTGAATGAAATGGATTTATATGAAAATACTGCCCTTTTCCACAAATACAAGGCACATGTATCTATATACACAGATTATAAAAATAACAAGCCACCTCACAAATAGCCTGGGTAAACTCAAATTTATACAGAAGTAGCACATAAACATGACATTATCTGAAGACAGTCTACCTGTATCTGCAAAAAAAAAATAAGGCTTTCTAAAAGTCCAGATACTTTACAAAATGTATCCCTTCCATATTGTGGTGGTTTGGAAAACCTTTTCTCTGAGGCGGTAATGGTTTGCCCCACTGATAATACTGGACCAATCAATAGTCCACGTGTGCCCTACGGGAATTACACACCCACAGAAAGGGAAGAGAAGGTGGTGAAGGTAGTGTAGAAGGAGGGTAGCCATGATCTGAGCCACGAGGAGGCAGGGGGCCAGTGAGCCCCTCTGGGGGCCAGTGAGCCCCTCTGGGGGCCAGTGAGCCCCTCTGGGGGCCAAGGGCCCAGCCCCCAGTTGAGGTCACGGGACACCCGGTATAGTGTCAGTGCTGGACCGGGTCCTGTAATCAAGGGCTGGAAAAGTTTCCTTACTGTCAGCAGCAGCAGCAGACACTGAAAGCGGCAGCAGAGCATTCCTGAACAGAGACAACAGTGGCTGAAAGCCAAAAGGCAGCCAGGAGCAACGAGATAACGTGAAGCCGGTTGAGAGACGCAGAGATGTTCCTGCAGGAGGGAGAGCTGCAGGGAGAGCTGCAACAAACCAGAGGAAAACTCAACAGAGCTGGTTTGGGGTAAGACTGTATTACTTTCCCAAACCCCAGAGACTCCGTGAAGAGGAGGGGTGGACTTCCAAACCCTTAGGGAGCCCCGAAATGCAGCAGCAGCTGGAGAGAGGGAGAAAGGAGCTGAAAACCCGGAGTTGTCCTGAGAGCTGAGCCAGGAGGGAATGCGGAGGAGGTGGCCGTGCCCTCTGCTGCTGCTGCTGCTGCTTCTATTCTGCTACTGAGCTGAGACAGAGCAGAAGAGCTTTGGTAAGACTGAACTGAAAGCTGCCTTCAATGTTCTAACCCAAGAGGAGTGAAGATCTACAAGGAAATTCCCCGAAGGCTCGGGCTCGGGGTTGGAATTTCCACAAAGTAAGAACAAAAATCCTGACTGCTATATTTAAATCTGCTGCCCTTGGGAAAAATGGAGGAGCTAAGCAGTGCCACAAAAACCTGAAAGGAAGGAACTGTGGCCTGAGAAGTGATAAAAAGACTCTTTCTTCTTGGACTTTTATTGAAGAAGAGGAGAAATTTAATTTAATGTAAATATATATGTGAGTATAAATAAACATTTGTAAATATTTTCCCCTTCCCCCAATAACGAATGGTTGTGTTTTGTCTGAAAACTCTCCACATGGGGTGAAAAAGATATCAAGTCCATACCATCACTAAACCCTCTCACAGAGGCAAACTGTGGGAGGGGGGCTTGAACTTCAAAATTAGATTTTGGGAGTTTCAAACCACCACAACCTCACACCAAGGGACCCACAGTAAGAGAAGCCCTTCGAGCTCCCCGACTGCGGGAAGAGCTTTGGCTGCTGCTCCAACTCCATCAGCCATCGGAGGACCCCCATTGGATGATCCACAGGGACCCACGTTGGGCACAGACCTGGTGACCCACGGTCCAGGTGGTCCATGCTTGGCAGTGTTTTGGGTTTTAGATGGCCATGTTTTGGTTCCTGGGGGGCTCCAGGGGTGGGTTCTGTGAGCAGCTGCCAGAAGCTTCCCCCATGTCCAGCCCCTGTCCCGACCCCCCTGACAGTGAGGGTGATTCAGGGTCTTGTGAACTGATCCCTTGGGGCAGATTAGAGTTAGTTTATCTGTATCTATGTCTATATTTATATCTATCTATATATGTAGGGTTTAGTTTAGAACAATTTTGTCTCCATGTAAAGTAGGTTTGGGGCAGTTTTGGCTCCTGTCTATAGTGATATAAAAACACAAAAATAGCACTTCCCCTCTCTGGCTCCAAGCCCAGCCTGTCCCCTCCAGGGGTGGGTGTTCCCCCCTCTGCCCCGGGCGGTTCCATTGCCCTTGGGCAGCAAAGCCCCCACTGCTTCTGCAACTGGAGAGTGTTGGAGCCATGGACCATTAACATTCCAGTCTCTCCCAGCTCTGCATCCCAAAAGTCAAGAGGGTTCAACCTGTCACCTCAAAGTGGATCAATCCCACTGAAAATGGCTCAATCCCACCCCAAAATTCCTGTGTTTCTTATTTCCCCTATGTAATTCTGGGGCTGCCGGTGCCACCCCTCAGCTCTCTTCAGGCTGAGGCTTGGCCTTGCACTTTTGCCTTTGCTGGATTTCTTCATCAAATATTTTTCTCTCCCTGAAAACAAAAATATGGAAGGTTTTCGATAATCTGGACATCTTTAGACCATCTGAACAAATTACAGTTTATAGTGTTGGAACAGCTCAGCCAGAACGTTTTCCATGTTTAATCATTTGTTCCCATCCCTCCCAGGAGGGAGGACACTGAACTCTTCCACAGAAACAGAAAACTAGTAACAAAAATTCAGAGACTACTGAAAATGAAAAATACCTTTTGCTCACAGGTGGCCCTTTCATGTCCTTCTCTTCTGCCTTCTTACAATCGATGTTATCTGTGGCAGCAGTTGCCTAGATGATGGCCAAAAAAAGCATTTAATTCATTTAGAATCATTCCAGAAAACTGAATCACAACTGGGGATTTGAAACTGCCTCAGGGGAGCACATTTGGAGAAAAGGGTTCCTCAGTCACTTAGAAAATTTGGCTGACACTGCTCATTGTGGGCCTGAAACTCTTAAATAAATAATACAAACTCATCCTGCATCCTTCCCAGGGGAGTATTTTATCCCCAGATTAAGATATTCTCCAGGGATTTTGTCTCTACACAAATCAATCTTCTCCTGGGAAAAGCACCAAGTATGTGAGACAAGTAACTGTAAAAACAACCAACCCACCCACCCCACACACAAAGAACAGCCCAAGAAAACCCCAAGAACTTGCCAAATTAAATAAAACCCTGAAAACCAGGCTTTGAAGCATTTCAGAAGTAATTAAAATACAAGAGAAATCAGCCCTTCTGCCTTCAACAAACTGCCTCAAACTTCTCCTTTCTGTGCTTAAAAATCAGCATTTCAGTGAGTCAGGCTGTAGACAGGTATGAACTTTGTTGCCCAGCTCAGCCACCAGTGCCCCTAAAGGTCCCCCAGAAAAAAGGATTGAGGGGGTCCTGGGTGGGCTCTGGACGGATTTAGGGGGTCCTTGGGGGTCTGTGGGGTGGTCCTGGCACCTTTAGGGTGAGCTGGATGCCCATTGAGGGGGAGGTGCCCTCCCAAAGCCCCCCAGAGCAGGTTGACACAGGGAAACGCAGGGGGGGTGCCCATTCCAGATCCATTCTGGGGCCGGTTTTGCCCTCCCCAACCTCGGCTCCTCCCTGAGTCACACCTATCATATGACATCACATCCTCCTCTGTGACATCACATCCTCCTCTGTGACATCACATCGCATCTATAACATGATATCACACCTCTCCTGTGTCATCACAGCTCCACTGTGACATCACATTCTCCTTCTGACATCACATCCTCCTCTGTGATATCACACCTGCCTCTGCGACATCACATCCTTCCCATGACATCACATCCTCCGCTATGACATCACAGTTCTCATGTGATGTCACATCCTCCTCTGTAACATCACATCCTCCTCTGTCACAACACAGCTCCCCAGTGGCATCACATCCTCCTCTGTGGCATCACGTCTCCTATGACATCACATCCTGTTCTGTGACATCACATCCTCCTCCGTGACATCACATCCTTCATGTGATATCACATCCTCCTCTGTGACACCACATCCTCCTCTGTGACATCACAGCTCTCCTGTGACATCACAGCTCTCCTCTGTGATATCACATCCCTTTTTGTGACATCACATCCTCCTCTGTGACATCAAATCTCTCCTATGATATCACAGGTCTTCTGTGACATCATATCCTCGTCTGTGACATCACATTCTCATCTGTGACATCACATATCTCCTATGACATCACATCATCCTCTGTGACATCACATTGTCTTCTGTGACATCACAGTTTCCCTGTGACATCACGTCTCCTATGACATCACATACTCCTCTGTGACATCACTTATCCCCTGTGACATTACATCCTACTCTATGACATCACATACTCCGCTGTGACACCACATGTCTCCTATCACATCATACTCTCCCTGTGACGTCATCTCCTCCTCTGTGACATCATATTCTCCTCTGCGACATCGCATGTCTCCTATGGCATCGCAGCTCTCCTGTGACATCACATCCTTCCTGTGACATCACATCCTCCTCTCTGACATCGCAACCTCGTCTCTGACATCACATGTCTCCTGTGATATCACATCCTCCTCTGCGACATCGCACGTCTCCTATGACATCACAGCTCTCCTGTGACATCACATCCTTCCTGTGACATCACATGCTTCCTGTGAAATTACACCTGCCTCTGTGATATCACATCCCCCTCTGTGTCATCACAGCTCCCCTGTGACATCATATCCTACTCTGTGAAATCACATCCTACTCTCTGAGATCACAGGTCCCCTGTGACATCACTTGTACCCAAGGACATCACATCCTCCTCTGTGACATCACATCCTCCCGTGTGACATCACAATTCCCTGTGACATCATATCCTCCTCTGTGACATCACATCTCTCCTATGACATCACATCCTCCTCTGTGACATCACAGCCCTCCTGTGACATCACATCCTCCTCTGTGACATCACAGCCCTCCTGTGACATCAGAGTTCTTCTATGACATCACACCTCTCCTGTGACATCACATCCTTCTCTGTGACAGTGCAGCTCTCCTATGACATCACAGCTCTCCTGTGACATCACATCCTCCTTGGTGACGTCACATCCTCCTCTGTGACATCACATGTCTCCTGTGACATCAGATTCTTCTCTGTGACATCACATCCTCCCCTGTGACATCACATCCCTTTCTGTGACATCGCATGTCTCCTATGACATCACACCTTTCTCTGTGACAGCACAGCTCTCCTATGACATCATAGCCTCCTCTGTGACCTCACATCGTCCTCTGTGACTTTGGATGTCTCCTATGACATGACATCCTCCTCTGTGACATCACAGCTCTCCTGTGACATCACATCCTTCCTGTGACATCACATCTTCCTTTGTGACATCACATCTTCCTCTGTGACATCACAGCTCCCCATGTGACATCACATCCTTCCTGTGACGTCACATCCTCCTCTGTGAAATCACATCCTCCTCAGTGACATCACAATTCCCTTTGACAGCACATCTTCCTCTGTGGCATCACATCCTGCTTTGTGAAATCACAGCTCTACTATGACATCACAGCTCTCCTGTGACATCACATCCTCCTCTGTGATATAACAGCTCTCCTCTGTGACATCGCATGTCTCCTATGACATCACATTCTCCCTGTGACATCATATCCCCCTCTGTGACATCATATCCTCCTCTGTGACATCATAGCTCCCCTCTGACCTCACATCCTCCTCTGTGACATCACATCCTTCCCTGTTACATCACAACTCCCCATGACATCACAGATCCCCTGTGAAATCACATCCTCCTCTGTGACATCACATCCTCCTCTGCAACATCAGATCCTCCTCTATGACATCACAGCTGTCCTGTGACATCACATCCTCCTCTGTGACATCACATCCTCTTCTGTAAGTCACATGTCTCTTATGACATCACATCCTCCTCTGTGACATCACAGCTCTCCCATGACATCGCATTCTCCTCTGTGAGCTTGCATCCTCCTCTTTGACATCACATCCTCCTCTGTGACATTACAGCTCTCTTCTGACATCACATCCTCCCTGTGACATCACATCCTTCCCCGTTATATCACAGCTCCCATGTGACATCACATTCTGCCATGACATCACATCCTCTTTAACATCACATCTCCTATGACATCACATCCGCCCTGTGACATCACATCCCTCCTGTGATATCATGTTGTCCCTGTGACATCATCCCTGGTGGCTGCCTGGGGATCTTTCCAGTCGTAGATGTTATCACAAAAAAGAAACTCTGTCTTTTATACAGGTAGGAAAACTGGAATCCTGATGCCTTCAAATCTTCAGCAAAAAACACGATTCAAACTACGAGCACTGCTCTTCTGTCTCCACTGAGCCAGTTGTAGGTGGCTGTGATTTAACAAAGCAGCAACAATGGGCCCAAACCCATGGTGTCCTTCAGATGCGCCGTGTCCTGAGCAGACTGCGTCCTGCTTGTCCTGCCCTGCTGCCTGCAGGACAACTTCCCCCTCGGCACACCCCCAGCCCCAGCCTTGTTTGGGAAGTTGAGCTCTGGCTGAGGCTTTCCCCAGGAGAAGCCTCATTTGTCTCTCCTCAGGGCAGTCCCCCCAGCACCCAGCCAGGATGGGGCACAGAATGAGTGGCCCCAGCTCTGCCTCCCAGTGAAAACCAGGTAAATTAATTTTTTTAAAACCTCAGGGAAGAGAATCCCCAAAGATGTCTTTACAGTCAGTCAGCTTACCAGCCCGGGAACTTCACAGCAGCTTTCCTCTGCCACACTTCAGGATCTATGGGAAGTTCAAGCAGTGGCACATCCACCTACAGGATAAGCCAATAGGAAGAGAGGCTTGAAACTTTCTGAACCGCTTCAATCTAGTTCCAGTCTCTCTGCTTATCCCTACAGACGCCTTCCTGAGCAGAGGGAGCATTTCCCAACCATGGCACTCTCACTGCCAGAGCCTTCTCCAGCTTCCCTGGAGATCCTCATTGCCTTGCTCTCCCCATGGAGATGTACCCTCAAGTGGTCAGCCCCATCCCAGTCTTTGCGGACTCTTCTGAAGTTTGCCAGTTCTGCCTTCCTACTGTTGCCTTGCATTTGCTGAGGCATTTGGACTAGATGACCCCTCCATCCAAAATGACCCAATGATCCTGGGAGAATGCACTGAGCCAAGACAACCTCGAAAGCTGCAGAGTTAGAAAAGAAAGAAGAACAGCTCCCCTTCAGGGAGACTTACCACCTCCACTAGTGTGTGTTGTTTGGCATTTGTTGCTGGGTAAAAGACTGCAGTGGTTTTGGTCGACAGATGCAATCCAGTGTTGCATTGCACAGCTTTTGCTGACAGCTTTTTTCCTGGGGAGGGCCTAGTCTTTTGCTCTTTTACAAAAAACACCACTCTCACCCAATGTTATGCCTCCAACACTCCTTTATTTTTTTGGAACAGTGTTTCTACTAATAAAGATGTGTGGGCTTTGGGGCCAATGTAACATAATTTTCTTCATCGTTGGGGTCCGTTGCTAGGGGGTGGTTCCAATATACTGTTTGTACTGAGTATCTCTCCAGGTGTCTATTTATAGATTTATACCCAAAATGGCTCTTTTTCAATAGTTTTTATTCCAAAATGCTTTCAAATCTTTCCATGTGTATGTGTTCTTCTATATAAAAATCACCCATAAGGAATCCCTATACATGTGTAATTTGATATGGTCACTTCTCTGTATTAAGTTCCCTGGAATAAACCCTCCTTAAAACATGACAGTTGATCCATTTGGAAACTCACCAAAGGACAGGTGAGCTTCGTTTCTACTTTTGTTCATTCTCTCCTAAGATTTGATATTCAGGGGCTGAAACCTGATGGTCCTTCCTTTTGTCCTGTTCTGTCTCCTCTAAGCCCTCCTTTTCACTCTCTACCTCTTTTTTTACCGACAAAATATACAAATGAGGAGTCATGCTTTGTGTGCATTTAAACAAAATAAAAGTTTGTGCAGCAAGGTATTTGTCAAACATTCTCCCTGTGTTAGTTTGTACATGAGGAATCACAATCTCTGAGTGTAAGAAAGGACTTGAATCCTTTTTTCCGGATCCTTCCTCCCAGGCCTCTCCTGAAGCTGGAGGACATTTCCATGTTTGCAGATGTGGAGGGGAAAAGAGTCCCAGCACTGCCAGGGAGCCCCAGCACTGGGTCTGTTCAGAGCTGCTCTCTTTGCACTCCCACCCTCTCCTTTCCTGTCCGTGCCCAAGGCCTGAGTGCTCTGGCAGCTCAGTCACTGTCCTGCTGTGGGTCAGGCCTGTGAGCACAGGCAGGGACAGGCCCTGGGCACTGCTGGGACAGGGCTGGGCTCCACAACAGCAGTTCCAGCAGCAAAGGGGTTCCCCTCCAGGCACTTCCTGAAGGCTGAGGTCTTTTCCCAACACTGGTATCAAGAAGAAGTCCAAGGAATAGAATCTCAAAAGTCTTGTTGCTTTGCTTGTTTCTCATGGAGACAGTTCAGTGAGGTCAGGGACCCACTGGGACTTCAGGGACTGAGGGCTGGTTCAGATGTTGTGTGTTGGTGGCCGATGGCCAATTGAGATGACAAATGATCACCAAGTCACCTGCCTGGGGCTCTGCAGCTTGTGAGGGCTCTGATGGCAGGGGAGGACTTGTCTGTAGGAACTCAGGCAGTGCAGGAGAGCACAGAGGGTCTGCAGGGACAGCCCGTCCCATCCAGTCAGCAGGGAATGGAGCCCTGGAGCAGAATCCTGCCCAGGGTGGAGTTACCAGAGATCAAGTCCTAAATCTGCCTGTGAACTGGTAAAGGAGAGTTCTGCAACCCCAGGGGATGCACCAGGAACAGAGAAAGGACTCTGGCCAGTGACTCGTCTCACCCGCAGTGAACTCCCCTTGTGCCTCCCCAGTTCAGGGAGGGCTGTACCAGAGCCAGGGGTGGGCTTTCCAGGAGGGTGTCCTGAAGAACTCTCCAGCCCACAGGCTGCATGGAGTGGAGCCCTGCCCTGCCCTTTGTGCCATTGGAAACAGCCCATGGTCCTGCCCAGCCTTGTTCTTGGCTACTGAGCCTTCCAGGACTATGGCAGAGGGTGGAGAGGAGTGATCCCCATCCTGCTGGGTCTGCTCCCCACCCTGACCAGCATGGCCAGTGCAGGCTCAGCCCAGGGTGCCACAGCCCCTCCCTGTGCAGAGCAGCACCTCCAGCTCAGGGCCCTGCAGGGATCCCAGGCTGGGATCTGCAACTGGCCAAGGTAGCCTGGACACACTGACCTGGGCAAAGGGATGTCCCTGCAGAAGAGCAAGGCAGCATTTCTGGGCCTGCAGAGAGGAATCCCTGACACAGAGAAACCTCTTTCTGCAGCCCCCCTGGGGACAGGCTGCTCTGTCCCTGGGCCAGGACTCTGTGCTGGGCTGGGCAGAGGGGCTGGCACTGAGGGGCACAGTCAGGCTGTGCTGGGCATCTCCTGCAGGTGACACCAGGGCTCCTGCAGTTTCCCTGACCTCCATTTCCTCCTGCCATGCTGAGTGTCCAGACCCTGAGCTGATGGGGATGCTGAGACTCCTCTCTGTGCCCCAGGAGCTGCTGTGCCCTTCAGAGGGGCTGGGGCTGTGGGGGGAGTGCCCAGAGCTCTGCAGCACCCTGGGCTGGGCACTGCTGTGGGGCCAGACCAGACTGGGCTGCTCCACCAGTTGACCTCTATAATGATATCACTTCTAATTTTCTCCTGCAGAACCATGAGAATATGTGTTGTGTCCTAAGCACTAAACTGGAACTCTGTGAAAATAGAAAAGGTTTTGGTGTCAGGGATATTGAGAAGGTTGGGCAGTGTCACTGGGAGACCTTTCCCAAACCCTTGGAAAGGCCAGAGCCATCCCAGAGCTTCCTGGGGCCTTGGCAAAGGCAGACATGGAAGCAGTCTGCAAACAGGACAGCAAAGAGGGTTGGGAGAGTTCCAGACTGGTCAGGCTCAGCAGGGAAGGGGATATGGCAAGTCCTCCTGCAGCCATTCCGAGGCGTTGGAAGGACAAGGCAGGGATTGCAGAACCCCTGTGGGAGGGAATAGAGGATGTTGTGTGCCCAGACTTTATCAAGGCCCCTGACATGATGTCCTGTGCTCTCCTTATGGCCAGACTGGTGAGAGCTGGACTGAAGAAGTGGAAGATGTGGTGGGTGGGAAGTTGGATGAATGAAGAGGGTCAAATCAAATCCATGGTACAAAGTCCTCTTGGCAGCAACTTCCTGGAGAAATCCCTCAGTGACCAGCCCTTGAACACCACTAGAGAACATCTTTATTATCTCTCTGTACATTGGGACAAAATGTATTTTCAAATCCTTTGTGAATGATGCCAAATTTCAGGGAGCCCTTGAGCAACCTGCCCTGGTTTAAAGACATGTATTGGGGCGGAACTCCAATAAAATGAATTCACTCCTCTTTTATTCCCCACCAGTGCAAGGAGACAAAATACAAGGAGGTATAAGTGAAAACAATAAGAGTTTACTGACAAGAAATACAGCAGCAAAACCAGCAACATCAACAGAAGAGTTCAAAGCTTCAGCAGAGAGAAAAATTGCCTCCTCTCTCCCACCCTGCCCCAACTCCCTTTTGTAAACAGATAAAAACAGGGATCCACATGTGCCTCCCTTTCCCCTTTTCCCCCAGGGGAGAGAGGGGGCAAAGCAAACTCTGGAAAACTCTCTGGTCTGAGATCAGTTGTGCTGCCCAAGAACACGCTGACTCCAGAGGTGTCCAAGCGGGGCAGAGCCGGCGACTCCGGTCCGTGCGGCGACGGGGGGGAGGCAGCGGCTCTGCTTGATTCCATGGAGTTCTGGGCAGGCACAGTGGCCCCTTGGTTCCAGGAGGTTCTGAGATGTCTCAGGGTTCCTTTTGTTCCAAAGAGACCCCACATGTCACAATGGTCCCGTGGTTCCATGAGATTCCACAGTGTCTCTGCATTCCTTTGGTTCCATGAGGCCCTGCAGTGTCACGGTGCCACTTGATTCTGTGACGTTACAAAGAATCAGAATGGTCCCTTGATTTAGGCCAACTGCACATGGGGTTGCCTTGGGGGGAGTGTGGGCACCCAGACAAGGGAGTTGTCACCCCCCTGGACTCAGCCCTGGGGTCACCACATCTGGACTGGTCTGTCTGTCTGTGAGGTTTCCCATTCTGGAGGAATGAGGAAGAACTGGAGAGGGTCTAGAGGAGATCTGACAGGATGGAGTTTTTCTTGGTACTGGAAAGAAAAAGAAACCCATAAAGTGCAGCTTGGAATGTTCAGACTGAAAGTGGGAAAAAAGGAGTGTTACTCACAGAGGAACCTTAATTCTAACTGGCAAAAACAGGCAGAAAGAGCAGCTATGGAGAATATGAGACTCCCTCCAGGGGACCCCAGACTGGGTGTAGGAGTGGAAGCCTTATTGGGAAAAAATTGTTTTAGTAGCCCTGATTTACAGGCCCAGTGGGATCCTATTGTGTTACAACAATGTCAGCAGGTGGGAATGTTAGCTCTGACTAAAACTATGGAGCTTGCTTCCCCTCGTCCTAGATATACAACAGTGAAACAGGAACCAAGGGAACCTTATTTAAAGTTTGTTGAACGTATTGCAGTTTCATTAGAGAAGCAGGTGGATGATGAAGTCCTGTGTCAGGCTCTCCTAAAGCAGTTAGCAAAAGATAATGCAAATGAAAATTGTCAGAAAATTATAGATGCATTGCCAGGAGACCCGTCTGTGGCTGATATGGTATCTGCATGTTCCAAAGTGGGTACTATAGATCACCAAATGACTGCCCTTGCTGCAATTTTGTGTCCTACCCCGCAGTGCTATAACTGTAATAGAGAAGGACACCTTAAGGCTAACTGCCCTGATAAAAGCAACAGGGGAAAGCCAAAGGTCTTACCTACTCCTCCTGGTATTCATTGCAACCGCTGTGGGAAGCCAGGACACTTTGCTAAACGATGTCGCTCTAAGTTTCATGCCAATGCACAGCCTCTCCAGGGGAACGGGAAAGCCAGCGCGAGGAGGAGGCACGCTCAGGCACGAGTACCTTCACTGCCACAGTACAACCCGTATGCACCCCCCGATGCTCCCCCCTGCTACCAGCTCACAGGGAAAACCAGCGGAGCAGCCAGTATGGATGTCCACCTCTGCAACAGTAACAATTTCTTCTACAGATATTGTCAAGGTTCCCTTAAGAGACCTGTCGGAGGTGGACTGAGTGCTTTGTTAATCGGGTGCTCAAGTAGCACAATTTCTGGGATAATTGTACATGTTGGGGTAATTGATGCAAACTATACAGGACAAATCTGTGCCATGGTCTCTACCCCCTACTCTCCTGTTACTATTCCAAAAGGAACTCGAATTGCTCAACTTGTGCCTTTTGTGAGTTGTGTTCCCAGGACAGAGAACCGGGAGAGACATGCTGGAGGATTTGGATCAACAGGACCTCCACAAGTATATTGGTCACAGGCTATTTCACACAAACGTCCACAGATGACTTGTGAACTGCGTCATGGGAAAGCCTCGCCTTCTGCTGTTAAGGTGACTGGATTACTCGATACCTGTGCGGATATATCCATCATCTCAGTGTATAATTGGCCAAGCCCTTGGCCTCTGGTGTCCTCTGATTCAGGTGTTGTGGGGCTGGGGGGAACTACACAGTGTTACACTGCAGTTCATTTCCTCCTGATTTGTAATCCTGAAGGGCAGGCTGCGACTGTAAGACCATATGTCACTCCTGCCCCTCTAACTCTGTGGGGAAGGGATTGTCTGGCTCCATGGGGAGTTAAAATCACCACGGATTTTTAACTGGGGCCACTGTGCTTTTGCAGGGCGATAAACAGCCTACATTGGCACTTACATGGTTAACTGACACTCCAGTGTGGGTACCTCAGTGGCCCCTGTCCAGAGAAAAGTTATAGGCCCTGCAGGATCTGGTCCAAGAGCAATTGGCTGCAGGCCACATTGAGCCATCATTCAGTCCCTGGAACACACCTGTTTTTGTTATACAAAAGAAATCTGGGAAATGGAGATTTTTACAGGATTTGAGAAAAGTCAATGCTGTCATGGCACCGATGGGAGCTCTGCAGACAGGACTCCCATCACCCACAATGATACCCCTTGACTGGCCAATAATAGTAATTGATCTGAAAGATTGTTTTTTCACAATTCCTCTAGCTGAGGCTAAATTTTGCTTTTACAGTACCCTCTGTCAATAATGCAGAACCTGCAAAGCGATATCAATGGAAGGTTTTGCCTCAGGGGATGAAAAACTCACCCACTATTTGCCAGTGGTATGTCGCAAAGGCTTTAACTCCTGTGAGAATCCAGTTCCCGAAATGTTACTGTTTCCGTTTTATGGATGATATTCTGTTCTCGGCCGAGCAAAAAGAAACATTGTCTGCAGTTGCAAATGCAGCTAAAGAATTGCTTCAGTCTTTTGGCCTTGTCATTGCACCAGAGAAAATACAAGCTGCAGAACCTTGGAAATATCTGGGCCTCCTTGTCACTAAAAGAACAGTAAGGCCTCAGCCTATTCAGTTACAATTGCCTATCAATACCCTAACTGATGTTCAAAAATTAGCAGGTTTGTTAAATTGGTTACGCCCTTATTTGGGGTTGACAAATTCGCCACTGCAACCTCTTTTTGCACTGCTCAAACATTCCACAGATCCATTGGAACCACGATCCTTAACTCAGGAAGCAGTTCAGATCATTTGGCAGGTAGAAACGGTGTTAACAGAACGATTTGTTTCTCACATTGATTTGTCTCAAATTGTTCAGCTTTTTGTTCTCATAGATCAGAACTTCCCCTGTGGGATCCTTGTTCAGTGGAACGAGACCTGGGACGATCCTCTACACATTCTTGAGTGGTTGTTTTTACCCTCTCAGAAAACAGCACCTGGCCTGTTTGAACTTCTTGCTGAGATTATCATGAAAGCATGAAAATGGTGCATAGAATTAATTGGCAGAGATCCTAGTTGTATTGTTTTACCTGTACAATCCTGGTATTTTGAGTGGTGTTTGAATCACAAATATGAATTGCAAGCTGTTATGGCAGATTTTCAGGGACAAATTGCCTATCATTTACCTTCACACCCTTTACTGAAATTTTTTAGTGAAGTACCTGTTGGACAAAAGCTGCTGTCATCCAAGGAACCAGTGGAAGGACTCACTCTTTTTACAGATGGTTCGGGGAAAACAGGAAAAGCTGCTGTGGTCTGGTATACACCCACAGGATGGCAACATGAACTTGTTCGACAGTCCGGGTCTCCACAAGTTGTGGAACTCCGTGCTGCTACTTTGGCATTTCAACTTTTTCCTCAGCCTTTTAATCTTGTTACAGATTCGGCTTCTGTGGCGGGACTTGTACAGCGTTTAGATCAAGTAGTTCTTTCTGAATGTGATGATCATCTTCTCTTTCAGGTTTTGTTAACATTGTGGTGAACTCTACAGTCTCGTACTGCTCCTTACTTTGTTTTTCATATTCACAGTCACACTTCGCTGCCTGGATTTTTTACTGAGGGTAATGCTCGAGCAGACTCTCTCGTAGCACCTGCACAGATCAGGCCTGTTCCAGACAAGTGACAACAGGCTCTCCTCTCACATCAGTTTTTTCACCAAGGCAGTACTGCTCTCAAGCGACAGTTTGGCATTCCACAATCTCTTGCTCGTTCTATTGTGGCTGCCTGTCCTGATTGCCAGGGTCAGAATGTCCCTGTCTATTATGGAACCAATCCTAGAGGATTGCAAGCTTTACAGGTATGGCAAAGTGATGTTACTCATGTCCCAGAATTTGGACGTCTCAAATTTGTGCATGTTTCTGTTGATACATATTCTCATGCTGTTTGTGCTACTGCTCATGCAGGCGAGCGTGCTCTTGATGTGATTCGTCATTTTCAACAAGCTTTTGCTACCCTTGGTGTCCCATTGCAGCTGAAGACTGACAATGGCCCTGCCTATAGCTCTCAGAAATTTCAAACCTTTTTGAATGACTGGGGAGTGTCTCATGTTACTGGCATCCCTCACTCTCCTGTGGGGCAAGCTATTGTAGAACGTATGCACGGCTCTCTGAAGCGTCTGCTTCAGAAACAGAAAGGGGGAATGCATGGTGAGCCCCCTCAAGCCCGTTTAGACAAAGCCGTTTATGTTTTAAATTTTTTGAGTTTTCCCCTGGATTCTCATTTTCCTGCTCTCTTTTTGCATTTTTCCTCATTAGTGTCATGTCAACCCGTGACCGCTCCTGCTCCCGTTCAGGTACAGGTGTCTGGACAGTGGTCTGGCCCTCATCAACTGATAAGCTGGGGAAAGGGTTACACTTGTGTCTCTGCAGATGATGGACCGTGGTGGGTTCCTGCTCGGTGCATACGTCCCTTTTTTGCCTCGGGGGAACCGGCAGTGATGACTCCTACGCGGAACAGCTCGAACGACTCAGCCCATGGAACAGCCACAGCGTCTGGGTGACCCTGATGAAAGCACTGAACCAGACCACCTTCTGTGCCTCCTTGGCGAAACCAGAGCTACCTTTTCACACATGCCTTGTTGGGGCACCTGTAAATAACTCTGATGCAGTGAAACTTGTTTCTAATGTTACACGATTACCTGATGTAGCAACCAAGGCTTGTAATGCTTCTGCGCAGAGCTGCATCGCAAATGTAAACGACTGGCATTTGGGGTTGGTTACTGTCCTTACTCAAGACGGGGGTCTTAGTTTTGATAATAGTCGTGGTTGTGCTAGTGATGTTACCATGTATTGTGTCGTGTTTGCAAAGGGCCCTGCAAAAGACGACACAGGGAATATGTCCTGCACAATTGCAGAAAGGGGGAATTGATGGGGTTAATAGCGGGTCTGTTGGCTCCCAGGATGGAGATACTGACTGGGAAAACTTTCGGGTGTATCCTTGATGATAAGGAAGTCAGTACACAGCCCTAATGGAGAAAACAAAGACAGGCTGCAAAGCTGGTAGGCCTAGGATGTGGGAACTGCAATAAGGCCTTAAGCTTTGCCAAATGTATCACCAATAGATCCTAGCCAATGAAAATGCTGTTGCTTGCTTACCTAAAATAAGGATACTGCTTGCTGCTAGCAAGGGGTATAAAAAAGCAGATGAGAAAATAAAGGAGAAGACATCTTTCCTGCACATAACTGACTCCTTGTATCCTTATCGGCCATCACGACTCTACACTGACAGGAGAACACCTCTATCACCTCTTCTCTGAACTACAAAATATCCATCCTTGAATTAAAACAAAAAAAGTACAAACTTTGAAAACTTGTTTTGAAATTGCCTTGAAGACAATTAAAGCAAGACAAAGAGATCCGGAGGGATTTCTGGAGTTTAATGAGCCCCACGGTGTGTTTTCAG
>NW_021939388.1:32332-33723 GCF_001715985.3 Manacus vitellinus | reverse complement strand
CAGGTCCTTGCCCTGCTCCCAAGGGCTGTGGGGGTGCTTCATGGTCAGGGCTTGGGGTTTAGAGCTCAGAGTCAGGATTAGGCAGAATTTTAGAAGGTTTGTTGTTCTGATGGCAGTGTCTGGTTCATGATTAGGGTTTTGGGCTGGGTTAGGATTAAAGCTTGTCTTTTCATACCAACAATGCAGGTTTGCATTGGGGTGGGCATTGGAGGACAAATAAGAGTCTGGAGTTCTGGGTTTGGGCTTTACCTTTGAGGTCCGGTTGAGGTTGGGATTAGAACAGTGGATTCCTTTCATTGGGAGGGGCAGCGCTTTTGGACTGGGGCTTGAAGTTAGAAATAGTGTAGAAGTCCATCAGGAGTGTTTGCACAATCAGTGTTTCAGCACCCTCAGCTTTAATTGAACCTGTTTTTACCTCATAAAAATCGTTCCCCTCTGTTGGACAAGCCCCTCTTTCCTTCCCCAAATATCCAATCCTTTTTGTCCCAGTTCCTCCTGATCTCCCCCAAACTTCCATCTGGGTGGGCTCAGCTTTGTGATGACACTGTGCAACCCCATGGAATCAAGGGGCTATTGTGGCACTGCAGGGCCTCATGGAAACCAAGGAACACAGGGACACTGTGGTGTAAAATCTTGTAGAACCAGGGGGCCATTTAATATCTGGGGCCTTGTGGAACAAAAAGAACCCTGAAACCTTTTGGAACCTCATGGAACCAGGGAGCCATTGTGTCACTGTGGTGCCTCATGGAAACAAAGGAACCCTGGGACACAGTGGAACCTCATAAAATCAAGGGGCCACTGTGACACTACAGGGCCCTTTTGGAGCCAAATGGACCTTGGGACAGTGGGGAACCCTATGGAATCAAGGGGCCATTGTGACACTGGGGAAACTCGTGGAAAAATGGAACCTAGAGACACTATGCAACTTCATGGAATCAAGGGGTCATTGTGACACTGAGGACACCACATGGACTCAAGGGACGACTGTGACACTACAGGGCATTCTGGTGCCAAAGGAACCCGGGGACACTGTGCAGCCTCATGGAATTGGGGTGCCATTGTGTCACTCTAGAACCTTATGTTATCAAGAGGCCATTTTGACAGTGCAGGCTCTCCCTGGGACACTCTGCAAATCAAGGAGGCATTGTGACACTGAATGCCCTATGGACCTGAGGACACTGTGGAAACTCATGGAATCCAGGGGCCATTTTGACCCTGCAAGGCCCTATAGAGCCAAAGAAACTTGTGGAGAAATTGGAGCCTCATGGAATCAAGAGTCATTATGACACTGCAGGGCCTCCTGGAACCAAGGGGCCACTGTTCCTCCCCAGAACTCCATGGAATCAAGCAGAGCCGCTGCCTCCCCCCCGCCGCCGCACGGACCGGAGTCG
>NW_021939388.1:30003-31292 GCF_001715985.3 Manacus vitellinus | reverse complement strand
GAGGGGAACCCCTTTGCTGCTGGAACTGCTGTTGTGGAGCCCAGCCCTGTCCCAGCAGTGCCCAGGGCCTGTCCCTGCCTGTGCTCACAGGCCTGACCCACAGCAGGACAGTGACTGAGCTGCCAGAGCACTCAGGCCTTGGGCACGGACAGGAAAGGAGAGGGTGGGAGTGCAAAGAGAGCAGATCTGAAAAGACTCAGTTCAGGTGCTCCCTGGCAGTGATTCCAGAGACTGTAATTCTTCATGTACAAACTAACACAGGCAGGATGTTTGACAAACACCTTGTTGCACAAACTTTTGTTTAAATGCACTCAAAGCATGATTTCTGATTTCTATACTTTGTGGGTGAAAAAAAAGAGGTAGAGAGGGAATTATGTATGGGATGAAGAATAAAATTTCAGTCTTAATGACATGAATAGAGGAAAAAAACAGGGAAGCCCCCTGTCCCAAACACTATCAAAAGCTTTAGAAGACAGGCTGGGCCCAAAATGTGTTACACAATGAGTGTTCTGCAGAAGAAAAGAGGCAGTTTATTGCATCTCAAAAACATGTAGTCTTCATTTTACTGATGGGTCCATCGGTGTGAGATCATGGCAGAGCTGTTGGTGAAGCTCTTCCCACACTCCCCACACTTGTAGGGCCTTTCCCTGGTGTGGATGCGCTGGTGTTGGATCAGGTGGGAGCTGTACCTGAAGTTCTTCCCACATTCCCTACACTTGTAGGGCCGTTCCCAGGTGTGGATGTGCTGGTATTAGATCAGGTTGGAGCTGTCACTGAAGCTCTTCCCACATTCCCTACACCTGTAGGGTCATTCTCCAGTGTGGATGCACTGGTGTTGGATCAGGTGGGAGCTGTACCTGAAGCTCTTCCCACATTTCCTACACTTGTAGGGCCGTTCCCCGGTATGGATACGCTGGTGGTGCATCAGGTGAGAGCTGTCCCTGAAGCTCTTCCCACACTCCCCACACGTGTAGGGCCGTTCACCAGTGTGGACACGCTGGTGTCGGATCAGGGTGGATCTGTCCCTGAAGCTCTTCCCACACTCCCCACACGTGCAGGGCCGTTCCCCACTGTGGATCATCTGGTGTCGGATCAGGTTGGTGCTCTGGCTGAAGCTCTTCCCACATTCCCCACATGTGTAGGGCCGTACCCCAGCATGGATGTGCTGGTGTCGGATCAGGTTGGTGCCCGTCCTGAAGCTCTTCCCACATTCCAAGCACCTGAAGGGTTTCTCTCTGCTGGGAGGTTGCTCAGGGACCACCAGGTCAGAGCTCCCCCTCAAGCTCCGG
>NW_021939388.1:27662-29515 GCF_001715985.3 Manacus vitellinus | reverse complement strand
CACCTGCCTGGGGGGCCCAAGGCATCTTCCTCTTCCTCGCAGCCTCCTCCTCCATCCGCCCAAGCTTTGGGAAGGACAAATCCTGATGGGGGGGGAAAACAAGGGCTGAGCGCGTTGGCTTGGGGGTTCCTCCTGCCCAAGTCCATCTCTAGAACTCACCGGGCATCCTGTGACCATAAAAACCTCCAAAACACCAAGATTCAGCCCAGAAAAACCCAAACCACCAAGATTCAGGCAAAAAGCCCCTCAGAAACAGTGAGATGAACCCCTCCCCAAACTGCAAAATGTTAAGATTCAGCCAAAACATACTCCAAAATAGAAAGATTCAGCCAAAAAAAAAAAGTCTTTAATTGGAAGGATGAGGAGAGTGAGGACATTTCATGGGCACTTGATTGAGTTGCTATATATTAATCAAAAGCTGAATTAATGTAGTCTCACTTAAAACTCAATTTTTTTCTTCCTAGTTTCAGTGTAGAGAATAAATATGAAATCACTGGACTTCAGGCCTGGATCATTACCCCTCTGCTTTGGAGTGCAAATGCTTCCTCCTTCCACTTCTCCCCCGCCATCCTTTCTGACAACTGGATTCCTCTGCTGTGCTGTGCCAATATCCTGGGATGTGCAGTTTCCACATTTCCAAGGATTAAAGGCTACTTTTGCCTACCAGTGCCAAAGGCTGCTCTGTGAAGTTCAGTGTGAGAGAATCCGGGGCAGTCAGACACTGAAATTGTTGAGCTGCAATGGGACATGCAAATGGAATGACAGAATCCATTCTGCTGGCCCAGACACAGAAGCCAATATCTGGCTGTGCCTCCTGGCACCATCCTCTGTGGTTCCTGCTGCCCACCATGGCACTGGCAGTCCCAGGGGCACAGGTACGTCCATCCTGTACATGAAGTCAGAGTCAGACTGTCCACAAGTGTTAGCAGCAGTAAAACAGTGCACTGCTGACCTTCTCGAATTTATCTCTGTTAATGTCTGACTTCACTTGGTCAATCTGTGTTCTCCTGCACAGCGTTACGTGGGTTTATGATTTTTATTATCACTGCACCAAATTAATCTGGAATGTGTGGTCAGAACAGTAATTACCTGTATTTGTGTATAACTGTGCTCTTCTATTTTTCATGCTTTCTGGCAAATTCACTGACAACTTCTTTCACGACTACATGATGGGGACTGAATTTAATATTGGGGGGTTTCCTGAGGGCAGCACTAACCAGACTTTTGTGTGTGTGTGTGTGAGACAGGCAGAAGCACAAATGCCTGCACAGCCCAGAGCAGTCAGTGTGGGGCTGTGCCTGCTGCTGCAGAGACCCCCAGGGAACAAACCCAGGCAATAGTTTGGGTTTATTCCTTGCTCTGTGTCAGTGGAATAGAATGTTCCACAGGAGCTCTGTCCCCCTCTGTGGCACCGGGTGGCTCGAAGCTGAAGAGGGGGGGGGGTCAAGTGCAAGTTCCCTTCTGAAGTGTGTGTCCCTAAGGAGGACACTTGCATTAATATTGCTTATTATTTGTAATATCTTACAGATATATCATACAACACCTAAGGATGGATTCTATAGAATATGTGCCAGATATATGATACAGAATATATCTGATTGTTGCTTTATCTGTCTGTCCAGACAGATATTGTGTATGCACAGAGATTGTATTTGAGGGATATGTTCCTCTCAATACCCTGTGAGCTCCACTCCCAAGGCCAGCAAATTCCTGAAGCTCCCCCTTCTGTGCCCTGCAGGTTTGGGCAGATTTGCAAGAGCAGGGGAATCATTCCCTGCAGCCCCTTTGCACTGTAGGAAATGGGAGCCCTGTGCACATCCTGCTGCCTCCAGATTCCATTCTGGGTGTGGGAA
>NW_021939388.1:23663-24744 GCF_001715985.3 Manacus vitellinus | reverse complement strand
GTCCCAGACGGTTTTGAGGGTCCATGAGGGGGATTGGGGGGTCCCTGAATGACCTTGTGGAGGTCCCAGATGGGTTTTGTGGGTTACTGAGAGGGTTTAGGGGGTGCTGGGGAGGGATGAGGTCCCTGAGGGCATTTTAGGGATTCTTGAGTAGGTTTCAATGAGTCGAGGGGGGGATTTCAGGGTTTTGAGGGGATTTTTGGGAGTACCCTAAAGCCAAGCAGTGGGTTCAGGGGGATCTCCAAGCCCCCAGAGGAGGGGTCCTAGGGATGCCCCCCAAAATCCGGGGGGGGAGATGTACCACATCCAGGTAAGGGGATCCCAGTGCCCCCAGTATATCCCAATGACCTCCCAGTTACTCTCAGTATGGCCCAGTAACTCTCTCAGTGACCACCCTGTGTGTCCCAGTGACCTGCCACTGCCCCCCAGTATGGCCCAGTGGTCCTGCAGCGAGCACCCAGTAACCCCCAGTATGGCCCAGTAACTTCTGAGTGTCCCCCCGTGTGTCCTGGTAATCCCCCAGTGCCCCCCAGTGTACCCCAGTTCACCTCCAGTCCCTCCCAGTGTCCCCCAGTAACCCCCCAGTCCCTCCCAGTGCCCCCTGGTTCCCCCCAGTATGTTCCAGTATCCCCCCAGTAATCACCCAGTGCCCCACAAAGCCCCCAACTGTCCCCACCGTGTCCCCAGATGCCCTTGGCCTTTCTGTGAGCATGTGGGGGGGGCATTTTTGTGTTCAAAGGGTCCAGGGGGGCTCCTGGGGTGAGATGGATGGTTGGGGACATCAGGGATGGGGTTTGTGGACAGTGGAATTGGGGGTGCCAAGGGGGGAACTGGGGCTGTGGGGAGGCCCTGGGGACATTGGAGACACCAGGGCAGTCTCAGGGTGTCAGGGGTGGAACTGGGGACACCGAGAGGGTCTTGGGGCCACCAGGGGAGGTCTCAGGACTCAGATGTTCATGATGGAGCTCCTCCTCTTCCCCCTCAGGCCCCTTTAACTCCCTCCAAATGTCCCTTTGCCTCCATTTTCCCTTTAATCCCCTCCCCCCACAGATCCCTTTGATGCCCCAATGCCCCCAAAACC
>NW_021939388.1:19919-22235 GCF_001715985.3 Manacus vitellinus | reverse complement strand
GTCTCCAAGTGCTGAGATGGTGGGCACCCAGGAACACAAACTGTGCCTGGCCACGGAGCCTGCAAGGAGGAGCAGAGACAGCGGTGGCAGTGTGGGGGGCCAGGTTGTCCCTGTGCCTTCCCTGCAGGCCCTGGCTGTCCCTGCTGGGCCCCCGTCCATCCCCCCTTCAGGTCCCTGCACACCTACTCTCCAGAGCTTGACTCACTGCAGACTTTTCAGGGAAATCTGTGCTGGCAGCTGCATCCTGAGCCCAAGGGCAGTTTGTATCCCCGAGTACTGATCCAGCCTGGGGACCCAAAGGATCCTCTGCTGCCCTTGACTCCCTGCAGAGGAACAAGTGCCATGTCTCTGTTTGGGAGAAGCCAGATGCTGTCCCTGGGCCATCAGAAGTGGTACTGAAGCCTCTTTCAGCCCTGCCCCGGGTGCAGTTTTCTCATCCCCTCACCGAGTGCCTGCTCCCCCAGCCGGCACTGACCAACCAGGGTGTTTGGCACACTTGGTTTGGTGGTTTGGAGAAACAACCCCAGACTGGCAGGGGGCCAGAGGACCTCGAGGAACAGCCCTGGCGAGGTGCCCACACTGGCAGGGGCCAGGGGATCGCTGCTCCATGGAACCGGCTGGAGCTCTGGGTGACCCTGAGCTGAAGGGCCTGTGACCTGTGGATGAGTCCAGGGTGGAGCAGAGACCCCCCTGCAGCCCGGGAGGAGCCCACGCCAGAGCAGGGGATGCCCAAAGGAGGTTGAGAGCCCGTGGGAAGCCCCTGCAGAGCCGAGGGAGCAAAGCCCTGGTTTCCAGGGCTGCCCCCCCACCCAGTTTTGTTGGGTTTAGGTGCAAACTGCAGCAGGGCCGTACCTTGGCAGCAGCCTGTGCCGTGACACAGGCTCGGAGATGTGCCAGCCCAGGAGGGACTGAGGGCAGGGGGTTCGTAGGGACCATCCAGGGCCCCTCGCTGCCCACTGGTGGATAAGACAATGCCAGGAGGAAGGAACTGGCTGGCCCAGAGGCACAGGAGGGAAGTCAGGCACTCTGAGCCATACCTGGGGGGAAGGAATTACAGCAGGGGGAGATCGGCACCACCGACTCCTTAAGCACCTCCTCAGAAGGGCCCCCAGACTGTGATGGAGGGAAGAACTGCAGCTGTGACTGATGGGCACAGGGAGGAGAGAGACAGCCAGCAAAGGGGGTTGGGAGCAGGAAGGAATAAGCTGAGAAGGTGACGGGATAAAGAACTTGTGTCGAGGTTTCTTAGTCAGTCAGAGCAATGTTGTGGCACTTCTCTGCTCAGCGGGGCCGGGGAGGCGGCAGCGGGACACCCTAACCCACAGCCCCCCAAGGACCCCCAAAAATATTCAGAGCCCACCCAGGACCTCACTCAGCTCCTTTTCTGGGGGGACTTCTCTGGGCAGTGGTGGTGCTGGGAGCCCCCCCGGCTGCGGGCGAGGAGCTCTCGGGTGAGAGCTCCCTTGGCAGAGAGAGAGCCAAGGGACAGGGCCACGGGCAGGGCCACGGGTGAGGGACAGGCAGGGCCATTGCAGGGCCACGGTGAGGGCACAGCCTGTGGCAGCAGAGCTGCCCAGGGCCGGGGGCAGCCGGGGGTGTTGGTACCAGGCAGTGCTGGGGCCGAGCAGAGCACGAGGCCTCTTGCAGAGCCCTGGAGCAGCCTCCCACTTGCCAGCCCTATTCTCAGGGCAGAGACATTTCTTTGGGCCAAAGAGCCCTAAAGCACTTGGCACTGACCACACTTTACCACCATCTGTTCTCCAACTGCTCTGCTGGTTCAGAGCAGCACAGTAGGACAGTGGTGACCCCTGGTATCCTCGGGACAGCAATGTACAGAACCCAGAGAGGGGGAATGTCTGGGAACGCGGCACTCGGAAGGCGAGAGTCAGAGGAGAAGGGACCCTTGGGACCCCCAACACTCCCTGCATCACAAAGTGGGACCCCCAGCATTCCAGATAGGGGAGACCCTCTGAACCCCAGAGGGGGCAGACCACAATGGGGGAACTCCTGGGAGCGTTTTTTTAGGCAGAATTTTCATATTTTGGAGTATTTTTTCTTGAATCTCAACTTTTTGCAGTCGGGGGGGGGGCTTCATCTTGCTATTTCTGAGAGGGTTTTTTGCCTGAATCTGGGTGGTTTGGGTTTTTCTGGGCTGAGTGTTGGGGTTTTGGAGGTTTTTATGGTCACAGGATGCCCGGTGAGTTCTAGAGATGGACTTGGGCAGGAGGAACCCCCAAGCCAACACGCTCAGCCCTTGTTTTCCCCCCATCAGGATTTGTCCTTCCCAAAGCTTGGGCGGATGGAGGAGGAGGCTGC
>NW_021939388.1:11441-19482 GCF_001715985.3 Manacus vitellinus | reverse complement strand
GGAGGAAAGAACCAACCTGTGCTGGGAAGGCGGACGGAACTTGAGCTGGAGCTCCGACCTGGTGGTCAATGAACAACCTCCCAGCATGGAAAGGCCCTTCAGGTGTTTGGAATGTGGGAAGAGTTTCAGGAAGAGCGCTGACCTCCTCAAGCACCAGCACATCCACACTGGGGAACGGCCCTACCTGTGTGGGCAATGTGGGAAGAGTTTCAGGAACAGCTCCCACCTCCGCAGACACCAGCGCATCCACAGTGGGGAACGGCCCTACACGTGTGGGGAATGTGGGAAGAGCTTCAGTGACTTATCCACCCTCCGCAAACACCAGGTGATCCACACTGGGGTACGGCCCTACACGTGTAGGGAATGTGGGAAGAGCTTTAGGGACAGCTCCAAGCTCCTCACCCACCAGCACATCCACACTGGGGAACGGCCCTACACGTGTGGCGAATGTGGGAAGAGCTTCAGTGACAGCTCCAGCCTGATCCGACACCAGCTTATCCATACTGGGGAACGACCCTACACGTGTGGGGAATGTGGGAAGAGGTTTCGGACCAGCTCAGATCTCCTCGTGCACCAGCGGACGCACACGGATGAGAGGCCCTTCTGCTGCACCATCTGCGGGAAAGGCTTCAAGCAGAAGTCCCACCTCGTCACCCACCAGCGCATCCACAGCGGGAGAGGCCCTACAAGTGTGGGCAGTGTGGGAAGAGCTTCATCAAGAGCTCAACTGTGGGGAATCCTGCTGATTGAAAATGGAGGCATTGGTCCTGACAACGTGTTGATGCACTCTGAGAGAGGAGAAAAACATCAAGAGAAAGCTGTCCCGTGAGAACAAGGACACTGTCCCATGAGAACAACGACTTATTTTGAACAAAGTGGCTGAGAAAAATATAAACATGAGAAGAAAACAAGAACAGATGTGCAGAGTGACTGTGAGAAAGTAGGACTGAAAGGGTCCACCTATCAGCTGTGAAAATTCTAGTTTGTGTATTTTAATTGACCTATCTATGTAATATACATATGCCTAAAGAACTGTGTTTAAAGAGCTGTAAACTGCAGCTCCGGGCTGCTGCTGCTTCCTTTTCTTTCCAATAAACTTTCTTGCTGGATATTTTGTGTCGCGGTCCGTTCCAACCGCGACATCTGGTGACCCCGACGCGCTGCTGCGTCTGCGTGAATATCGGACGGCAGAGAAGCCGATCGGGCGGCGGGAGGTTGCTGTGGGAACAGATCTAGGTGAAGCATTGAGAGCAATGGAGAAGTTGCCAGGCTAGCCTAGAACCAAGACACCTTGACAGGTGAACCACTGAGAACATGGGGACAACTCTTAAGCAAAGAGGAATCCAGTGTCGTATCTACGTGGAAGTCTATCCTGCTTAAACGGGGAAGTGAAACGAACTGGCTTTGCGAAAGATACCACTTTGGTGCAAGGGCCAGGGATATGAAACGGACACTTACTGCTTTTAGTCTCTCTACTTGGAAATAAATTAGTGATAAGCTTTTTACTGCTGCCTCTAAGAGAGAAAGAGTTGCTGCTTCCCTCCTTACAACTTGGCAATTGTTATATGAAACAGTAAAAGACATTAAAGCACTGACTGGTAAAGACAAGACAGAACCTTTTGATCATAAACCTGTGAGTTAAGTGCCTTTTGCCAATATCCCTGCACGCTCCCCGCCTCCCCTCCTGCACCTCCTCAATGCAAGTGCAGCTGGCGCTTGGAAGGCAGGTAAAGCTCTTGAGAACTTTTTTCTAGTCACTATGGGGGCAGACCATAAGTGCAAACGAAAGGCATGTGTTTATCGTCTGGAAAGTTCTGTTTTGCCTGCTGCTGTTTCTATCTGGGAAGACATTGGAATGCTATTAGATGCCATCCTACAGGGAAATCATACAAAAGAGGAGTCGAGCCGAGCCGAAGGGAGCCGATGCGGGACCAGAGGTCACAGTGGAGCCGCGAGCAGCCAAGCGGCCCCGCCAGGATGAACGCAGTGCTAGCGATTCGGCAGTACATGTCCAAGACGATCGGGGACGGCGGCTGCGGTGTGGAGGTGCTGCTGATGGACCAGGAGACGACCTTATGAACGCTGTGACTGATTTCCACCTTAAGAAGCTTTCTGCTTCTCGTCTGAGCGGTGCTGCGGAGCTGTGCAGCCGTGTCGAGCCTGCCTGCTCCAAGTGCCTGCAGAATGGCTCCCGGTCCAGCGCCGCCGAGTCCATTTGTGCCCAGTGGGCAGTGGCGGCCGCGGCGGGGGCGGGGGAGCAGTTTTCAAGAGAAACGGGTGACGGGGGGGGGGGCAAAAGACGGAAAAAGGAAAAGACAACTTAAAACTGACATTACCCCAACTTATAAATCAAATAAGATTGCAGTGTTTTTACAGCAATAAGTGTTAGGCATGGTACAGGCATCCCTCATTTCTCCCACAAACTAAAGTGTTGTTGAGCGTGCTCATGGCATTCTCAAACGTTTTCTTCAAAAACAGAAAGGGAGACTGACGAAAGAATCCCTTGAAACAAGATTAAAAACAAGGCAACATACTTGTTTAGCTTTTTGCATGTTGCAGAGGGTTGTTAGGAATCTCCTATAGTTCACCATTTCGCGTCTCTTACATGAAATTTGGCTGTTTCCCCCGGGGGCAGGGTGCGGGTAGAAAATTTGCAGACGGAACGATGAGACGAAGGGGGTAGTCTTGCCCCCTGCAGAAGTAGTTCTACTGCCTTTATGACAGAGTATCATTGCTCTATGAGAAGGGTTGAAGATTTCCAAGACAATATCCTGTATTTTCTTGCTGTATTTGTCTTTTGCATGGAGAGTTATGCAGGATTTGCAGATTGCTGATGGCGGCTATGCCATAAATTTCCTCTGAATTATGAAACTACTAAGAAGTGCACAGCCAATGACTACTTGAAATGTGTGTGTGACTGATGAGTGTCTGAGGTGGCCACCTAAGTGTGACTGGAAAAAACTGTGTGAAAGAGAAAAGCTACATGAATGTGTAACTGTGTAAACTTAAAAATACTTTCCGTCGGTGTCGAGATTTTAAGAAGATGTTGAGGCTGAGGTTAAATAAGAGATTCTCATAAAAATTTGGTATTCTATTTCAGCCCTGTATGAAGATTGTGGAGGTTAAATCTCAGGTGGAGTTTTTCCACTGGTGTTGTTCCTTAGCTGTGTGAGCTGTGCAGGAGACTACTAGTTTTGGAGCAAGTAAAAACCATAAGCCAGCAAGCATTAGTGCAGGCTGCAGAGTTAGCAGAGCCCAGAGCATGGTGCACAACCATGCGTCCAGGTGCCCGGGAACCATTCTTGCAATTCGTGGAAGAGCTGCAAGATGCTGTAGAGAAACAGGCTTTTGACACGCAGTTATAGAAGCTGCTGGTTACACAATTAACCAGAGATAATGCCAATACAGACTGTCAAAAAGTGCTATCCTTGATGCAATGATGCAGGCTTGTGCCGGGGTGGGGTCCTTAGACTGTCAAATAATTGCATTTGCATCTGCTATGGCAGCAGTGAGGGTCGTTTGAGCTTTTCTGTGTTGTCCAGGGTTTAAATCAGGAGTTGTCTATGTTGCTGCCTTGCTTGTTCAGCCCGTTGCAGGGAGGCCCTTGCAGACTGTCAAGGCCCTCCTGCATGCTTTTTCAAGGGCATCTGCAGCGTTGTGGATAGTGTGTCTTCAGGCCTCCTGGCTGGAGGCCAGAGCAGACCAGTTATGTTGATCAGTGTGGCCAGAGCTGAAGTGTTGTTTTAAAGAGTCCTTACATTTTATCTTCAAAACCCCTCCCGTGCAGCAGCTGGTAGCAATTGTAATTGTAAAACAGCTAGTCCTTCATCCTTAAGATGTGCCTTGCCCATTGCAGCTGTGTTCTCAGCAAAATAGCCTCACTACTTGTGACTGCTGCTCGTTTCATACCAGACGTATTGCTTGCGTAATTTGACTAGTGGATGTTTGGGATTATGCGAAGGCAGCATGAGTTAAGTGCCTTGTTAATCGGTTGTTCTAATAGCAAACTTGCAAGACCTTTTGTTCATGTCGCAGTCATTGCTGCTAATTATACAAGGCAATTCTGTGCTATAGCTTTCACACCTTATCCACCACTGATAATTTCTAAAAGAGACACAAATAGCTCAACTTATACCTTTTTGTGAGTTATGTTTCCCAAGCAGAGTTTCGTGAGTGTCGAAATGAGAAATTTGGTTCTACTGATGCACTGCAAGTTTTTTGATCACTGCTGATTTCTACCCTAACCTGTACTCTTTGTGATGCTCAAAGCTTGCTGTTAATTTTCCAAACAAACAAACTTCTGTAGTCATGCCAGGGGTTTGGGTTGTGAGACTAGGAGGTACTGCTCAGAGTTTTCTCTTAGAACATACAGATCCTGTGTGACTTAAGCAATGGCTCCTACCTAGAGAACAGCTGTTGGCCCTGCAACAGCTTGTTAAAGAGCAACTTGATTACATTGAACCATCTCAGAATCCTTTAATTACCCCTGTCTTTGTGATAAAGAAAAAATCTGTGAAATGACGACTGTTGCATGATCTCAGATGGGTTGGTGCAGTCATGGTTACCATGTAAGCATTGGTTTATTGACCCCTTCTGTACTTTCTGCTGAATAACCCATTGTTATTATTAATTTGACAAGTTGTTTTTTCGCAATCCAGTTAGACCCCAGTAATAGAGAAAAAGCTGCATTTTCAGTTCCATCTGCAGAACCTTTCGAGCGTTATCCACAGAAAACCCTCTCCCATGGAATGAAGAGCTTTTCTATAATTTGTCAGTCGTTTATGATTCCAACATTATTTTCTGTACTAATGCAATTTTCTGACTGTCTTTTGTTGTCATTATATAGATGATATTTCTGCTGGCTGTAACCACTGAGGATCAGCTGGGTGTGTTGGACACTGAAACCAGAAAGAGTCTACAATTCTTTGGCCTAGTAGTTGCTCCTGACACGGTGCAGTGAGAGGTACCCTGGAAATATTTAGGGTTCACGTACACAAAAAGCAGTCATTCCTCAACCAGTTCAATTGGGTATTAATGTTAAAACTCTTACTGACATACAGTAGCTATTAAAGTCTTTAAATTAGATTGCATCGTACTTGAAATTGCCAAACACCCAACTGGCACCTCTATTTGACCTGCTCAAACATTCTGACAATTTTCAGGAACTGAGGGAACAGACTGAGAGAGCTGACTAACAGAACAGTTTGAACCATCCAACAAGTAGAGCAAGCTTTACATTCTAAATTTGTTTCACACATTGATCATTGTCAAATTGTCTAATTTTTCATTTTTTGCATATCACAGAGTTCCTTTTGTCAAAAACCTGCTCCTGGATTGTTTGAGCACATAGCTCAAATCACCCTTAAGGCTAGAGAAAGATGCATAGAGTGTACTGGCAGAGATCCAGCTCGCATTGCTGTACCTGTACAATCTCATTACTTTGAGTGGTGTCTGACAAACATAGATGAAATGCAAACTGCTTTAGCTGGGTTCCACGGCCAAATTTCTTATCATTCATTAGTCCATAGAGGGAGTGCAATGTCTGGGTCACCTTAATGAAGGCCTTGAACCAAACCACCTTTTGTGCCTTGCCTGCATGACCCGAGCAGCCTTTTCCTACCTGTCTGGTAGGAGTTCTGTTAAATGACAGTGAAGCCAGCCTTATAGCAGCCTCAGACCCCTGACGAAACCGTTTTGTACAGTTATGCGGCAGTGTATAGGTAATTGGGATTTGTTGGAAGAACAACCTTGTACCATAGGTCATCTAGGACTGTTAACCTGTTAACACCTTCTCACAAAGTGCCTTTTAACCACACTGAATAGTGAAAAAAAAGAAAAAAAAAAAACCCCTAGATGGTCTTACAGTCTTGAGAAAGACAGGTAAAGCTGCGGTAGTGTGGAAATAAAATTTGGATGACAGCATCAAATTGTTCATCAAGAAAATTCTCCTCAAATTGTGGAACATCGAGCTGTAACCCTTGCTTTTCAGTTATTTCCTAATCAACCTTTGAATGTTATTGCTGATTCTGCATATGTTGTTAATTTGTTACAGTGACTTGATCAGGTGGTGTTGTATTGTCCATTTCCAGGTCTTATTTTTCAAGCATTGTTTGTACTCTAAAGAACTCCTTTACAGAGGATTGTTCCAGCAGGTTTGCTATGCTTCGATCCAGCGTAGCTTCATGGTTTTTCACCTCTTTTAGAGTTTTGGGAAAAACACACTGTGCTTTGTCAAAAGCCTCCTCCAAACTGATGATCTTGTGGTCCCTGTGGGAGCTGAGAACAGACCACAGCATGCAGAAGCCTTCAGACGTCTATTTAGCCTGATTCATTCTATTGCTCGCTCGGTTGTTGTCTCCTGTCCAGATTGTCGTAGCGCCTGTGCTCCTGTCTGTTCTAGTACTAACCCTCGAGGTCTTACGGCCTTACAGATTTGGCAGTCGGATGACATTCAACTCAATGAAATTGGTAATTTGGGGCATGTCCATGTGTCCATTGGCATGTCTTCCCATGTGGTGGTTACTAATACACATACTGAACAAAAAGGTCGTGGTGTTATTGCTGCATTTGAAGTGCCCGCTCAGGTGCGGGTGGACAATGAGCTGCCTTGTGTCTGTAAATCTGTCCAAGTTTTCTTTGCCATGTGGAAGGTCACTCATGTTACGGCTATTTCACATTCTCCTACAGGACAGGCTATTGTGGAGAGGATGTATGGTGCCCTGAAGCAATTGCTTCAAATACAGACAGAGGGGGAATTGTGGGGAATCTCAGCTAGACCAAGACCCCTGTGATATAGAACGGAAAGCTGACTGAGAATGGAGGCCCTGGTGCTGACAGCATGCACCCTGAGAAGAGGAGAAAAACATCAGGAGAACAAGAACACTGTTCCTGTGAGAACAAAGATACTGTCCCATGAGAACGAGGACTTATTTTGAACAGAGTGACTGAGAAAAATATAAACATCAAAGGAAAACAGGGACAGATGTGCAGAAATGTTGTGAGAAAGTAGAACTAAGAAAGTCCAGCTAAAATCCACCTATTAGCTGTAAGAATTGTAGTTTGTGTATTTAAATTGATCTATCTGTGTAATATGCGTGTGCCTAAAAAGCTGTATTTAAGAGGATGTAAACT
Organism: Manacus vitellinus; assembly: GCF_001715985.3. Classification (NCBI taxonomy): domain Eukaryota; kingdom Metazoa; phylum Chordata; class Aves; order Passeriformes; family Pipridae; genus Manacus; species Manacus vitellinus. The sequence goes on along the minus strand of NW_021939388.1, from coordinate 12,351 downwards.
GCAGCTCATGGCTGCTGCTGCTTCCTATTCTTTCCAATAAACTTTCTTGCTGAATATTATGTGTCGTAGTCCGTCCCGACCACGACCATGTCATATGATGGATGTGACATCACAGAGGAGATGTGATGTCACAGGAAGGATGTGATGTCATGGAGAAGACGTGGTATCACAAGGGAGATGTGATGTCATATGATGGATGTGACATCATAAGGGAGCTGTGATGTCACAGAAATGATGTGATCTCATAGGGGAGCTGTGATGTCATGGGGAGGTGTGATATCATAGGGTAGATGTGATGTCACAGGGAGGATGTGATGTCACAGGGGAGGCCGTGACATCACAGGGATGATATGAGATCACAGGAGATGTGTGATGTCATATGATTGATGAGACATCATAGGGGAGATGTGATGTCACAAGAAGAAGGTGACATCATCGGGGAGATGTGATGTCTCAGGGAGAAGTGATGTGTCATGGTTTGAGAGGTCCAAAAACCCAATTCCCTAGTCCAAGCCCCCTCCCACATCTCAACCCAATGTGAGATGGGTTTTTCAGACAACCACATGAGACTCAAAAAGGGGGAAAGGGAATATATTACAATGACTGTACAAATAAATGCTACAATACATTATATACAATCTTAGCTATCTTTACCATGACATAAAAGTATTTACAATGGATCAAATCTCTTCTCCCCTCCAAATAAAAGTCTAGGAGGGAAGAAGAAAAAGATCCTTTTCCACATTTAGGGCAGCAACAATGTCTCTAAGGCAGCAGGCTTTCTTTTTCTTCTGCATGCAGCATCTGGATCTGGATCTCTGCCAGTATTCACGAGGGGGTATCCAAGCCCCCTCAGCCACTCATTTCCAAGCAAGGGTCTTCTTCCGTGGGCTACGTTCACCCGGACAGC
>NW_021939388.1:9400-10778 GCF_001715985.3 Manacus vitellinus | reverse complement strand
TTCTTCAACAAAAACTACAACTAACTTTCTTCTCTTCCGGTCTGAGTGTGATATGTTTATATTTTGCAGAAGCGCCCATTGGGTAAAACTTCAAAACTTCAAGAGTCACCACCCCCTGGGGTTTTACCATTTTATAACTGCAGGGGGAAATCTTTCCCCCCCCCAGATGTCACAGGGGTGATGTGATGTCATAGGAGAGATGTGATGTCACAGGAAGGTTGTGATGTCATAGGGGAGATGTGATGTCACAGGGAGCATGTGATGTCATGGACAGGTGTGATGTCGGAGGGATGATGTCACAACAAGGATGTGATATCACAAGGGACATGTGATGTCACAACAAGGATGTGATGTCACAGGGAAGGTGTGGTGTCACAGGGATGATATGACATCACAGGAGAGATGTGATGTCATATGATGGATGTGACATCATAGAGGAGCCTTGATATCACAACAAGGATGTGATGTCATGGGAAGGATGTGATGTCACAGGGTAGGTTTGATGTCATGGGGGCTGTGATGTCACAGGGAAGGACGTGACATCATAGGGGAGATGTGATGTCACGGGGAGATGTGATGTCATGGGGATGATGTGATGTCACAGGAGAGGATGTGATGTCACAGGGATGATATCACAGTAGAGATGTGATGTCATATGATGGATGTGACATCATAGGAGAGATGTGATGTCATAGGGGAGGTGTGATGTCACAGGTAGGATGTGATGTCATGAGGAACAGGTGATGTAACGATGAGCATGTGATGTCACAGAGGAGTGACACAACCCACCCCCAACCTTGCTCCAGCTAAAGCCGTGGAATTTGTCTTTGTTTCCCTTGGGTTCAAGGTCAGGCTGTTTTATTTCCAGGGATGTCTAGAGATGAGTTAAGGGGAGCTCAGACCTTTTGGTGAGGAAGGACTTGTTGACTCTGGAGCATTTGAACTCAGCCTTTGTTCCTGGTTTCTTCCCACTCTTTCAGAGCAGTTCATTTCCCAGGGTGAAAGCTCTGATTCCCCAGCACAGTCAGGTTCTCCTGAGCTCAGGATCTTTCACTGGTCTCATTTTTCTCTGGTATTAATTCTGTGCCAAATTCTTGCTTCCTAGGTCAGTGAAATGTTAGAAGAGAGAGAATCTCACCTGGATCTTGGACAGAACAGTTTTAGACTTCTTTATTCTATTGAATTCTTCTCTAATAGTTCTGGATGACAGGACATCCATGTGGAAAGTCCCTTTTCTGGCATTCGGGACTTAAAAGAGATGCTTTTCTGATGTCAGTATTTATTGTAGTGTTGTTTATTCAGCTCTGAGGGTTGAATTGAGTGTTCCTTGCACCTTTAAAAAGTGCAACCCCTTTCATCTATTGTTTTAAAAACCATG
>NW_021939388.1:7471-8359 GCF_001715985.3 Manacus vitellinus | reverse complement strand
AAAAATGTTCTTCTAACATTTTACTTGCCAGCAGCAGTAAGTTGCTTGGCTGGGAAGAGGGATAGAAACACCTTTGGTCTGTGTAAAACTGGGGTTAGGAAACTTGCAAGTACTCCTTGGCTTTTTATTAGAAGCAATGAAAAATGTTGAGCTGCTGTGTTGTCAATCTCATTGTAAATGTGCAAGTTCGTTTTTGAGCTGAATCAAATGGTGATGTAATTACATACTTCTTCTAATTATGGAGTAATTATATACTTCTTATAATTGTTGAGTAATCACTTTGCTATAACTAGAATTTAATGTTACAACTAATTGTATAATTACTGTATATTAATATTGTTATCCAGGAAACTTGGAGTAGAGTGTTATCCTTTTAATTAACATTCCGTTACTCAAAAACTATTTTTAAAATCTAGTATAGTTAGCCACTGTAAGAAAGATTAATAGTGGAATAAAAATATCATCAGAGGAAACACATGTTTTCCTTCCAGGTTCAGGTGGATGAAAATAAAAATATTAACATGTTAAAACTGTACTGTAGATAGAAAAAGTTTAATTTTCACATGAATTTGGCATATAAATTGCTACTAGGCAACCCACTTTTATGCTTAAAGTTTGAATCTATCCCATGTGCCAATCTGTCAACACTAATTTTTAAACTTTCCTACACATTGGAGGGGAAATGCTTAAAAAATGCATCTTTTTTCCACAACCAGCTGAGTTCTTAAGTGTTTCATGTCACTAGAACCTTAAGAATGTATATTGCATATATACAGTTGGCCATTTCTAGTGACTTCATTGTTAATAAAATAATAGGTGCATATGACAGTCACAGGTTGTTGTGTGATGGTCACAAGTAATGAGTCACAGACACTGGAGAAACTGTGA
>NW_021939388.1:0-2781 GCF_001715985.3 Manacus vitellinus | reverse complement strand
GCCTGGGAGAACATGGATGGTTTTGCTTGTTAGGGAGAGCCAGGGGAGAAAGGGAAAACTGCACAACAGCTTGGAAGAGCTGATTGATCATCTGTGAGCAGGGAATTCACCTCATTGCAGAGGTCTCACTGCAGGTCTTTCCAAAACCTCAGCCTTAGCATGAGATCCAGGCTGTCCTTAAGATCTCTGGGAAGAACTCTGTGGTAGAGGAGATTTCCTGCTGCAAAACTGCAGCTTACTTATACTTCTAAAAAAAAGAATAATATATAAAATTGGGGAAAATGGGTCATGTGAAATCTAGCTACCTAAAATCACATTAACCTATTTTAGACCAATTTCAATTTTACCCAAAAAAGGACACAATTTAGATGAAGAATGCCATTTTTATATAATCTCAGGCATATTCATGCTTGGGTTTTTTTTTGTTTTGGTTTTTCTTTTCATTCTGTGTAAATCAACTGGACTTTTCAGTACTATAATTAAAGTCAACCTAATTTATGTGACAAGTTAGGTTCTTCTGTTGAAGGAATTCTACAATAAAATGAAGCTGAAATTCCTGGTGAAAACCTACAGAAGACATTTGGAAAATCACACTTTGAAATTTCTCTTTAGAACCATTTTCCACATATATGTAAGTATTAGGAATTGGATCAGTTTTAATGTTACTTTACTCCTGTGTTTGCACTGCTTTTCTAAAAAGCTCACTTTTTAATATTTTTTATTTTTGACAACTCCTACCCCTACAGTTTTTAGAATAAAATGGCATTTTCATTAACTGTCAGCAAAGGCAAATGTCTGTGAGTTGTTGGTTGGTTGGTTGATTGGTTTTTTTTTTTGTCATGTCATTCTGTATTTTCTGCACTTGAAGCATCTGGATTATGGAAGTGAGCCTGGTCATCATAAAGCCCTTGAGTAAAGGGACAGGGTTTGAAGGTTTGAGCCACTTTGCCCAGCTGAGGAAGCTTTGAAGTTCCTCTGCTTGCAATGAACTCTGTGTTCCTCCAGCAAAGTTCTGTCACCCTCTTGCATTTTCGTCACCTTTCCATATTAGGGGAAAAAAAAAAGCTGAAGTGTGGGAAAATGAAGGTTCTTTTAAGATCTAGTTGAGGCTGAAATGTAGAGGGAATCAAATCACTGCTTCTTTCCCCATCTTTAGCTGGGGACAAAACCAGAGATGATCTTTCTTAAACATGACAGCCATAAACATGCTTTTACTTTTTTTGCTGGTTCTATGTACAGTTAAAAATTACTCTGTGGGATTTGTCTCAGTAGTTTCAAAAAGATCTGAGATGGAATTTTAAAAATCTGAAATGAAATTTTATATCTGAATTCTTGAAACCCTTTGCATAATTAAAATATTTTCCCTTCATATAGCTTGTTTCCACCCAAACATTAGCTTGGCTACCATGTAAAAGGGGATATTCTTGTGCTGTAAGGAGTGGAAAATGTAAATCCCTGCAAAATTCTGAGACAATGAGACACAAAGGCCACTGAGAGTGAAGGGAGAAAAGGAGAGAGAAAGGGAAGATACAGCAGTTTATTCTTTTCTATAGTAATGATATTTGCCAAACATACCTTAATGTCTGAGATTTCTGATGTTATTTTTGGCTTTTTTACTGTCATCAGGTGAGTGAATATGACCTTTATGCAAAATAAGCCAAGATCACAATTTTTTTTCAAACTAAGGATAACCTCTTAATTTTCAACTCGTGTTAAAGAAACCTTTTCCCAGAGTTCTCTGCTGCCTTGCCATATAATTGAAGTGAGGGAATGAAAAAGTGTCACGCCAAAGTCAAGGAAATCAAGATTTGGCCTTCTACCTGCATTTCAGAGAAAAACTGTCACAGCTGTCTCCCAAATAACTTTGATAGAAGAAAGAAGAAAACTGGACTTGAGTTCAGTTCGTGTTCCTCTCAGGAGGTGCCTTTCCTGACACCGTCCCTGCTCTTCTGCACTCCCAGGGAGCACTGGGACTTTGTTTTTCAGGGTGATTTGCTCCCTTCTAGTCCAGTCTGCAGCCACTTGGGATTTCTGTCTAATCAGAAGTTCTGCTCAGCTTTACTGAACGTGTGAGAAGCAGAACTGGCACACAAACTCTCTGTAGTCTGTAGTGTATTAATGAGTAAAATTCTCCCAGTTTTAAGCAGACAGTTGTGTTATTTATCATAGCAAATAAAGTAAGGAAGAATTAGTAAGAATGGGGCAATGGTTGTAATTCTTCTGCATATATTTAAAATATTTCTTTGTGTGACCTCCCTTTCATCACTTCAGATTTGTGTCTCAGTTATTTGCCTTTTCTGTGACTGTTTCAGAAGAAGGACTTTTCTATTCTTGACTTCCCAGCTCATACCTTTTATTCCTAGGATCAACTGTCTTCTCACATTTTTAAGAAACCAGATTTTTATGATGTGGTGAGTTAGTGAGCACAGTATGAGTGGAGTCTTACCAGAGATTTCATTACTACTTCCTTACATTTACATCCTACATTTATAGCACTATGTAGGCTTTTAAATTTATTCCTAAAGTTGTCTAAACTTTAGAGAAAAAAAAAAAGAAAGGAAAAAGAGGAAAAAATGAGAAAAAAAAAAAACAAAAACAAAAAGAAAGAACAAAGAAAAAAGAGAAAAAAGAAAAAAAGAAATACGAGAAAAAAAAGAGAAGAAAAAAAAAAAAAAGCAAAAAGAAAGAACAAAGAAAAAAGAGAAAAAAGAAAAAAAGAAATACGCGAATAAATACAGAGGAAAGAAAAAAGAAAGAAAACAAAGGGGAAAAAAAAGAAAA
>NW_021939387.1:0-1384 GCF_001715985.3 Manacus vitellinus | reverse complement strand
ACGGGCTGTTGCTTGGGGAGGGAGAAACCCAAAGAGAGCATTTGAGGTACTGAAAGTACAGTTCATTTCTCGACCCTCCTGCTTCCTTTGCTCCCCCAAGTGATTCGTTTCTGGCAGCTCTCTTCTCTCGGCACAGGGTGGAGATTTCTGACTCAGCAAACAGGCAGGTTTGTCTCAGCATGAATTTTGGCTACCTCGTCGTCACTTTCTGCCTGGTACACCTCCTCTCTATATCCCAACTTTTCATAAATGTATTCTTTTTCCTCCCAGGAAATATTCAACTGCCTTTTCAGGCCCCGTGGGGGAATACAACTGAATAGAGAAACATCGCTGCAGATCATGTACTTGCTGTCTTTCGTGTGTTCACTCCAGGCGATCTTACTTCTCTAAAGAAATAAAGAGGGAAAGAAGAGAAAGCTCAGGCCTCCTTCTCTCTCTCTGCTCGCCACTTCAGCTTCGCTATCCCTCTCCGTCTGTCCTCTCCTCCACATGCTGCCACCAAAAGATATCTCGACTCTCTCTGCAGTCATACACTTCTCCTTTTCTAAAGAAAATCAGGAAAACATTCCAAAGCTGCTCCAGGTCTATCAAACTCTCATCTCACTAACTTTATTAATGCATCCCTTTCAACCTGCAGGCTCCCTCCGGCACGACTTCCAGCTTTACCGGGCTGGCAACATATTCAAATCTCTCTGTTTGCAGTGGGCCCTGGCTTACGGGGGCTGCACCGATCGAAGTCTGTGGGGAGCGGAGCTGTCAGCAGGAGCATTTCTGCTGGAGCAAATAGCACCTTCGTTTTAGACTTTGGCTGTGGCACCAGTTCTACGCTGAAGCAGTGCATGGGTGAAGCACCTGCCCATGAGAAATCACTTCATGGCATCTCCCATCCGCTTTGGACCAATGGAGATACAGTCTCCGTGATGAGATCCCAGTTGTGTCACTTCTCCTGCTCAGAAGACTAGGGAACACCTGAAATATGTATGCTTGTCCTGAAAACAGAGAGCTCTAACTATTTGGGCAGCCTGGAGAAAACTGGAGGTCGTGCCAGAGGCAACCTGGAAGCAGAATCTGACGCATTATTAAGTTTAGTGATATGAGAGTTTGATAGGCCAGGGGTAAATTCAGTGTTCTAGCACTGGTGCCTCTTGCGCTGCGCTGTGCTTTTTACGTCACTTGGCACTCAGGTACTCAAGCCTGTTCTCTTTGTATGGCTGAAAACCCTGTTTTAATTGAAGTGCTAATACCAAACTCGTCTCCATGACGGTGCCCGGAGAGCCAGAGGACGGTAGAAAGACCATCACCAGTCACCCACAGCCGCCCCGTTGGCGTCCGCAGCTCTCTGGACCATTTAGCAGTTCTCTGGACCATTTCGTACCGAGGAACT
>NW_021939386.1:0-1428 GCF_001715985.3 Manacus vitellinus | reverse complement strand
GGGCTGCCAGGGGCCGTGTCCTGGGGTTGGGATATCGGGATTAGGGCTCCTGGACCCCCCCTGTGCTCCTGGCATGGGGAGCTGTGGCACATCCCGTGGGAATTCCTGCCTGCCCGGAGCAGGCTGGCCCTGGGCTCCTTCCCTGGGTGTTTTCCTGGAGGGAGAGGGAGGGGTGGGATGGGACACCCTGCAGGATGTGACAGGGGTGGGCAGGGCAGTGCCAGCCAGCAGAGCTGCTGCTGCTGCAGGAACGGCCCCACAAACCCAGGGAATGGTGCCTTGGGATGATTTTCGGGCTGTGCAGGACAAAAACTTCTCCAAGGAGTTGTTTCCCCCCCTTCCACCTTTTCCTCTGCTTGAGGTGCAGCTTCCTGGGAGCTGCTGCAGGGAATGGGGACGGGGCCTCAAACAGGGTCAGGAACAGGGGACAACTGACCTCACCCGTGTCCTGGGGGCGATGGCACGGAATTCCAGGATGGCTGGGACTGGGAGGGGATGGGAATGTTGGTTCCAGGAAGTGTTTGGGTCAAACCAGAGGGATGAGAGGGGTTGATTTTCTCTGGGAATGTTGAGGGAAGAAGCAAAGACTGAAGGAACACTCAGTGAGACCCCCAGGCCTGACCTGCACTCCCTTCCCTTAAATCCCAGGATGCGGTTCTTCCGTTCTTCCCTCCTTCCCTGGGGTTCCAGAGGGTGGGATGAGTGTCCCAGCAGGGTGTTTGGGGTGGGTCCTGCCCCAGAGTGTCCTGACCCTCCTCTCTCTCCCCTCAGGATCCTCAGCCACGTCCCTCTGTGCCGCTCGGCCCCGTCGGGATCCCCGCGGGAACCCATGACCTTCCCTGCCAGGTAGGAGCCGGGAATGCCGTGGGATGGGAGCGTCTGGGACGTGGCACAGCCTGGAATTCCAGTCCTGGGAACACTGGGATGGGGGGGGATTGTGTCCTGCACCTGCAGCTCCCACCTTGAAGGATCAAACTCGGTTCTGTGCCTTCCCCAAAACTCCCTTTTCCCGGAGCATTTCACGCCCCAAAGGAGGGAAATCTCCCGAGTTTCCTGAGGGACGGGGAGGTTTCACAGGGAGGTTTCAGGGCAGCTGCTCTGTGTTGTTGGTCTGGGGCAAGAGGAGGAGCAAAAACAAGCAGGGAAATTCCTCCCTGGAGCCTCCCTTCATGTTCTGGGTGTTCTTGCAGCTCCTGGGAGTAAAATCTGGGAAGGGGAGCGAAATCTGGGAAGGGGAGCGAAGTCTGGGAAGGGGAGCGAAGTCTGGGAAGGGGAGTGAAGTCTGGGAAGGGGAGTGAAGTCTGGGAAGGGGAGTGAAGTCTGGGAAGGGGAGTGAAGTCTGGGAAGGGGAGCGAAATCTGGGAAGGGGAGCGAAATCTGGGAAGGGGAGTGAAGTCTGGGAAGGGGAGTGAAATCTGGGAAGGGGAG
>NW_021939385.1:0-1327 GCF_001715985.3 Manacus vitellinus | reverse complement strand
ATGGAGGTGGCACTGATGGATGGAGGTGGCACTGACCCATGGAGGGGGCACTGATGGATGGAGGTGGCACCAGGAACTGGGGGTGACACTGACAGCTGGAGATGTCACCAAGGACTGGAGGTTCCACCAGCCCCGAGGTGACACCGATACCTGGCGGTGCCACCAGCCTGGAGGTGCCACCAATGTCTGGAGGTGTCACCAGTCTGGAGGTGCCACCAGCCTTGGAGTTATCCCCCGTGCCTGGAGGTGCCACCAATGTCTGGAGGTGTCACCAATGCCCGGAGGTGTCACCAGCTGTGTCACCATTGTTTGAAAGTGCCACCAGCCCCTGGAAGGTGTCACCAGCCCCTGGAGATGCCACCAGCCCCAGAGGTGCCACCAACGCCTGGAACTGCCACCAGGCCCTGAAGGCGTCACCAACACTGGAGGTGCCACCAACGCCTGGAACTGCCACCAGGCCCTGAAGGCGTCACCAACACTGGAGGTGCCACCAACGCCTGGAGGTGCCACCAGCTCAGAGGTGACACCAGTCCTTGGGGGTGCCACCAACGCCTGGAAGTGCCACCAAGGCCTGGAGGTGCCACCAGCCCCGAGGTGCCACCAGTGCCCCGAAGTGCCACCAGCTGCAAGATGCCACCAGTGCCTGGAGGTGCCACCAAGGCCTGGAAGTGCCACCAGGGCCCCGAGGTGTCACCAGCTCCAAGGTGTCCCCAACTCCTAGAGGTGCCCGCAACCCCAAAGTGCCACCAGTGCCTGGAAGTGTCACCAAGGCCTGGAGGTGCCACCAGTGCCCCGAGGTGTCACCAGCTCCAAGGTGTCACCAACACCTGGAGGTGTCCCCAACCCTAAAGTGCCACCAAGGCCTGGAAGTGCCACCAAGGCCTGGAGGTGCCACCAGCCCTAAGATGCCACCAGCCCTGAGGTGTCACCAGCTCCAAGGTGTCCCCAACTCCTGGAGGTGCCCCCAACCCCAAAGTGCCACCAAGGCCTGGAGGTGCCATCAGTGCCCCGAAGTGTCACCAGTGCCCAGAAGTGCCACCAGCTGCAAGATGCCACCAGTGCCTGGAGGTGCCACCAAGGCCTGGAGGTGCCACCAGTGCCCCGAGGTGCCACCAGCTCCAAGGTGTCACCAACACCTGGAGGTGTCTCCAACCCTAAAGTGCCACCAAGGCCTGGAAGTGCCACCAAGGCCTGGAAGTGTCACCAAGGCCCCGAGGTGCCACCAGCTCCAAGGTGTCCCCAACTCCTAGAGGTGCCCGCAACCCCAAAGTGCCACCAAGGCCTGGAGGTGCCACCAGACCCAAGATGCCACCAGTGCCCCGAGGTG
>NW_021939384.1:0-1341 GCF_001715985.3 Manacus vitellinus | reverse complement strand
GTAGTCTGACGATGGGAGGACCTCTGAGCCAGCCCAGGTGCCCCTCCTGTGGATCAAAGCTGGATTGGCATCCCCGGCTCTCGAAAAGATAAGTGAAGGGAAAGCCCCAGAGAGGGGCTGGGAGTTGGTGCGAGTCTGTGCCTCGCCTGGAGGTATTTTTGAAATGAGTCTGGTGCAGTGGGTATCCTGTGACAGGTTATTTGGACGCATCAAAGGAAGGGCTTACTCTTTATCATTGGATTCTCATGTGAGGGCAGAGCAGTTATAGTCTGTGTCATGTCCTTTGTCTTGTCCATGTTTTGTGTCCTTCGTCTCTTAATTGTGTCACATGGTCTGTGTGGTCAGAGGTGTGGGGTGTGTCACTTGGGGTCAGCCTGGAACTGCTCTGCCCTGCTACTTGGATCAGTGGGTAGATAGAATATTCCTCCGAGTCTGACACCAACATGTCAGTTCCCTTAGACAGTGGAGCCGATGGCTGTGCAGTCTGTGAGCAGGATGGTCTTGCGATGCCCTGCTGGGGTGTGTAGAGTCCTGACTAGGTAGAGTAGCAAAGAGTGTCTAGGGTTTAGAGGTTTTTGGCTTTGGTTGTGAGCAATCCCTAAATGTTTGAGGGCTGAGTGTTTGAGCATTTGCCCATTTCATTTGCAGGGGCGGTCTTGGGAGCAGCTGAAGAGAGAGGAGCCTTGTAGGTGAGTTGTGGAGGCAGCAGGAGGAGGGGGGATGCATTGCAGCTTTAAAGATGCCCTCTAATTTTGTCTCTGGCTCACTCAGGTATCCCAGAAGGTGACAGCACATTGTCCAAGTCTGGTTAGCGCCAACGACCTGAGGAGCTGCTTTAGTGACAGTGAGTAGTGGGATCATGGGGGCTGGGGCCACATGTCACACAATTCAGATATAATGTCTGGTTTTCTTTCTCGCAGTTGACTCCTAGTAGACTCATGATGGCAGGAACCTCTGAGCCAGCCCAGGTGCCCCTCCTCTGCATCAAAGATGGATTCACATCCCCAGCTCTCGGCAAGATAAGTGCAGGGCAAAGCCCCAGAGAGGGGTTGGGAGTCGGTGCAAGTGTGTGCCTCGCCTGGAGGGATTTTTGAAATGAGTCTGGTGCAAGGGGTACCCTGTGACAGGTTATTTGGACCCATCAAAGGAAGGGCTTACTTTTTATCATGGGATTCACGTGTGCCGGGCAGAGCAGTTCCAGTGTATGTCACGTCCTTTGTCTGGTCCATGTTTTGTGTCACGTGGTGTGTGTGGTCGCAGGTGTGGGGTGTCTCACTTGGGGTCAGCCTGGACCTGCTCTGCCCTGCTCCGTGGATCAGTGGGTAGATGGAATCTGGCTCC
>NW_021939383.1:0-1379 GCF_001715985.3 Manacus vitellinus | reverse complement strand
CACCTCCCTCTCCAGAGCCAAGGATGGACCATTGGCAACAGAGACACTGCTTGGGTTGGGAAGATCAAGTCCCAGGAATCTTCATTCTTGGGAAAGTGTTCTTTCCTGGCTTTCTTTCCCTTTCTCTGCCTGGCTGGATGTGCCAGATCTCTGTCCTGCCTGCAGGGTTTCCAGGCCCCACAGAACCCAGGCACGCTCCAGGTCTGTCAGCCTGGACTCTAATTTATTTCTAATTTAAGCAGGCAAGATCTTTCCAGCTCCTTCCAAACCGGATCACACCACACTCCATCCCTCCCTCCTGGGCAGCTCTGGCTCTCTCTCCCCTGTTCTTTCTGTCTCCTTCTCCTCAAGTTCCCCACACAGGGGATGAAACATCTGCTCCTCCCCTGTTTACAGCTCCAATATCCCTCTGCTTCCTGCTTTTCCCTGTTTGTTTTTTTTTCCCCCAAAAAAACCACAAAAACACGGTCAAGTTTTCCAAAGAGGACAAAAAGTACAAATGCTGCCCTTGGAGACACATAAAAACACACGAGAGGAGGTCATTTGTTAATCCGTAATTCCCCCTCCCGCTCCTTAAGAGCAGCGTTGTCCTCGAATCCCCAGGCTGGATCCCGGGCTGGGAGATGTTTCCACGAGCCCAGGAGTCAGCTGGGAGGAATTAGGAGGCTGCAGGGGCAGGAGGAGCTGCTCAGCTTTCCCCCAGAGCTCGGTGGTTTCGGGCACAGGGCCCCGGCTGAGCTCGGCTCCCGCCGCGCTCGCCACGTGCTCCGAGCCCGGCACGGGAGTTCTGGGATATTTAGTGAGTGTCCCGTGATTCCTGGGAGGGTTCTGCGGACAGGACACCACGGGGGGCACTCCCAGGCCTGCCTTTGGCCTCTTCCCCGTGTCACAGTTCCAGTTAGTCCACTCTCTGCACCATTCCCACTTCCAAGGCATCTTCCCTGGCTACAGATGACAGTGAGGACAAGACACAGGGTTCTCAAACTCTTCCTTCTCACACCAGACACCCCCTCAGCACATTGATGCTGAGCAGCAATTACCATATTATAGATCACCCCAAAACCTCTGAGGACCAGACACACCCAGCTTCACCTCAGCCTTTAATGTCCCACCACAGAATCCCAGAATCCCAGACTGGTTTGGTTGGAAGGGACCTTAAAGCTCATCCAGTCCCACCTCCTACCATGGGCTGGGACACCTTCCACTAGCCCAGTGTCCAAGGCCAGGCTGGAGCAACCTGGGCTAGTGAAGGTGTCCCTGCCCACGGGATGATCTTTAAGGCTCCCCCTCCCAGCAGTGCCTCAGCATCTCCCTCAGCTCTGCCATTCCCGGAATTTCATCCCTCACCTCCCTCTCCAGAGCCAAGGATGGACCATTGG
>NW_021939382.1:0-1382 GCF_001715985.3 Manacus vitellinus | reverse complement strand
GAGATGTAGATCCTGCTACATCTGCTGAGGATCAGGCTGGTGTTCAGTAACACCAGCTTTTGTAGCCCCCAAGCACTCAGATAGCAAAGAAAGTCTGGCAGCTACTTGCCAATAATCTTGTAAACAACACTCCAATGCCCTGACTCATATAACAACTATAGGATCCTTTAGTGTTGTAAACACAACAAATTAGAAGAATCAATGGATCTGAGGGGGAAAAAAATTTAAAAAAAAACCAAAACCACAATCATTAAACTAGCAGTTTCGAAGAGGGACAAAATTAGTATTCTCAGAAAGTCTTTTCTGTCAGGAGTTGCCTTCCTAACATGATCTCATCCTGCTTCTTGGGGATAGATGTCCTAACGATTGTCCTAGAGAAACAGTGGTGGTTCTTGCTGGTGGTTGGGACTACAGATGAGGAGCCCAGGTTGGAGTGGTCAGGATTCAGCCAGGTTGAGCATCAGTTGTCTCTGTTGTGCACACTCTGGCTTTGCTGGACATTTTCTCTTCATCCCCATGTTCCCTCAGGGGTCCTTGCCACGTATCAGTGAGCAACAGTGACATGTCTTTTGCCGGAGCACAGCTGCTTGTGGTGTTGTCACACAGAGCCACCTTTAACAAAGGTGAACCATGACCCGTTAGTGTTCACATTTCATGAGGTTTGCCTGTTTGCTGAGCTTGGCCTTGGCTCAAGCCACCCAGCAGCTCTGGGGCCCACATAAGGGATGTGGAGGTAAGATGTGACCTTGCTGACCATGCAGAACACATGAAGAGTCCCATGGGGTTGTCCTCAGTGCCCAGCATGAACCACCCGGCTAAAATGAGCTTCTCTCCAGGCCCTCAGCATCAGGCCACAGGGAGACAAAAGCACTGGCCAAACCCTCTCCTACTGTCTCAAAATGACGTTCTGCAGGAGCAAGGGGCTGCAAGATTGCATGAGCAGAAAAAAACGTGTTCAAGCAATTAAACCACATGACTAAGGGGAAATAATGACACTTGCAGCCCACACCTTTCCCATTCTTGAGGAGATGCAGAACTCCTGGCTGGGCTCTTTTCCCTGAGACGAGGGGCTGCCACCTTCTTGTGGCTGCCAAACATGTGGGAGCTCCTTGCCTGCATCTGTTTGGCTCTGTGGCTGCACAATGCTGCTGCTGTCTGGTTGTGAGATTTTGGATCAAGGATTCGGTGTTTATAAAGTGCTCTCTGAAGCATGTCCTCAAAAACACCGTGAAAACGAGTAATAGTTTACTCTTCATAAGCTTCTTGCCTGTCAGTGGCAGAGGAGACTGAGTGTTCCAAGTAGGAATAAAGGAACACAAGGTCAGTGTTGCAACTCGTTTTTCTTAAGGATCTCTTGGACAATGCCATAAGCACCTTGAGAA
>NW_021939381.1:0-1438 GCF_001715985.3 Manacus vitellinus | reverse complement strand
CCTGGCACAGGTTGCCCAGAGAAGCTGTGGCTGCCCCAGCCCTGGAAATGTCCAAGGCCAGGTTGGAACAATCTGGGCTAGTGGAAGGTGTCCCTGCCCATGGCAGGGGATGGGACTGGATGGGCTTTAAGGTCCTTTCCAATCCAAACCAGTCTGTGATTCCATGATTTCTCTTCCAAGTGAGAGCACCAGCAGCAGAACTGAAGTGGGTCACCAACCCTTGTCCCCCCCAGCCAGGACGGATAAGGTCTCCCACCACCTGAGCAGGATGGGACCAAGGGCTGATCTGGGGCAAGAGGCTTCTTTAGGCTGGGTGGAAACGCTGGAATGGAAAATGGGACCATTATGCAGGTCATAAAAATTCAAATTCATATTTTAGTCTGCTTGTCAAAACACAAAGCAGCAGGGCCAGGAAGGCAGCAGGAGGGGCTCTCCTGAGCTCCCTCTGACTGAAAAGAGGAACTGAGGACTCGTTTTGACACACCTGCTGTTGAAACTTCTGCCCAGATCACAGTGTTTCAGTCAGACCCTTTCTTTGATTAAACCTGTTCTTGCTGAGCTTCTGCAAACACTTCCCACTGGCTTTATTCTGGATCCTGGAAGGCAAGTAGTGGCTCCACACTGTACCTGATGTTTCCTGCTGCCTGGGACATTTTTACCACGTCTGCTGGGGCTGGGACTGTTACAAAATACACCTTCCCTCCAGCCTTGCAAAGTGATATCAGTTATGTCTGGAATCCAGAGAGACAAAGGGCAGCACAAAGCCAGCAGCTAATGGGGGTGAATTGAGTGTTTTTATCCTGCCTGGAAGATCTGGTGGAGGAAGGGGAGGTTTGAATGTTTGTGCCTGATTCTTCCCCCCCCTAAATCCCAGCACAATGGCCAGGGGTGTCAGGATTGTGTCCAAAGATGATGTAAAGGCCTGTCTGTCTGGGAGAACAAATGCTCTTAAGTTCCTACTGAACCCAAGTAATACAGCCAGGCTTATTTGCATTACCCAGCTCTGTCCCTCACCTCAAATATCAGAGACTGTTTGAGCAAGGGCCCCTTTCTCATGAGGAAATTGTGGGGTTTTTTTCCTGTTCTTGCAGGTTGCTCCAAAGTTTATACCAAGAGCTCCCACCTGAAGGCACATCAGAGGACTCACACAGGTAAGAGCAGCACAGCACCAGGAAATGCTGCCTGTGCTCCTTCCCTGTCCTGTTAATGGTGCTGAGAATGTCACTGAGCTGATTCTTCTGGTCAGGATAAGGAGCACAGGCAGGTCTGCTGCTGTTAATGCTGAGAAAACTCCAGGGGTTGTGCTGGTTTACAGTGGATTTTATAGGACACACACTGCTGTGGGTGCTTGCTTGCCTTCTGCTGGGATGGTCTGGAGTTTAGGAGAACTCTGGGAGGCTCTCGAGTCAATGGTTTGGAAGAGATGCCTCCTAAACCC
>NW_021939380.1:57479-59329 GCF_001715985.3 Manacus vitellinus | reverse complement strand
GGTACCTTCTCTGAGAAGCTGTGAGAAGCTTCCTCCATGTCCAACAGAACCAATGCCAGTCAGCTCCAGGACAGACCCACCACTGGTCAAGGCCGAGTCAATCATCCATGTCAGTGACACACATCTGTGACAACACTTGTAACAGGGGAAAAAATGATTGTGCAGAGGAAACTGCAGCCAGAGGGGAAAGGAGTGAGATGGGAGCAGAAATCACCTGCAGCCCATGGAGGAGCAGGTGAATGCCTGAAAGATGGCTGTGAGCCTGTGGGAAGCCCATGCTGGGGCAGGCTTCTGGCAGGGACCTGTGGACCCACAAACAGAAGAGCACATACTAGAACAGGTCTCTAAGAAGGACTTGTGACCCTCTGGGGGACCCAGGCTGGATCAGTCTGTTCTTGAAGAACTGCACCCCGTGGAAAGGGACCCACGTTGGAGCAGTTTATGAAGAAGCATAGCCCAAGGGAGGGACTCACACTGGAGAAGTCTGTGGAGGACTGTCACCCATGGCAGTGACCCCAGGCTGGGGCTGGGGAAGGAATCCTCTCCCTGAGGAGGAAGCAGCGGCAGAAACAAGGTGTGATGAACTGACTGCAACCCCCATTCCCCACCTCCCTGTGCCACTGGAGGGGAGGAGAGAGAGAATTGGGAATAAAGTTAAGTCCAGGATGGAGAGAGGGGTGGGGAAAAGGTGGGTTTAGCCTTTGTTTTGCTTCTCGTTATCCTGCTCTAGTTTTGATTGGTAAACAATTCAACTGATTTTCTTAAGTCAAGTCTGTTTTGCCCATGCAAGTAAACAGTGAGTGATCTCTCCCTGCCCTTAACTCATGAGCTTTTCATGATATTTTCTCTCCCCTGTGCAGTTGTGGAGGGAATGATAGAGCAGCTTCAGTGGGCACCTCTGAAGTGCCTCTTGCCTGTAGTGACCTTTGGTGAGATCATTGCCAGGGAGTTCTGCTGGGAGAGCTCAGCCAGGCCAGATTCCCCCTCCATGGAGATACTCTTGGACTGAGGCACTCGTGGAAGTGAGAACAGAGCTCATTGAGTCTCCCCAGATCACAACTCTGTGGAGGTGGGAGGGAAGCACAGGTGGGCACCTAGAGGTTCACCAGACCCTGGACACCCTCTACCCATACAGCCTCTGCAGACTGGGAGCTGTCTGTCTAGGAAGCAGATCCATGGAACAGGATGTGGTGTTTTAGGAGACATCTGGCAGAACATGAGAGAGCAGTGCCCTTGCAGCAAGGAAGGTCAACTGCATCTTGAGCTGTGCTAGTTGATAAGCTGTGAGCAGGTTCAGGGAGGTGACCCTGCCCCTCTGGCTCGTTGGAGGCCAAATATGGAGTATTTCATTCACCCTGAGGCTCCCCAGTCCAACAAGACTATCAACAGACTGCAGTGAATGCAACAAAGGCCACCAAGTAGATTTGGGCACTGGTCAAACATGACATGCAGGGGCAGGCTGATCAAATCGTGTTACTTGTCTTGGAGAAGAGAAACCTTTCCATTCCCCTCATGGTTTTGCAGGACTTCATCTTATCCCGAGAGTCACAGTTGCTTTCAGATCCATCTCTCTCAGGCCACAGATGGCCACATTACCTTGTCATCCCTGACCTTCCACCTGTCCTAGCCCTGTGCTCCATGAATGCAGACTTCATCTCCATGACTCCAAAGCAGGTGGGAGATGCCATGCCATGTCCGGGCTTTCTCTGGGGAACGTACTTCTCCCATGCACTGCCTCAAGCTAGCACTGGTGCCACAGAACCTGGCAAAACCCCAACCGGGTTGTGTCCCCACTTGAAGTGCTGCAACTGCCAGCAGGGATGCTCCCCGTGACAGGCCAGGGGAGGCTG
>NW_021939380.1:52861-54516 GCF_001715985.3 Manacus vitellinus | reverse complement strand
CCAGAGCGTCGCTGGAGCACCCTGTGGCTCTCCGGGCCCCGTGTTGGGGACGCGGCGGTGTATTACTGTGCCCTGGCAGACACGGCCAGAGGAGCCGGGGCTGCGGCCGGGCACGAACCGCCGCATGGCTTTGTCAAATGCTGTAAATCCCACCTTAGCTCAGACTCACTGACACCGGCGTCTTTTGGAGCTTTTCATTGTTTCTACAGCGGAGCAAAGTAACGTCCCGATGAAAATAGGGCGTTTCACTCCTGCGTAAAGCACAGGCTTGTGCCAGAATGTCTGGGTGCCAAGTGACATACACAGCACAGCACAAATCTGGGCATACTCCAGTCAGCTGCAATGTGTGTCCCTGACTTCTCCTGAGAAATCGTCTCCTGGATACTCTGATCCACTCCAGGCAGGCACCGAGATTCTCAGATTCGTGAGGATCTTTTGTTTGGGTAGGGGGAGACTTCTGACCTTGCCCGCAGTGTAGAAGGGGGACAGTCAGGGTCTGCAGAGCTTCCAGTGTCACTCATGAGGCATCTGAGCACTACATCTCAGAGGTGTGCTGAAGAAGGTGTGAAGGCAGACACTGCAGTGGAGTGAGGTATGGAGTGGCTACGCAGCTCCCTGGAAGCTGCCGTCCCCTCTGGCTTCTTCACGGACCTCCATGATGATGGAGCCAGGTACAGACAGGCCAGACCGCGTGTTAGGGGTGATGAGAGAGGAGACAAAAGCAGCAAGAAAGGAGAGACTTCCAGCCATGTGGCCCTGCGGTCAGGAAGGATGGTTGGAGGTTTATTCTCTCAGTACGAATGCAGACTTCGCACCTTCCTGCAAATGTGTTATCTCTGCTTTGACGCCTAAGAAGGCAGAACCATGGCAGGACCCATAGGAGGGTAAGCTTGATGCTGCTTTTCCACTGGGCAGAAAGACTGTGAAAGCCTCAGGACGCTCCACTTCCCTAGAAATCTCCTTTTACGCCATGAGGAGGTGCAGAATTTTCATGCGAATGTTCTTATTAGAACCATTATCATTACTTCTATCATTATTCAAATCATCGTAGACGTTTTGTAGAGGAAAAAGGCAATTTAGAGGTAACCAAAAGGAAGAGCATGTTTTCTGTGGTGTGCCGGGTGCCTGGGATCGCTGTGGAGTTGATCTAGAGAAGGGGGTGTGTAAGAGATCGTTCCGTCTCTAACTCGCGTCTTTGTTTTTACATTGACCCGTGCAATAAACAATTGGTAATTGGCCGCTCTGCCCAGGCGCGAGAGGTGTTAATGGGGCAATTAAACGCCTCACTGCCTGAGGCTGACTACACCCGGTTCTCTCACTGGTGGTGGTAACTCTTTTTGCACTTTCCTCTTGTAGCTTTTCCGTTCCCTTATCTCTACCTCTTCTCCCCTTCTCCCCGGCCCCGGTTCTCACCTATTACTTATAGTTACAAATAAAGCAAATTGTCTGTTTGAGACCTAACGTGTGGAGTTTTGTGCCTCAATCTCGCCTTCGAAGTAATCATGTAAAAGAACCACGTTGCAGCCCCTGACCGGACTGTAACAGGGTGGGAGTAAGGGCGTCCGTCTGCCAAGCCCGCAGCCCTTCACCTGCCCTTTCAGATGGGTGGGGCAGGGCTGTCCCAGCCCCACCCCTCGCAGGCAGCTCTCTGGTGG
>NW_021939380.1:51355-52470 GCF_001715985.3 Manacus vitellinus | reverse complement strand
CAAAAGCCCAGCAGTGGGTGTGCAGCAGAGCAGGCGATTGCAGCTGGGGAGGGGGGGACTGCCCTGCGAGCTGACCGGGAACAGCCCCTGCCCGTGAGGGAGGCCCCAGAGCCAGGCAATGCTCAGAATGCCATGGGCTGAGGGAGCCACAGGGGCTGCTGCTGGGGGAGGGAGAAACCCAAAGAGAGCATTCCAGGCACTGAAAGATAATATCTCTGCCCTCCTTCTTCCTTTGCTCCCCCAAGGGTGTTGTTTGTGGCAGCTCTGTTGTCTCGGGGCTGGGAGGTGGTTTCTGACTCTCTCAGCAAACAGCAGGTTGGTCTCAGCATGAACCTGGGCTGTCTCGTCCTCACTGCCTGCCTGGGCCACCTCCTGGGTAAGTCCTGGCTTTTCATCAGTCAGCTTTCTTCTCTTCCCAGGAAATCCTCAACAGCTTTATCAGGCCCCTGTGGGGAAAATCCATTGAATAGAGGGAAGGTGCTGTGAACTGTCTCCTCATATTTGCCAGTTTGCTTTGTGTTTTCTCGAGAATCCTTTATCTTTTTAAAGGGAAGAGGTAGGAAAGAGAAGGGAAACCTCAGAACCCCTCTCGGTCTCCTCTCTCCTTCAAACCATCACCCTCTGCGTCTTTCTTTGGATTCCCCTGCTCTTTGCAGTCCCACATTCCTCCTTTTTTGATGCATATTGGCAGACCCTGTCAAATCTGCCCAGAAAATTTAAAGCTTTCATTTCTCTGACATCAACGGGGTGTCCCATTTTGCCTCCTGGCTGCCACAAGCTTCCAGTTTTCTCCACTTGGCAACACAGCCAGGGCTCCCTCTTTCCAAGCTCAGCATTCTGTGCACTCAGGGGGTGAGGAGCTGGTTCCAGCACACAAAGTTCAGGTGTGACAGGCTGTTCCCTGCTTTATCTTGCCACAGTATTTCCCTGTGCAGCTGCTGACCTTCACTTTCTTCCAGGCACCATGGGGCAGATCGTTGTCACCCAGGAAGATGGAGAAGTCCTGGTGAAGCAGAAAGGCCTCTTCCAGACCACCTGTACATACCAGACCAGTAACTTTAATGGATTGTCGTGGTACCAGCAGAGGAAAGGACAAGCCCCACAGCTGCTCTCGT
>NW_021939380.1:44888-48179 GCF_001715985.3 Manacus vitellinus | reverse complement strand
CATAGATGTGGGCTCCTGCACCTTTAAGATTTCTTTCTCAAACGATGTCCCGCCTTCCTGGGCCCCCTTGTTTCAAAGGCCCAAGTCCAACCTCCAGAAGTCGAGGGTACAGGTTTGGTTCATGCTCCTCCTTACTTCACCAAGTGTGGAAAACATGGTCACTGTGCTCCAGACGGCCTTTGATCACCACATCTCTTACCAATCCTTCTCTGTTTGCAAACAGCAGGTCTGGGTGCTGTGTAAACTACCCCATGATCAAAAAAATTAAAATTCCACTGATGGCACTGGTCCTTATGCCAGGGCAGATGCAGGAAATAGGACATAAGACTGTAGTGGCTGGCAAGAGAAAGTTTCACCAGTCACAAGGGATGAGATGTAGATGTTACAGCGTCCTCTCCCCCAGACCGGCAGCCAACTCCTCAGCACAAACCCTCTGTGGGGAGCAAGGAAGCAGTGAAGAGCTCTGCACCCACCTGCAGCTCTGCTGGGAAGTGCAATCCCACAATCCTTGTCCTTTCTGATGTGCCCATTCTCCTGTAGGTTCCTGAACTGAGGGGCCCACAACTGGACTCAATACTTAATGTGTGGCCTCACCAGCGCTGAGTACAGGAAAACAATCATTTCCCTGGTCCTGCTGCCACACTGTTCCGGATCCAGACCAGGATGCCATTGGCCCTCTTGGCCACCTGGGCACTTTGCTGGCTCCTGTTCAGCTTTTTGTCAATACACACTCCCCGGTCCCTTCCTGCCTGGCTGCTCTCCAGCCACTCTGTGCCCAGCCTGGAGCTGCCAGGGGTTGCTGTGGCCAAAGTGCAGGACCCGGCACTTGGCCTGGTTGAACCTCACCCCACTGGAATCGGTCCATGGATCCAGCCTGTCCAGGTTCCTCTGCAGAGCCCTCCTGCCTTCCAGCTGATTGACACTCCCCCCCAACTTGGTGTCATCTGCAAATTTGCTAATGGTAAACTCAATCCCCTCATCCAGATCATCAATAAAGATATTAAACAGAACTGGGCCCAACACTGATCCCTGGGGACACCACTGGTGACTGGATCCCAACTGGATGCAGCTCCATCCCCACCACTCTCTGGGCCCAGCCCTCCAAC
Source organism: Manacus vitellinus (assembly GCF_001715985.3). Classification (NCBI taxonomy): domain Eukaryota; kingdom Metazoa; phylum Chordata; class Aves; order Passeriformes; family Pipridae; genus Manacus; species Manacus vitellinus. The sequence goes on along the minus strand of NW_021939380.1, from coordinate 47,073 downwards.
CAGTTCCTAACCCAGCACAGATTGCCCCTGTCCAAGCCGTGGCTGCAGCTCTTCCAGGAGTGTGCCATGGGAGACGGTGTCCAAGGCTTTGCTGAAGTCCAGACAGACATATCCACAGCCTTCCCTTCATCCGCCAGGTGGGTCACCTGAACATAAAAGGAGATCAGGTTGGGCAGACAGGACCTGCCCTTCCTAAACCCGTGCTGGCTGGGTCTGATCTCCCGACTGTCCTGTAGGCACCATGTGATCTCACTCAAGGTGATCTGCTCCATAATCTTGCCAGACTCTGAGGTCAGTCTGACAGGTCTGGACTTCCCCAGATCCTTCTTCCAGCCATTCTTATGGATAGGTGTCACAGTGACCAACTTCCAGTCCTCTGGAACATCAGGAATGACAATAAATGATGGAGAGTGGCTTTCCTTTCTACAGATATGCAATTAAAAATTGAGTCCTCCAGCTACAGACTTTCACAGAGCTTTCAAAATGTTCCTGACAGTGTTACAAAGTCATCCCACACAGTCAGGAGTGCAGGCTCCTTGCTCACAGAAGAAAGGAATATCCATGTCATGGGCACCTTCAAGTGCTCCCCACAATGGCTCAGTGTTGAGACTGAGGTCTCATAAGCTTTGCAGTTGAACCCAGGAGACAAGGTGAAAGCTGGACTGGATACACTGATGCAGCCTCAAAGAGGGGCAGGTTCCTACTTGATGAGTGGTTGAGCATTAGATTTGCTAAATTGCCCTGAAGGCTTGGAGGTCTGAAGTGCATGAGAGCTGGTAGGAGGCCTCTGGGAAGAGGCTGAGGGCTCCAGCAGGTCCCCAGGGAACTCTGTGTGGCTCCAGCAGCTTTTAGAACTGTTCAAAGCCCATGGTCAGAGGCTTCCAAAGCACCGAGCGAAGGATCAGTCCTGCTCCCTGTTCCAGCTGGGCTTGATGACTTGTTTACAGGGAACTACTGGCAGGTGGGCAAACAAGACAGAGCAACAGGCATGGTCAGGTCAGCACACGGATCAGACACAAATTCACACATCATTTGCCCCTCTTGTCCCTGTCTCCATCTGTTTCCCCACAGATGCTCCAGCCCGAACTGTCTGGATCCTTCCCTTTCCCTGCCTCTACTGCTTCTTCCAAGCATCCCATGTCTTGTACTGTCCCACAATACTTTTTCCACTGCATCCCTTAATGATTCCTGATCCCCTTATAGGTAAAGATACCCAGTAGTTTATAACTGGCTATTATTCTCTCTTATCTTTCTTCTGGGAGGTATCATCTTCAGAAAAATGAGTCAATTTTGATACCTGAAGAGATGGAGAGAAGATGCTTTTAAAGAAGACCTTGTCTTCTCCTGCCGGAGAGAATCAGTGTGTCTGACTCTGGGTGGGATGTTAACAGCAGGTGCTATTTGGAGACATTTTAGAAGAGAAAGAAACTCCCTGTGAAGTGAGGGAGTCAGGTACCTGCTCCAGGTACCATCAGGGGCTGCAAAGGTGCCTATCTCCAGCCCTGGGAGAGTGGGGTGCAGGCCTTGGTTTCTGTCTGGGCAATGGATGGCAAGATATGGCAACGCACTTTCTGAGCCCTTTCCAATAATTAATGGTGTGAAACAAGGCTGTGTTCTCACACCAACCCTATTCACAATGTTTTCCAGCAGGATGCTCCAAAGGACCACGACAGACCTCGATGATCAGGATGGGATCTACATCCAATACCGTACTGATGGAAGCCTTTTCAACCTAAGGCGACTGAAGGCCCACACCAAGACCTTAAACCATCTTGTCCGGGAGCTGCTTTATGCTGATGACGCCGCCCTTGCTGCCCACACAGAAGCAGCTCTGCAGCGTTTAACATCCTGCTTTGTAAAGGCTGCTGAGCTCTTTGGGCTGGAAGTCAGCTTAAAGAAGACAGAAGTTCTCTATCAACCAGCACTTCAGGAAGTTTTCCATCATCCCCATATCACCATTGGCGAATCAGAGCTCAAATCAGTCCAGCAGTTTAATTACCTGGGCAGCCTCATCTCCTTGGATGGTAAGATTGACGGAGAGATAGACAACAGGTTAGCAAAGGCATACAGTGCTTTCAAAAAGCTTCATAAAAGAGTTTGGTGAAATAAACACCTGAAGAAAAGTACCAAGATCAGTGTTTACAGAGCCATAGTGCTGTCTACTCTCTTATATGGATCTGAATCA
>NW_021939380.1:39078-44413 GCF_001715985.3 Manacus vitellinus | reverse complement strand
AGAAAGAATTGTGCCTTGCAGAATTTACCATCTAAGGAGTCTTTCTGCTGTGCCTTTTGCAACTGGACGTGCCTGTCTCATATTGGCCTTTTTAGCCACCAGTGCACTTACAACAAATGTGGGTAGAACCCTTCCCAAATCTTCGTTCACAAAGCCCAGCCATGATGATGATGATGATTACTGCCCCAGGCTGCCAGAGGCATCCCTTGTAGAGGTGATATTTTCTTATAAACTCATCTTGAATGCAAAACATCCTAGCTGGTGCCATGGGCTGTGGTTTGGCTTCCTGAATGTCTGGTTTTCGTTTCCTGCTTTATTCCAGACAAATTTCCCAGTGAAGACTTTTTTTTTTTTTAATGTGACAGGATGAGAGGCTCAAAACATGTCAGCATGGGCAGAGGACTCAGATCACACGGATCACTGGAAGAGTCCAGTAAAGGCAAATTATGTTGATCTGGGTTACTCTTTTTGGCATCCTTGTGGCACTGTTAGCAAGAAGTGGCCAGTTCCTGGTTTTGACTGTATTTGATTTAACACTGTGTGAGGAAAATTCTGCTGGCCTGTTTTGTCTGTTCCTGTTCTGCATCAGGGAGGTGGCATGGGGAAAGAAGGTGTGCAGGGTCCCTTCCAGATTTCAGAAACAAAGTTCTGATAGCAAATGTCATAATAAAAGGGCTGTTTTAGCAGTATAAAATAAAACCAGAAATATGGATAGGAATTAAATCTTACATCGTTTCAGATGTTGGGAATACTGGATTCATACAGCATTATACAGATCAGAAAGAGCTTCTGCTTCCCTCCCACACCGTGATGCCTTATATTTTGTGTAACAAAACAAACAAACAAAAAACCAAATCATACATTTTCTCCTAACATGCTGAAAAGTTATTTCTGCCATGACACCCACCAAGGTGCAGCACAGACTGGCACTGAGCACTCCAGCAAATTCCCCTGCAGCAGTTCCTCCTGGGAAGGTAGGGGCTTCCCAAACCTTCAGTGCAAGGCCCAACAGAGCAGACACGTCTTGCCCACGATCACTGACTTCTTCAATACAATGTTTTCTTCAAAGCTCACAATGTACCTCCTCTTTGGGCAGTCTCCAAACAACACCATTAGCCCATCTGGGGCCTTACCCTTCTCTAGAATGCTCCCCAGGGCTACCTCCAGGGCGTCCCCAGTTCAATGCACAGTTTGTTGTGTTTCTGCACGTGTTCTCTTGCCTGCACTTATCTGGCTGCTGGATTTCTGCAAGTGATTTTGGGTGCAGATTTCTGCATGACTGATGTTAGGGCACATGGTCATGTGTGTGTTTGCGTGTCCCCCATCACAAGGGAATGTGGTGTTCGCAGCAGTGCCACCCTCCACTGCTCTGTCTATAAGCTCCACAAAGCAGCCAGGCCCAGAAGGAGACTTAGTGCAGCTGAACAGCAACAGAACAGACCTGGAAGAGATCTGCCCACAGCACAGGCACTGAAATGCAACCTGCTGTATCTTCAGCTTTCTTTGTTCTGCATCTGCAAAACTCAAAGTTTTCCTGCTGATTTCAGGCCCCAAAAAGGATGACTTCATACCAGTTTGGATTCTTAGTTTAATTCAGTATGAGAGTATTTGGAGTGCATTACCATAGCTGAAAGACACCAGCCCAAGACACAGCCATTGTCCCAAGTGCTAGAGAGTACAAAAAGATTGGCTTTGCTTTATGAGTTTCTTCTTTGAGGCAAGGAAACATTAATGGCTCATTGTCAGTGTGATGTCCAGCAGGACCCCTCCAGGTAATTTTCTGTAAATCTACCTAACAGCTGGGCAGTTCCCAGCACATACTGGTGCATGGGGTTGTTCTTCCCTGGGTGCAGGGCATTGGCCCTGTGTCCAAAGGGGGAAACATTGTTACCCTCTCACAGGCATTTCACCAAACCAGCTCCTTCCCATTGTAGCTTTCAAAATGCTCACAGTGGTTAGGGGGTCTGTCCCAAACATCTGCACCATCATCTCCTTGCACTGAAATCTCTGGTCATACAGGTCATCAGGGAGCTGTGAGCCCAGGTACCTTCTGGGAACTGCTGGATCCTCCAAGAACAGTGGCTTCTTTGGCCAGGGGATGTTCACCACCTGGGCAGATTTCAGCTGAGGGTCTTTGATTTAAAAAACCAACTTCCTCTTGCAGCCTTGACTGATAAAAAGTACATTACTCCAGAATTAGATGCCCAGCAGTGAAGGCCTCTCTTTCCATTGTATGCACAGCACCCACCAAAATGAGAAACACGGCCAAGGCTGAGGATTTACTGGGAGGCTGGAGAGAGAGAGATGCTGCTCAGGAGCAGTTGTTTCCAGTGCCAGGGCTGCTCCTTGGCACTTCTCTCCTCACCAGCACTAGGATTTTGTCTCCTGTCCCTGTCTCTGTCCCTGTCCCTGTCCCCGTCTCAGCCCCTTTCCTTTTTACTGTGCCAGCAGTGGCTGCAAAGCCCCAGGCCCTGCCCTTATGCCCTGTAGATTTCCCCTCCCCACATCATCTTGCCCTGCCCCAGCCAGTACTTAGCCAATCCATTGGAATCAGGACTCCATCCCCTTATCCTAGGAATTTATCTGTTCACCCATTAAAATACTACTTTCCCCCCCTTATCAACTTTCTCCAGGAGTCCTAATGTGTGGAGAAACACTGAACAGCTGCTTCCAAAATACCAGAGGCTAAACAAAGAGAAATGCAAAACCTTTTGAAAAGAACACCACACCTGTGTTTCCCAGAGCCTCAAACGTTCAGGGGAGCCGTTGTGCTTTCAAAAGCCCACCCATCAACAGGGAGCACACAAAAGCAGACACACTCTGCAGCGAGGGAGAGACATTACCTCGTTATCTCGCAGAGTAAATGTTAACAAAGGAGAAGGAAGCCCAGGGAAAAGTGCAGGAAGCCACTGAGACTGTTCACTCTGCTGTGAAGACAAGCAAAGGCAAAAGGTGAATGGGCCTCATTCTGACCTTCCACACCCCAGAGGCGTGACTGTGTCACACATGCTCTGGCACTCTCTGTAGGATGCAGCCATTTCATTGTGCCTCATCAGGAGTGACGTGTCCTGCAGTGCACTGAGAGCTTCCCAAGGGATTCTTGAGCTGGGAAAAATGATCTTCACTGTGGCTGTACCAGTGTCTGTTCTGCTAATTCAGTCAGGTTAGTGCATTCATGTACTTCCTATCATCTCTCACAATGCTTTTCAGTAGGCTATTCGGAGGTCTCTGCTGACAAGAGGATGAGGTCAGGGAGAAATGTAGAGGGAGGATGGAAGTAGATACCTGAACTTTCCATTTCTTTGGAAAGACAGCAAAGTTGGGGGACAAGGAGTCCTAAATACAAAGCAAGTGAGAGAAGGAAGTAAACTTTTCTGCAGACATGTTTATGCCTGTGTTGCAGGTCTGGTTGGAGGTGACTCCCAGAAGCAATTCTTCTCTGAAGTGTCAGCCACAGTTGGACAGCGAGTGGTTCTGCCTTGCCAGTCCACCACCGAGAACACTTTGAATTTCTTCTGGTACCACCAACTCCAAGGGAAGACTTTGGAATTTCTCCTGCATGCATTTATTTCAGGAGGCAAGTTCCGCAGTGGCCGATTCTCTGTGGTGGTTGTTAATAAAACAGCCCCCTTAGAAATAGCAAGTCTCTCTTTTCAGGACACTGCGATTTATTACTGTGCTCTGGGGCACCACGTTAAGCTAAGCCAAACTTCTACTCATACAAAAACTGCGTCAGCAGCAGCACAGGAGGGATGATGCTCAGCATCCTCCAACCTTGGCTGTGCTTTCATCCCTGAAATGATCCTCTCCTTATATCAGCCTTTCCAAATTCTCCTATCTCAACTCCTGCCTACTTTTTTCAGTTTCCACCTATGCAGAGCAGGGACACAGAAATGTAGAATGATGCGACTTTTTGTAGATGAGCTGAGACACTCGGCTTTTCTCACTTCCTCACACAGAAACCAACAGCCCTCAAGGAAACAATCAACACATCTGGGCATAACATCCAGTTTCAGTGACAATCCTTACCTGCGCTTGATTTCTCCAGGGAGCTGACACTGCAGAATGCAGTACTGCTGGGGTGACAGCGTCCTGTCCAAGGCTTTGACCTGGCTGTGGGCAGGGGTCCCAGTATCTCCTTTGCTCCTGGCCAGCCCTAGCCCTTCACACAGGAATCCAATGGACAAGAGCCCCTCATCTTGCCCCTCTTTGCAGAGCAGCCAAAGAACAGGAAAGCAGCTTTTACATTATTGCCTCAGCACTGGGCAGGGTGTCTTTCTCTGTGCTGCACATGGTTAAATGATGAGATCCTCCCACACCCCTGCCAGCAAAAAGTCAACTTCTTTGGAAAATAATAATGAAGAGGAGAGGTAAAGAAAGCCTAGTAAAACTAAGAAATACCTAAGCAACTGATGGCATTGCAGCCCATGAGACAAGACTTTATATTAAAAACAGTACCTTGAGATCATCACATAATGACAATTGCTAAAGATGAAGATGAAGATGATGATGAAGATGATGATGATGATGGTGATGATGATGATGGGGGTTCCCCTAGGTTGTGCTCACTGTTTGGTAGCATTGGGAATTCAAAGGCAATTTGGTTTGGGCAGCCCAGACCACAGGTAGAACTCAGCTTGGCCTGTTCTATGGGGAGAGCTCCTGGAACCACATTGGTCCTGTTGCTCACAAGAGGTTTTCCCACCAGGAAACCTTAACTGTAGTACACTGGGCATCACCATACTGCCAGGATCTGAAGGACACCTTCTGGTGTCCTGGCAAGAATGACAGAAAAAGATACCTAAGGGTGCCCTGGTAATTTCAAATGGTTTCTCTTTATCAACTCCCAGCTTTTGGGTTCAGGGTTGGCACAAGCACCAAAGCATAGTGTGCGGTGAATATGGGACAGGCAGGGGTGACAAGGGTACAGGCAGGGAAAATGCAGGGAAAGTTGGGGATTGCTAATTCAGAGCAGTTCTGACTATGTGGACTCTTGTGTCTGTGGGATTATTTTCCCACTCTGGGAAGACAAACAAGGAGGCTTGGTTCCTGGGAGCTCAAGCAGGTCTGTGCAGTCCCAACATCTCCCTACCACCATCTCCCACTGCACCTCTGCTATTTCCTAAACGTGGAAGTCACAGCGACGTAGCCTGATGTCACTGGTTGCCCACAGGACACTCGTACAGCCCAGCAGGAAACAAGGGCAAGAAGAGGTTACAAACCTGGGAAGGACGATCTGGGGCGTGTGGGGGTGCAGTAGCGGTGGGGAAGGGTGAGCTCTGCAGTGTGCAGGGGAGCAGTGTGGGACACGGCGGTAGGAGTTCAGGGGGTCTTT
>NW_021939380.1:31074-38383 GCF_001715985.3 Manacus vitellinus | reverse complement strand
TGCTGCGGGTCCAGATTCAGCTTTGGAGATTATGATGTTTGGTCACTCGAGACACCCCGAGGCAGCCTCGAGTGTGTGTCCTTTATCGACTCCTGGGGCCGTGTAATGAACAACAGGGCAGCAGTGCAGGATCGGGCCACAGCCTCCAAGGACAATTCCCAGTCCAAGTCATCCCTGTCCCTGCTGACCCTGCACCCCCAGGACTATGCTCCATACTTCTGTGCCCTTCACACGGGACAGGAAACCCAACTGAGCTTTAACACAAAGCTGCTGGGGCCCGGCACAGGGTGTGTTAGATGAAGCTAAGGTGAGAGTTCCCTGGGACCAGGAGCAGAGGGGTCTCAGGGCTGTTCCCAAGGATTCAGGTGCCATCACTGTGCACCACAGGTGTTCCTGGCCTTCACTGCACACTGCAGGGATACTCATTTATTGCCAATCTAACTAAGAGTAGAATGGTGAGTCACTTAAAAATGCCTTGCCACCACTTTATCCCTGTTTCTTCCCAGGCTCACTCTCAATTCTTCATTCCTGAATTCTCCACTTCTTCTCCCCCAAAAACTAAGGGCAATAGGGAATGGGACGTGGGGTAATTTTTAAATATTTAATCACTAGTCTTCATCTCTACTGTTCCTTCTTCCCACGGTCTGCAGTTCTTCACAAGTGACTCCACCATGGTTCCTTCAAAAGGGCTGCAGTTCTGAATCAACCCACTCCAGCCTGGGTTCCCCACAGGCTCCACTTCCCCAGGGTCATGACCAAACAGCTCATGAAGATCTCCAAGCATGGAGACTCCACAGTATGCCTGGGCAACCCGTTCCAGGGCTTGGTCACCCTCACACTGTGAAAAAGTGTTTCCTGAGGTTCAGAGAGAACCTTCTGTGATTTTGTGTTTGTGCCCATTACCCTTTATCTTGTCACTGGGCACCCTTAAGAAGAGGCCTGGCCACATCTCCACCATTTCCTTTCCCTCCTGTTGTGGGTTAAGCTGAGGCACCAAGCCCTGTACAGCTGCTCACACACTGTCCCCTCAGAGGGATGTGGAAGAGTCAGAAGTGTAAAAGAGACAAAACTCATGGGTTGAAATCAAGATAGTCTAACAGGTGAAAAAAACCCCACTTGCATAAGCCAAGCAAAATAAAGAATTTATTCCCTTCTTCCCCATTGACAGAAAGGTGTTCAGCCATTTGCAGGAAAGCCAGACTTCCTCATGCTGAATGCTTACTTGGGAAGACAAAGTCCATAGCTCAAAACATCCCACTATCCCCTTTCTATCCATGAGTTTTCTTTCCTAGAATGATGTGTTAGTGTGGAATAATCCTTTGCTCAGTTGGCATCCAATATGCTGCTGTGTCCCATCCCAGCTTATTGCCCACCCCCAGCCTACTCAGTAGTGAGGCAGCGAGAGAAACAGAAGAGGCCTCTGAGCACTGTTGAGGTGGTTTTGGCTGGGGTAGAATCCCTCCTGCATGTTCAGGTGGGACACAGCCCCTGCAAGGGGGGAGTCAGTGAGTGGGCTGTGCCTGCAGTCAGAGAAATGGGGTCTCATTGTGTCTGGGTGCTCCCAGTGGAGAGGAGGGGAGAGAGAAAAGACTGTTTCAGTTCAAACAACAACCATCTTTTCCAAATGCTTGATGAGCTCAGGCATGAATGAAAGGTGAAAGCATGTGGTTGTACTGCCTGAGTGTTGTCCAAATGCCTTTAACACACTGTCAGGCTTGGGGCATTGATCACATATCCAGGATATTTGTTCTGTTTGACCACTCTTAGGAAAGAAAAGCATAAACCTCCTCTGGTACAGCTCTGAACCACCCCCACACGACTTACCTCTGTGTACCAGGGGGAAACTCACTCTCTATCACCCCTCCTCAGGAAGCTGAGAGAAGGATGAGTGAGCCCCTCAGCCTGTTTTTCTCCAAATTAGACAAATCCTCCATGGGCTTCTGGCTGTAGGGAACCTGGCATGTCCTACAATGCTGGAGCAGCCCCAAGTGTCCCAGGGCACCACAGCTCTGCCTGGCCCTGCATCCCCCTGCTTCTTTTCCCAGCCTCAAGCCTCCACTCTCAGTGGGCTCCTCTACCCTCTCCAAGTCCCTTTTCCCACCTCTGTCCTGACAATCCCATCCAAAAGGGACCATGTTCTGTTACCCAGGAAAAGAGAGGGGAAGGAATGGATTCAGACAGTCTGTGCAGGGCCACTGTGAAGTGGGCAATGCTCCCCAAAAGGGTCGTGGCAGCCAGGATGGTGACAGTGTGTCAGGGCTCACAGGTGTCACATCCTGTGGTCACAGGGAGAGCTCTGGGTTCCTGCTGAGTAGGAGGACACAGGGAAGGGAAGTGTCCTGGCTCTGCTGAGCAGCTCCAACAGCCTGGTCCCTACTGAGTCCTGGGCTGCCTTTGCTGCTTGGGGGGATCTGGGAGGGCTTTGAGAGGAAGAGGCAGCTGGAGAAGTGTCATCATGGGGAGGGAGAGGGGTGCTGGGGCAGAGTGGAGGGAGCAGGGTGAGGAGCACTTCTGTCCTAAGGGTGCCCTTTCCAAGTGGAACTGGGATCCTGGGGGTCCCATGTGGGAGCAGCAGCTCAGCAGCAGCAAGGGCCAGGAGCCCAGGGGAAGGACAATGTGCCACCCTCCCAGGGGAGCTCCAAAGTCCCAGCAAACCCTGCAAAACTTCCTCGGGGAAAGGTCAGGTTTGCCCCACAGCAGCACCTCACCTTTTGCTCAGCAGAGATTTTCCTGCCAAATAAACACTCTGTTCTTGCACCCTGCAGGGTGAGAGACACCTGTGAGTGCACCAACAGCTTCAACTTCTGCTCCACCAACCCCCAGCTCTCACCCTCCCTGTTGTCAGAGACAGAGGGAGGGACTGGGAGGGACTGGGCCTGAGTGCAGTGACAGAGGCACAGGCAGGGAAGGTGTGGGCAGAGCTGCTCTGCAGGCAGAGAGAAGCTGGAGAGAGGTGAGACAGATGGGCCTGGCCATGTGGACTGTCCTGTGTGGGGGGTTCTTGCCCATTGTAGGTAAGTGAAAGGAAGGGGTGATGCCCCCCAGGAACTGAGCGTGCCCCTGTGCTCTGCACGGCTCTGGGGAGCTGTGCTGACCCCTTGCAGCCTGATCTGCTCCCTGGCTCGACCTGTCCCACCATCCCTGTGGAGCACGGTGAGAACAGCCCTCCTCCTCTTCTAGCTGGGAGTTCATCACCTCCATCCCAGCTGCCTCCTCTGCAGGGTGGGGACAGCAGGGCACGGCCCTGCTGCACTCAGATCTTGGGCCAGAACACTTTGCACTTGGACTGGACACTCTGCTCATGGGGCACTGCAACTCATCTTGCAAAGCCCAGCTTGAGGATGGCAGCACAGGGCCCTAAGCCCCACTTGCCTGTGAGAGGTATTTGCCTCTCTCATGTGACTTCACAAAAGTTTCAAGGACAGGTTAGGTTTGTTCCTCACCATCTAGGAGTGGTCATGGCATGTTCTCTCTCTCTGCAGCAGTCACTGGCCAGGTGGTCTTGGAGCAACACCCCAGGGAAGTGACTGTGGGAGAGGGAGATAAAGTCACCTTGCAGTGCAGCATGACACGAGGTGTTATGAGGAATTACTACATGTACTGGTACCGTCAGCACCCACGTGGCACTCTGGAATGGATTTACATGGAAGGTGATATCTATGGAGAAGGTTTCCAAGATCACTTTAAGGGATCAGTGGAGAGCTCCAAGAACAGAGTCACACTGCAGATCCTGGCAGCAAAGCCAGGGGATGCAGCAACGTATTACTGTGGTGCAAGAATCACCCTGGAGCAGCTCTGCAGCAGAGTGGAACAAAAACTGACTGACAGGAGGACAGATCTCTCAGCATTTCTTTCCGGCAGCTGCTCCCCAGGGGCAGCATTGTTGTCAGGCAATGGCAGGTGCAGGAAACAGACCTCTGGCTTGGTGGCAGTCCAGGCAGTGGAGGGAAGTGTGGTAGAAGGGCTGGTACCATTTATGATGCAGGAGAATCTTTTCTGGGAACTTAAGGGACTGTTTAAGCAAGTGCAGTTTTAGTGCACTTTGCCTGAGCCTCTCTCCAGCACAGCCCCATTTTTCCTCTGTGGCTTGGCCACAGAGCCATGGGATCATGGAGATGTGTTGTGGTATCTTCCAGTTCCAGTTCTGTGGAGGATGGAGCCAGGCTGTTCAGGAAAGACAGAGCAACAGATGACATTGCTCTGGGTGGCTGCTACAGATCACCTGATCGGGAAGAAGAAGTAGAGAAGGTGTGGAGGGTTGATGTAATCTGTCCGCCAGGTGCCCACCTAAACACTCTCTCAGTCCCCCTTCTCAACTGGACAGGGGGAAAAATTGGAATGAAAGGCTTATGGAGCAAGATAAGGACAAGGAGATGTCCCAGAGCTTCCCATCGTGGGCAAACAGATGGACTTGGGAAAATGAATTTAATTTATTGCCAGTCAAATTAGAATGGGAAAATGAGAAATAAGGACAAATCTAGAAACCTCTCCTCTCCCTGATAATTGCACTGGGATAGGGAATGGGGCTTGCAGTCAGTTCATAACCTCTTTCCTCTGACACTTCTTCCATCTCACGCTCTTCCCCTACTTCAGTGTGGAGCTCAACCTGTGGAAGACATTTCTCCAGGAACTCCTCTAATGTGGGTTCTTTCCTCTGGCTGCAGTTCTTCACAAACTCCTCCATCCTGGGTCCTTTCCATGGGGTGCAGTCCTTCTGGAACAAACTGCTGCACTGTGGGTCCCCTGCAGGGCACAGGTCCTGCGAGAAAACCTCCTCTGGCGTGGGCTCCTCACTCCATGGGTGTGCCATTCCTGCCAGGAGCCTGCTCAGCATGAGCTCTCCAGGGAGCCACAGATCTTTCCAGGACATATCCATTTGCTCCAGTGTGAGCTCCTCTATGGGCTGCAGAGTCCATATTTGCTGTACCATGGTGTGCAGAGGGACAACCTGCACCACCCTGATCTTCATCAGGGGCAGCCAGGGAATCTCTGCTTTGGCCTCTGGAACAGCTCCTGGTCCTCCTTCCTCAGGGACAGTCAGCATGGCTGTGTGAAGTGGAAATCTTGTTCAACCACATTTACAGCCTCCTACAACCAGTCGATGGGTGTTGGTGGACGAGGAGAGAGTGGATGTTGTCTATTCTTCATGTAGTTACATTTTCAGCACTGACTTTTCTGGAAACGTGGACAAAGTTCTTTATTATGGACTAGGAAAAGGGTCAGTGTCATGGATTGTGCAAGGGAACACGTTACTTGCTCCAGACTCTCCCCCTGGACTCTGGGAACTGGGGTTCCTGAAGGCCAGTCTGGCTGGTAAAGCCTGAGGTGAATAAGTAATTCAGTACCTCAGCCCTTTTCCATGTTGTTGTGGTTTAGGAATAGTACTCCCCAGTTCATTGCCCCCCACTGAGACTCTCCCAAATCAGATGCCACCTGCTCAGTCCCCTGGCTTCCCCTCCCCCTTCCTGCTCCTGGAATGGAGTTGAGAATTGGAGACACAAAAGCTGAAAATTATGGGTTAAGATAAGAACAATTTACTGGAAACAGCAATGAGATAAGAAAACAGGAACATCAACAATATTTGTATAAATTAGTACGAGACAAAGAAACAATGTGCACGGAGTAAAACAGTGTCAGATCATTCTGCCCATACTGTCTTTCCCCACACCTCCACCTCACCATCCCTCTCCCCTGGAAATGAGAGAGGGAATCCCTTACTCCAGTCCAGGAACTTGAGATGGTATAGAATATGAGTAAGGGCTGGCCATGCCCCCTCCCAGCTACTGTAAAAAATTAACCCTGTCCTGGCTGAAACTCAGACATATGTCCTGGTCAGCAGATCCCCATCCCATTCAGCACTGGGTCTGCATTTTCCCTGGCCTTGTTTCTCCAAGCAGCCTCCTGGCATGTTGACCTGACTCTTTGCTCACTGGGGAGGAATCCTCTTGAGCTAAACACTGGTGAGAATGTGGACTGCTGTGTCTCCTCCTGGACTTCCCAGAATGAGAAGGACATGGACATATGGGAACAAGTGCAATGAAGGGCCATGAAGACAAGCAAGAGAGCAGCTGATACATGAGGAGAGACTGGGAGAGCTGGGTTGGTTTAGTGTAGATAAGAAGTTGCTGTGGGAGAAATTTGTCACTTGTACCCCCACCAATCCTCCAGCAGTGGTCTTTGGATGGCTGTGAGGGGGAAAGGGAGAGCTTCTTCTCATCATTTCCTGATTGAATTTCCTCCCATGCACTCTACCCAGGAACGCAGCCTCCAGCAATAAGCGAGAGCCAGCAGTAGACCTCGCAGGTGCCAGGCAACTGGTCAAATGAGAATGTTCTTTCCTATCTTTCCAAAGCCATGTGCTTAGCTAAATTATAAAAAATAACTTCTCTTGGTACTTCTACACTAAGAATCCTTGCCTCCCTCCTCAGGTGCCCTGTAACTGACAGATATTGCAAAGTAAGTTTTCCCCTTGCTGGGGCAAGATGAGAATGGGCCTGTGAGTGAGTCTTTCACAGGATCACAGAGAGGGTGAATTCGGAAGATGCCTCATTTATACAAGGAGGGCTTAAAAGAAAGATGGGCACAGAATTTTTAACACAGTTTGCAAGGACAGGACAAGGGGTGGCAGTCAGACAGAGAGAGGATAGATTCAGACAAGATACAAGGAAGAAATTTTTATAATGATGGTGATGGAACAAGTTGCCCTCAGAAATTGTATCTGTTTCAACCATGAAACAAATAGGGTGGGGCTTGATCAAGTTGATGAAGATTGGCCTGACCAGATTGAAGATGTCCCTGTTCATTGCAGGAGGGTTGAACTAGATGACCTTGAAATTCCACTTCCAACTCAAACTAGTCTGTGATTCTAAATCGCTTTATATTTCTATACATTGAGAAGGGAACATCTCCCCCTCCCCAACCCCCAGCTTTTTCTTCTCCAGGGTAAACAGTCCCACCTCCCTCAGCCTTTTGTCATGCAAGAAGTACTCCAGTCCAATAATCACCTTCATGGCCCTTCGTGGGCCTCTTCCCAATAGATCCATCTCCCTAGTAGGGGGAGTCAAGATATGTCCCCAGTACTCCAGGTGTGGCCTCAGCACTGCTGAGTACAGAAGCCCCATCAGCTCCCTGACCTGCTGGCAGTAGTCTGTGTAGCACAGCCCAGGATCCCAGTGACCTTCTGTGCTCCAAGGGCAAATTTCTGGGCAAGTTGTCCACAAGAACACTCGGTCCTTTTCTGACGATCTGTTCTCCATCTGCGCAGCGGTGTTTTGTGTCCGCGGCATCCCCGTGCTCGCCCCTTCTCGTG
>NW_021939380.1:4802-25564 GCF_001715985.3 Manacus vitellinus | reverse complement strand
CCCACCAAAAAAAGGAGAAAATTTTGTTAAAATACAAATGGAGATTTTGGGGGAACAAGAAGAATTATGCTGGAAGGGCCAGGATACTTTCTTCTGGAAAACAGCAGTGTCAACCTTTCAGCAAGGACCGAAGGAATTCAAACAACCTCTGAAATGTGTCTTCATCTGCCTGTGACACATTTCTAGAGGAGAGGGGGACTCCCTCTGTTCCTGTTTCCTCTGAAGCAGAACTCAAGGAGGGCTCTTCAGTATCATGTAGTGGAACACAACCTAAACATTCTCTCCAACACGTCACTGACAGTACTGGGGCACCTCCAGTAATTTTTTGGAGGGCCTGCACCGGGACAGACATAGACAAAAGAACGGCAGAACTCAACTTTAAGCCAAAGGGATTCAAGCGTGTGGCTCGTGGGAGGCTGTGAGCACAGCTGTGCTCTGTGGCACTGCAATGGGAACGGGCTGTTTAACGGCCTCTGAGATCTCAGGGACAAGCAGGGCGAGGTCTCCCTGCTGGGGAAGATTTGCCAGCGAGTGAAGGGTGTGTGAGAGGCACCTGTGTGAGCCTAGGCCTGTTGCAGGAGGTGTTTTGAGCTTGTTCTCTTTGTCATGTCAGGCTGAAGGTATCACATCAGCACATTCCACAGCTTTCCCGGAGCAGTGAAGCAATAAGGAGGAGAAAACAATTTGACACACTAAAGGGAAGAGCAGATGAACCTGCCCATGTTAACAATGGAAAATAGCAGCACTGAGATTAAAAACTGTTGATTACAAATGAGAAATACACTTGGTGACAATGATAATGCAAACAGGATGAAATAATGCTATATTGGTTTTGTATCCTAGAACTGGATCTGAGGATTAGGAAACTGCTCTACAATTCCAAGTTACCACTAATGAAAATCACAAAAGTAAGATAAAAATCAAATTAAAAGCCAACTTCAGTCAACTATAACCAGATGTTCACCACCTTCAAACCCAGTGAAAGGCACATACAAATAAATCAAAATTCTGAACCACAGACAACTCAGTGGTCAAATAATCAGTTCATAAGATTAAAGAAATTGAGGGGAGAAACGGTGCATATAATCGGGGAAAAAACCCACATGACCCTTAGAAAAATGGCACTGTCTTGGTTTGAACTGCCCCCCCCAGGTTCAGGGAGGCCCTGGGCCTAGAGGTGATTGGTCCCGGGAGAATTCCCCCTGAGGGACCAGTCGGAGCTGTTCTTTTTCGCTCCTGTGAAAATTAGACATCAACAACAGCTGGAAGTTGTCAGCAGTGTCAGTGTGTGACCATGTGTGTCTGAGAGTGTGTGAGAGAGCTGAGGGGTGACAGGGCCCCCCAGCCCTGGCTAAGCCAGGGCTGAAGGCAGCATAGAGTGTTGTGAGGGAGAGAGAGACTCACAACCATGAGGTAAGAGGGGGAGAGGCAGCCCCCCCAGCTAGACGGCAGGGCTTAGGATGGTTATAACTGGACTGAGTACCCTGTAGCCAAGGTGAGGGGGCTTTCTTTTTCTTCCCCCACTGCCTGGGATTTAAGGCATGCTCGGTACTGGAGCCAAGCCAAGAGACGGGCCAGAGAGGCTTGGTTGCCGGGAGAAACAGCTGTGATTTGTTGCAAACAGTTGGAAGAACTCCAGGCAGAAATTGGAGACGGGCCAGAGAGGGCTCGGAGGTGCTCTACATTGGGTTTGGACGTGGACTACTGAAACTGGAAGCTGCAGCAGCTAAAGAAGAGTGAGACAGCCAAACAAGTAGGTTTTTCTGGGTAAGGACTTTAAAACTATTTGAGGTAAAAGAACTGAGCAGAGACCCAGAGCCTGCAACCTGGAGGGTGAGAATGGAACATCTTACTCTCTGGGGAGGAAACCTTCATGAACCAAGGAGGAAGGACTCAGAGCTATCTCCTTGGACCTCATGATGAAGATGAGACCTCAGCAAAGAGCTGAGGGCTGGTAGGGGTGCAGAAGAGCGCCTTTCCCTGATACCCCAATGAGAGAGACTGTTTAACTATCAGCCCGAGCTCTTCTCCTGGACTGATAAGGGAGGGCTCAAGGGGTGGTAGAGACTGTTAATATTGTATATAATTGCCTATAGTATTTATGTGTGTATAGTAATAAATTGTATATATATTCCCTTCCCCCTATACTGAGTGGTGCCTGCCTCAAAATGTCTCTTCGGTGTCGAGGTAAATTGTGGGGGGAAGCTTGGAGACTGGATTTTTGTGGGGTCAAACCCCCACACACTCAAACAAAAAGTACTAAAAATAAAATAGCTGAGTAAATAAGCAACTTAACACATTAAAGGAAACAGAGTCCATTAAACCAGCATCAACTAAACCAAAATAACTTCTGGACAATTCTTAAACATAGACTGATTTTTTTTTTCTCATGAAAACAGACATTGAGGACAGAAATGCTCAAAGGTCCAGAAAGAGTTAGGAAAGGTAGAATGAAAATACATTGAAAATTAATAAGCCTGGGCAGCTGCCCCCCAGAACTCTGTCCGTGCTGGAGGGTCACCGGCTGCAGTTCACTCTGGGTTATCAAGGGTTATTCCCCACTGCAAGGTCACATGAGTGATTTACAATCCTCCTCACCTCTTTTCTGCTCTTAACTCATTCCTCCCAACACTCCCAGAGCCTGCCTGCTACTTCCCAGGACCGCCATGGCACTGTCATTAACACCCCCAAGGAAGAGAAGGAGGGGTAATGGATTGCAGGTGCAATAAGTTGAGTAGGTCCATTAAAAGTGACCCAAGTTTGAGTCCATGGCAAGGAGATGACTGGTCCAGCAGCTTGGAGCCTTCCATTGCTGTCACTCACCACTTTTTCTGGTGCTCCTGTGTGGCTCGTGGGCAATGGGCTCAGACACCTTGTTTGGCAGAGCTCCCAGCTCCTCCTTTGCCAGGACAGCATGGAGTCTACTCTGTGGCTGCAAATCTTCATGTGAAACAAGAGCCTTCACCTTGGTGCCAGGAGCTCCCAGCCTTTGTCACCATGGCAACCTCCATTTCCCATCCTAATGGGCACAGACTCAACCTGCCTCTCCTTTGGTACAAAAGGGAGAAGTGGGCTCTTGAAGCTGCAGAGACTCAGAGGTGGAGTCCATCTTTTGCCATCAAGGTCCAGATTGTGTTAATGCTGCACAAGTTGATCATCATGAAAGATTTGATAATTCTGCAACAGCTCCTTTAATCTCTGATAGTCACTCCCATGGCCACAGTGCCTCTACATAACAAAGAACCATCATTTTCTTAGACCGTTCCTTCAAAGCCATATTGTGTTTCTTCATGTGGTATGTTGGGTCTTGAACCACTTGAGAAGTCACGTGACTGCCTGTATAATCCAAAATTCTGTGTAGTGGAAGAGAGGCAGTTTTTGCAATGAAATACACCACTGTGTACAGGGGCTGGCGGGCCACAATAATATAAACAGCACAGGGCCCTGTACAAAAACCCAGAGAAGGTAAAAAGGCAATATATTTTGGGAAGGAAAAGAGGTGAGTGACTGTGATAATTAAAGAGACAAATAGAATAATCTTTTTATATTTCTGTTTATCCTGGAAAGAGAACTCACAAGGTTTCTAAAAGATTGAAGAAAGGGTGAACTTGGAAGTTCTGTACTTGATCAAGCTATTTGAAATCACTGAACTGTTTAATTGTTGTTTTTCCTTTTCCAAATTTGGAAGACACCCTCTGGACACCCTCAAGGAGTTGCATACATGGATAATTAGGACAAATGTATGGCTCTTCATCTCCTGTTTTTACAACCTTTTTGAATATCATGTGGAAAGAGTGATTTATTGCAATGAGTATTAGCAGTGTGAGGATGATAAGCTTGTATTTGGACCAGGGACCACCGTCACAGTTGTACCAAGTAAGTACTTTGTTTTATTTATTTCTAAAATTGTGTTACAGTTAAGGTGGGGGAAGAAAAAGGAATCTAATGGTTTGGGTTCACTGCAAGAATTTTCTGCTGCAATAGTCCCTTGAGTGCACTCTCTCTCTCCAGCCAGGCTTTCAAGCCAAATCCTCAGCTTGGAGCTGCTTAGGAAGGTTTCACAGGAACAACTGGCCTAACTCTGTGTAACAGCTTCATTCCATGATCCCCAAACACCAGGTGTGCACTACTGAACATGTTACAATTTATTCCCAGTTTGGACACCACTCTGGCCCAAACTGACTCTGAAGGCTCCTCTTCTCCAGTGGATCTTCACTGACTCCCTCTGGGCAGGAATGCACAGCTCAGTGGAGAGCTCACAGTGGGGAGAAGTTTTGAGACAGATCTTTAACTGTCTGGTTGGAGAAGTTTTGACACTGGCACCACACTCACAGTGTCCCCAGGGAAGCAATTCCACTGGCATGGAGATAGAGGAGGAAGGAGGATAAATATCCCTGGCCTTCAGTTTTCACAGGTGCCTCATATCCAAGACCTCCTAGAATGAAAGACAACTGGCTCCCAAGTTGTCTGGGCTTTGAAAACAAAGGTGTGGGGAGTAGGGATGATAACAAGCCATAGTTGTTATTCCTGTCTTTATTTGGACTTTCCTGATGTACAAAAAAGGTGGATGTCCCACCCTATGGGAATGTGAGTGTTGGGGTGTCAGAGGAGATTGTCAGGTTGCTCTGTGTTATCCTGAGGATAACACAGACTTGTTGCTGTGCTTTCAGAGGTCTGCATGTCTTTATAGTGCTGCAAAAATGTCCCATGTCATTTTACATTCCTAAAACACCCTGCTCTCATTTCAGAAGGGCTTGGGACTGCCTGAGGTGCTGCCTAATATCTGCCCATGCCTGTAGGAGATGTTGCATGGGAATAAATGTCTGTTTTGGAACAATCTCAGTCCACTTCTACTTCCAAAGGGGCAAAGGAATGTCAAGTTATCCTTTTGAAGAAAAATGTATTCTTTCTGTGCTGTTAATTATTTTCTTTTTGTAGCTAAAGATGAGATATTTTCAAAGCTGCACAAAGACTTTCAGATTATGTTTGACAGTATAATATATTGAGTCTTAAGTATCTAAACTCTTTCTGTCAAGGAAGGATGATAGAGGATTCCTTTCATTTCCATATTTTTACTATTATTTGAATGGCTAATCTGAATTAGTCCTGACACTGGTATATAAATCATGCTGGATTATCCATGTCTGGGTTATGTGAAAGCAAAGATATTTTGGGTTTCTTTTAAACCCCATGGTATTGCAATGATTTGTTGGCTACTAACTCCTTTTGAGACTACCTGCTTTCTTTAAGGGCATCTCCTGCAAATTAAACAGTCTTGTATGTCTTATAGGAAATTCCCAGAGAAGGCTTCTGCTATACCATTGAAATTCAGTCTGTTTCAGTTGTCAACCTCTTGTCATTCATGTATTTCCAGGGGAATTCAACTCTAAAATTCTTTCAAAACTGAAAAAATACATCTAACATTTCAGAGTAACCAAATTTCTGACAGATCAGAGCAAGCATCTCAAATCCTGTGAAAAGCTGTCAGCATCTTTTAGATTCTGTCTAAACTCTCGTTTTCATGTCTCGATGTTTGTTGGTATTTTAGTGCTAAAGGACCAGCACTGAAGGTTATTACACTACTCGAAGGAATATTGTAAGATTTGTCCATGAGCATCATGTTTGTAGCCCCAGGATATTCTTTCCCTCCAATCAGTTTATTAAACAAACTCTGCATTACACTTCCCACTGCTCCGGAGCCGTGGCTCTGCCGACACGGCACAGCACAGGGGTGAGAATGGTCACACTTTCTGGAACAGGTACAAGAGTTGTTGAACCAAGGACCAATCCTGTTCTCTCCTCATCGCCTGCAGACTGGTTGGCATGTCTTACACCTTGTGCAATGTCTAGGGGGGAAAACCTCCCCCACAATGAAAGTTCTTGGCCTTGTCAGGAACTTCTGGAGCAGAACTAGTGAGTGACATCGCTGCCCATGGCAGGGGCTGGAACCAGATGGCCTTTAGGGTCCCTTCCAACCCAATCCATTCTGTGATTCTGTGATTCTGTGATTCTGTGATTCTGTGATTCTGTGATTCTGTGATTCTGTGTGGAGATATACAATTCACAGACTTTTGATTGCTTCTCTCCTACTTTCCCATCTTACAGACAGAAGTCCTTCTTGCACCTGAGCATTTGTTATGGAAAAGCTCAGCCTTGTCCCCCCCTGCAGCAGCAGGACTTCATTTCTGCAAGTAACGTCACTCAGAAGGGGAACCTTGCACAGCAGTGAGGCAACAAACTGACCTCTGCTCTCCCTGCCACTCCTGCTGTGGTTGGACCTTTCAACCACAACAGGAGATTTGGGGAGGGGAGGGAGAGTAAAGGGAAAAACAGTTATTTCCTCATGTCTCACGAATATGCAAGGCAGTCCTCATAGAGTTGACATTGTTTGGAATTAAATTGTTGAGAAAGCAGAATAATTGGACTCTTGGAGTGACATGCACAAAAGTTCCCTTCTCCTTTGCAGGTCCTTAATTTATAAAATGAAGAATTCACTTACAGGCACCAGCTTTGGCAAAAGGAAGCTGAGATCCTGTGGAATTAAATATTCTATAAAATACCTGCTCTTGAACACCCTTTCTGTCTCTAATTTGATCTTTTGGAAGCAACAGCAAGAAGTAATGGCAAAAAAAAAAAGGCAGTTGGTCACTAATAATGCTACAAATCAGTCCCAGGTGGTGTGTCTATTAATTTTCATGACTTAGCTCTCAGGCAGGCTTGCAGTAAAATCCATCATGCCCAAACCATACTTTTTTTACAGGCAGTCCAAAACATTCTGTCCCACAAGTCGTTGTGATGAAATCAAAGAAACTGGAAGAAGGAGGCAGCACTGGGAAAGCAGCTTGTTTGGCAAGGAATTTCAGTACAAAGAACATCAGCTTGGAGATGTCCTCTGATGAGGTCGTGTATGAACAGAGCACACCCATTCTGGCGTCAGAGGGGCTGTACAGTGCTATGAAGGTGGTCAGTGTGACAAAAGACACAGAGGTGACCTGCAAGGCCCATTTGGACATTGGCACCATTACAGCATTGTCAGGTACAACTTGGGGGCACAGCTGGAACGTATTTGTGGAGACAGTGTCTTGTGGTGCTGCTCTTCCCTGATAGTCTGCACTGCCCAGGGTGGGCAGCAGAAACGAGAGAGACAGTTGGTACTTAAGCAGGGAAAGATGAAAGATGTTTAAAAGCATCTAAAAGAAATGGTCTCAACTGTTTAATAAATTGGAGAAACTTTTCTTTTGATGGGGGAGGAGAGAAGGCACAATCCATTTTTTTAAAATGGGAGTTTATTTTATTTGCAGCATCAAACCTCCTGGAGCACAACCTGAAACAGCCTTTCTAAAGCCAACAAAAAGTTAAACTGGTGGTGTGATTTGGTTTTGGTTTTTACTAAATCACTTTTTATATTTTTTGCAATTGTTTTTATCATCTTGAAGGTCATTCAAATAGGAAAAACAAAACAACCTAGAAATTCTTTTGTTTCCTGCAACTGTCTTCTCAGATTTATGTTTGAATTAGTGACTGATCATCTGAGCCCCAGACTCTACTTCCCACATGTCCCTATGGAAAGGGCCATAGGAATAGTTTTTTAATACTTTCTAAAAATTGGATATGGGTTAAAATGCCTTTTCTTTATCATTCTACAGAAAAGGAGGCTGACGAACCCGTAACGAGGACCAGTAACAGGGTTTGCAACAGCACAGACACCTCTGCCCAAGGTTAGTGACCGAAACAGATTGTGAAGTTACATTGCTGGTTGGGGGATAAATGCATAGAAAGGTAATTTCTCGAGGAGAGAGGAGACAGATTATGACATATTTATCAAACACAAGCTGCTTTTTCAAGGTTGCTGCTGTAGGAACACACAAGCAACAGGAAGCAAAAAGCAATGGAGACAGACACCCTCCTCCCCCGGTGTTGCCATGTTCTCTGGCATCTCTTCCTCTGCTGCTGTTCCTTTCCCTGAAGCTGTTACCTGTGGCTTTTTCCACTTTCTGCCAAGATCCCAACATCCAAACTTAGGCCATGGTCTCTCTCCTCTTTTTGCTGTCCCTGAGCAGGTACCACAGTGCAGAGAGTGAACATGCTGTCTGTGGCTGTGCTGGGTTTGAGAGTCCTGCTGGCAAAAAGCATCGCCTTCAATACACTCATGAGTATCAAGCTGTTTCTTTTCTGAGGTAAGGAAGCACTCAGCTTGATTTGTAGAGATACTGGAAGCATGTGGCAGGAGTGACTGCCCGTCTGTGTGTACTTCTCTAACCCCACAGGTAACGACACCTATTCATCTGCTCCTGATTCCATTAAATAGCTCTTGCAGGTTTCTGGGGAAAAAAACAACAACAATGAGCAAAACCCACAAAAAGCACCCACACCAGGCCCCCTCCCCAAAAAATAAAACAATTAAGAGAAGCCCACCCTGCCTCCCACGTGACAAAGGAAACAACACTTTTCTATATCCAGAGCTCAGTTCTTGGTGGCTGGTTCCCAAATTTTCTTTGCCCGAGCAACTCAGGTATTGCCTGAAGAGCCTAAGAGGTACCTCCTTCACTACTTCAAGTGTCAGAGCACAAAGCCTGGAGAAAACTCCAAACAAATAAGGATTCAGAAGCAAGGATCCCAAAACACAAACCTGTGGGAGTAAAGAGAGGGGAGGCAGGGGGGATTTTCAAATTGAAGTGTCCAAAGAGGCACAAAAGATAGTCCAGCCTAAGTTTTGTAGTGTACCTGTCTTGACTGGACAGCTCTCAAACAGTGGTTTATTGCTCC
Source organism: Manacus vitellinus (assembly GCF_001715985.3). Taxonomy (NCBI): domain Eukaryota; kingdom Metazoa; phylum Chordata; class Aves; order Passeriformes; family Pipridae; genus Manacus; species Manacus vitellinus. The sequence goes on along the minus strand of NW_021939380.1, from coordinate 16,798 downwards.
AGTTGCAGTAAATGTGGTTTAAAACACCCTTTGCTCTTCCAGACATGTGGAGTCAAGGCAAGAGGAACCTGAAGAACTGCAGGAAAGAACGTGAACCAGCAGCACAACGGGCTGGACAAGCAGTGTCACATCTGCTGACAGTGAGCACCCAGAACACAACACAGCCCCTTCCCCTTTAGACATTTGATGCTGTTCAATCCTGCCCAGCCAGTTCATTTAGATTTAAGAGCTGTAACTGCTTTTGCTATTTCTTTTTCTCTGTGCACTGAGGAGAGTGCATTTCTCCTCATCCTCCTGCTGAGTAGATCTCCCCACTGTTCTGGCATTTACACAGGAATGTCCAACCTGCCTCAATAGTTGTAGAAAAGCCCAATCCTCACTATCGATACATATAGATATATAGAGAGCTATATAATGTTTTAAATCAGGTTTCACAGGCATGTTGTGTTACTGTCTGTAGAACTGGTGTGTTACTGCAGAGACAATTCAGGCACAATAGTTGCCATTTATAGCTTTGGTTTTTAGACAGCTTTATTAACAATAATTTCCTATCATGCCTGAGCAGTGATCCAATTCAAACAGATAATGTTCAACCATAGAAACATTTCTTTCTTAAACCTGTATTTCTTCTGCAAAATATATCCCACATGCATTTTAGTTTCCTGTAGTAGTGACAAAAATAAAATTTTCCTTGACCAAAATGCTGTGGTTTGTTCTGTGCTTTTTCTTATGAATTTGGGATGGACATTGCTGAAACCCAACTGTCCTAATGATCACTGAGATTAGAAATACAGCTTTGATAACCCAGAGTTCCTGTTGGCTGGATTTGTCTTTTCTAGACTTTGTGCAGGGAAGTATCTCTTGGGACGTTCAGAAGCTTCAATTAAGACATAGCTTGCTGAAAGCATGAGGGAGGGAAACACACAGAGCAGAAGAGAAAAAAACATGCTGGTTTTTTCCACTCAGTGATATGAGGAAGAGGCCCACAGAAAATAATATGTGAATGTTTGATGGGGTGATAGTTTCCACAGCAACTTGCTTATGAACTAATAGACCCCACCACACACATGCCCCAGCTCACCTTTTTGTCACAAGCAACGGGCAGGATGTTGTGGCCAACATTTCTGACTTAGTTGCACCGTGCAAGATTAACCCTCCCCTTGTTTGGAAAAACAAGTTCACCACATCCTGGAGGAGAAATAAGGCTTTTCTCATACTGGCTGAGTTACTGCTGGCTTCAAGACAGGCTCTGCAGAGAACATTGCAGGGTCTGCTTCATTAAGCTTTGTCAGGTTGTCCCTCAGACCCTGCAGACCCCTGGAGGAAGACCCTCACCCTATGCAGAAGAGAAGTGAAATTTGCCTGGCAAATCCTAATCCAGTAAAATGCTTGTTTAGTGCATCCTACCACCATAATGTAAATCAGGGGGAGTTGCTCACTAGTATTTTTATCCTGATTTTCTGATGACGCTCTGAACGTTTTCATCTTACACTCCACACCTTTTCCCAATCTCTCAGGCAGATTTAACTTTTAAGAACATTCCCTTAGGGAAAAATGGTGTAATCAGGTGGACAGGAGGGAAAGGTCAATGATTGAGTGCTGTTAAAAACCTTTGCATAAACTGTTGATCAAGTCTGGGACTAGGAATGGTTCGATCCACACCTCCCCTGAGAGGCAGTTGAGAAAACAAGGGGGTTCTTTCTGTACCTTGTGACTCAGTGGGATGGTCTCTCTCTAACAACTCTACCTTCTTTTTGCCCCCCCCCCAGTCTCTGCAGAAATCATTCTAAATTAATTCTAATTCGATGTTCCTGTGTATGTTTAATAAATAGAGTGACCATTGCTGTTGGACTTTGCTGAGCTTTTGCAAATTTCTATTAAACCTGCTTTTGCTTACACCTTTGACAGTGAGTGTTTAATCGACCTCAGCCACTCATTTCATGGGAGGCCTCCTCATTGCCTCCCACTGAGCAGTGGCTTTTCACTTTACAGTTGCAATGCATGACATAGAGTTCAAAAAACCAGGATAATATAATATTTTCCAAAAGAAATCCCACAATAAGGAGCTTTTGTACAGTCCAATAGTAAGATTGTGTTAGTGTGGCTAATTCCACAGAAGAGGACAGAGTCTGCAGCTCTCCCAGCTCATATGATCTAAGGAAAGCTTTTGTAGAGAAATTGTGCTCCACAGTAAAATGCTCTCTGTTAAAGCAGCACCTTTGCATTTGGAATTATCCCAAAATCAGAAAAAAACAAATTGTCCAGTGAGAAATCCAGAGACACCAGAAAAATGGAGGACGATTCTAAGCTGAACTCCTTGGTACAATACCTTTTAACAGTACTATCTATATTCTCCTGGAGATTTAATTGTGTCCATATTTGATTGTGTTCAGAAAGCCTTTGAATATCTCCAGAGGTGGAACCACTGTCCCTGGAGATATTCAAAAGCCACCTGGACATGGTCCTCGAGAAACAGCTCCAGATAGTCCTGCCTGAGCAGGGGAGACCAGATGACCCCCAGAGGTCCCTTCCAACCTCAATCATTCTGTATTTCTGTGATATCTTCCTCATACAAAGAATGTTTGCCTAGGAATTTCAAAGAAGAAAGCCCAGGTTAGGAGTAGAATTATTTGGGTAAGAAAAGTAAATTTCACATTAACAGTGTGATTCTGTGAGGAATTATGTGAAGCTTATCTTGCCTGAAAGCTCTATGTAGATGGTCAGGAGCCCTCACAGAGTCAAATAAAAGCACAAGAAGATGAGTAAGTCATGAGATAATAAATGTGGTAGGGGAACCGTTAGGGAAAGAGAATTTTCATGTCCCAAAAGACAATGAAACTTGAGACAGTCCCTTTCCCAATAGAACCTGGCTGCTTAAAGGCCATTATTGGATTTGTGGACAACATGCATACTGAAGATTGCCCCCAGATTGGTCACAGATACATTATGTAGGACATATTAGACCATTGTTCTTTTTGTTACCACAAGCTCAAGGAGACAGATTAGGAATCAAAATATATGATGATCTGATTAGAGAAAAATGATCAACTGATGTCTCTTTGGTTGGGGGAAGTTCTCAAAAATGGGGAAAGGATGAGTGGCCCCCCAAGAGAATTATACAGTGTTATGGACAAGTCACTTGGAATCCTAAGGAATTAATATATGGAGCAAGAGACCCTATTTATAATTTGAATCATATAATTAGACTTCAAGCTGGTTTAGAAGATATTACTAATCAAACGGCTACCACCTTAGATCTGTTAGCAGATCAAGTAACCCAGATGAGAAGTGCCAGCTTGTAACACCAAATAGTTTTAGATTATTTATTAGCAGAGGAAGGAGGGGTATGTGGAAAATCAAATTATTCAAATTGTTACCTGTAAATCGATGCCAATGGAAAAGTAGTAAAACAGATAACAGAAGAAATTTGGAAGTTAGCCCATGACCCAGTTCAACCTGGAAAGGGTGGGACATTGATATGTTTTTATGCTTCTTGTCGGATGGGGAATAAAAAAAATATTATTTCTTGTTCTTTGTGAACTAACTACCTTGATTTCTTGCCTTGTATAATCCTTTGTTTTATGCAACTTTTCACACGTGATAAAGGGAATGCAATTAGTAGTGATACCCAGTGATCCTGAAATGACTAAATGATAGAAAATAATGGCCCTGAAGATAATGCTCCAAAGAAAATTATCAATTACTCACTCTCAAGAAACTTTAATCTTAAGTAATTAAGTGGATCAAGAGACAATTATTAAGGAAATGATACTCCCTTTTTCAAGAACACCATCACAGAAACATGATGGGATGACTCCCATGACTGGAGTGCTGCCATGGGTGGCTAACAGCTCTTCAGAAAGGGCAGGCAAGGTAGGAAAGGTGGAGGGGTGGCTCTGTATGTTAGAGAGTCTCTTCACTCTGTAGAACTTGAAGTCTGTAACGATAAGGTTGAGTGCCTGTGGGACAGAATCAGGGGGAAGGCCAACAAGCCTGACATCCCAGTGAGAGTCTGTTACAAACCACCCAACTAGAATGATGAATTATTCTACAAGTAACTGGTGGATGTCTCAAAATCACCAGCCCTTTTTCCTGTAGGTGACTTTAACCGTCTGAATGTCTGCTGGAAACTCAACACAACAGAGAAGAGGTAGTTTAGGAGATTCCTGGAGTGTTTAGAGAATAATTTCCTGCTCCAGCTGGTAAATGAGCCTACCAGGGATGGAGCCCTGCTAGACCTGCTGTTCACAAACAGAGAGGGGCTGGTGGGAGATGTGGTGGGCAGTGGACGTCTGGGGCACAGTGACCATGAAATAATAGTTTTCAATATTCAGGGATGCAAAGAAGGCCATCAATAAAACTTCTACCCTGGACTTCCAGAGGGCAGATTTTGGCCTACTCAGAAGACTGGTTCAGAGGGTACCTTGGGAAACAACCCTTGAAAACAAAGGGGTCCAGGAGGGATGGACATGCTTCAAAAAGCAAGTCTTGAATGCACAGGAGCTGTCCCAGTGTGCTGAAAGGCAAGTCGGTGGGGAAGACAATTGGTCTGACTGAACAGGGAGATTTTGAAGGAAATTAGGGTAAAAAAGAGAGCTTACCGACTATGGAAAAAAGAGCTAGCTATTCATGAAGAGTTTAGGAGTACAGTTAAGTCACATAGAAAGAAAATTAGAGAGACGAAGGCACAATTTGAACTCAATCTAGCCACTTCTGTTAGGGATAACAAGAAGTGCTTCTCCAAATACATCAATAGGAAAAGGAGGGGCAAGGAAAACCTCCATTCTTTGTTGGACATGGAGGGAACATAGTCACCAAAGATGAGGAAAAGGTTGAGGTATTTAACACCTTCTTTACCTCAGTTTTCAACAGTAAGACAGGTTGTCCTCAGGACAAGTGGTCTCCGGAGCTTGTAGACAGAGACAGGAAGCTGAATGACCCCCTGTAATCCAGGAGGGAACAGTCAGCGACCTGCTGAGCCACTTGGATCCTCACAAGTCTGTGAGATCCATCCTAGGGTGATGAGGGAGCTGGTGGAACAGCTCGCCAAGCCACTCTCCATCATCTACCAACAGTCCTGGCTCACTGGGGGGGTCTCAGATGATTGGAAGTTGGCGAATGTCACACACATCCACAAAAAGGGCCTGAAGGAGGACCCGGGAAACTACAGACCTGTCAACCTGAGCTCAGTGCCTGGCAAGGTGTCATAGTTTGAAATTGGCCCCCCTTGAGAGGCTGGGGGGGCTCAGAGGTGAGTGGGTGCCAGGACAATGTTCTCTGGAGAGCCAGTCACTGTCCACGTTGTTCACTTCTGCTCAAAATCACATATCACAGCACCGGAAGCTGTTAGCAAGTTCTGTCTTGGTTGTTTTGCTGTTGGTGTCTGCTGCGGGTAGGTGGAGAAGGCCAGGGGGTGGCTGGGCCATCATTAGCAAATTTGCAGATGACACCAAGCTGGGGGGGAGCGTTGATCTGCTGGAAGGCAGGAGGGCTCTGCAGAGGGACCTGGACAGGCTGGAGAGTTGGGCTGATTCCAGCGGGATGAGGTTCAACAAGGCCAAGTGCCGGGTCCTGCCCTTTGGCCACAACAACCCCCGGCAGCTCCAGGCTGGGACAGAGTGGTTGGAGAGCAGCCAGGCAGGAAGGGAGCTGGGAGTGGGGATGGACAGGAAGCTGAACATGAGCCAGAGTGTGCCCAGGTGGCCAAGAAGGCCAATGGATCTTGGCCTGGATCAGGAACAGTGTGGCAGCAGGACCAGGGAAGTGATTCTGCCCCTGTACTCAGCGCTGGTGAGGCCACAGTGCTGTGTCCAGTTCTGGGCCCCTCAGTTCAGGAAGGATATTGAGGTGCTGGAGCAGATCCAAAGAGCAACAAGGCTGGGGAAGGGACTGGAGCCCAAGTTCCATGAGGAGGGGCTGGGAGAGCTGGGTTGTTTAGCCTGGAGCAGAGAAGGTTCCTCACTCTCTACAACTACCTGAAAGGAAGTTGTAGCCAGGTTGGGGTCAGTTTCTTCTCCCAGGAAGCAGCAGTAGGACAAGAGGGCACAGTCTAAAACTGTGCCAGAGGAGGTTTAGCTTGGATATTAGGAAGAAATTTTTTACAGAGAGAGTAATCAGCCATTGGAATGGGCTGCCCAGGGAGGTGGTGGATTCACCGTCCCTGGAGATTTTCAAGATGAGACTGGATGTGGCATCAGTGCCATGTTCTAGTAGCCATTCGATCTAGATGGTGTTGGATCAATGGCTGGACTTGATGAACTCAGAGGTCTTTTCCAACCTGGCTGATTCTATGATTCTATAACTCTAAGAGAGAAAAAGGAGGGATTATTAGGAATAAGTAAGTGTTCTTGCAAAACTTGTAGTGTAGTCACAGTTCGCAGTAAGAAGTGACAAGTTCCTGGTTGGTCAGTTGTCAGTTACAGAGGTGCAGTTTGCCCAGAGATGGGGCACCAACCAGCAGTAGAGAAGGATCAGGTGGCCATGTCCTCCATATCACAGTGAGCTGTGGCCTCCATTCTGAACAATGTCAGTGACCTTCAGAGCCACCCAATAAGCACATAGTGTGGGACACACAGGAGGCGTGTCGGGAAGGCTGTAACTCTGGAGTATCTCAGCCAATGGAGGAACGGGGAGGGACCAGCACTCCGGGCAAAGGGGATAAAAGGAGGCTGCAATTTCCACTGAGCTGAGTGACCTCAGTGGGGTTTGTTCAGTGAACTTTCCCTTTTATTCAAATGAAAGTTTATTTTTTTTTTAGTTAGATCCTGTGTTTCCTGGTTATTTATGTGTTTCCTAATGCCTGGATTTTTGGAATAAGAATAACCACTGACAAAACTACAGAAGAATTGTTCTTTTATACACTGTAGGGGATTTTTATTAAATCTTTTGTCAGTAGATGGTTCTAACTACCTCTTTAAGCCTTTTGAACCACATATATTTATTATGTGTTGTGTATTTTGAACCCAGGTACAACAGACCAGTGCAATCGAAACTAGTTTTCTTACCAAACAGATTAAAAACCTAGGTTTTTATCCCCAAGAGACTAAACCCTGTGTGTTTAATCTCACACCTCACACAACTGGAACCAGTATCTGCCCAGATGCTTTTTGCCCTGGTGCAGCCACATAGCCATTTTAAGACATCCGACTCTGAGAAATAAAATACATTTTAATTACAAAACAAAATTATAGGCATATCACAAAGTTGTAAGGTATCCTGCTCCAAACTGGACTAAGTACCAGGGTCTTTTGCAGCTGTCCTCAGCAGAGTCCATGGCTGGCTGTGTGTTCCTGCCTTGTGTGCTCTTGGAGTAGCCAGGTTTGCACGGACACATGTGGGGGCACAAATCTGTGTGTGATTCCACACTGGTGTGCACGAGCCTGTGGGTGTGAGTGTGTGTGTGTCTTTGTGGGTATGTGTCCGTTTTTGTGTGTCCGTGTGTGTCCGTCCATGTGTGTCCCTCATGGGAAGTTCATTTGCTGCCTGTTCAAGGGATACCGTCCTCTGTTCTGGCCCTGAACTCCCCAGAGCAGCAGGTTACCAGGGTCAGAAGGCGCGTGGGTGCAGCTGAGTGCTGACGGCACCTGCCCCCTACAGCTGTGTCCAGGGAAGAGGCAGAGAAATGCAGGTTCTGTCTCCGGAGCCCTTCTCTTCCTGTCCGTCCACAGCTCTCGCTCCGCTACTGCTGATTTCGGCCCAACAAGGCCGGTTTCAGTGCAGCTTGGATACTGAGTTGACCTCAGTGTAAGCAACACTGGCAGTGGCTCAGCACGCCTGGCAGCCCCCCGTGCCCCCTCCCCAGCCGTGAGGCTGCTGCTCTCAGCAGCGCTGCAGAGGTGAGGAGGGGCAGGTTTGCCCGGTGGGCAGGGAGAGAGGCTCCTGAACGGCGCCGCCCGTGTGCTGCCAGTCCCGGAGTGGATGTGCTTCCGATGGCGTGTCGGTGGTGTCTGGGCTGGCCCCCAGCTGTGTGCTGGGGCTGGCAATGCCAAAGGGATTTGTGCCGCTGCTTGTGCTGGTGCTGTGCGAGGAGGGGGCTGAGCCCGGGCCGGGGCGGAGCTGGCGGAGGAGGGCAGAGGAGGGAGAATGGGAGGGGATGGGAGGGGAGGCGGCCCGTCCGGAGCAGAGAGCCGGGGCTGGCGGGGGCAGCGAGGCGCGGGCGGCGGAGCGGCGGGATGCGGCGCTGGCGGGGCGCGGGCTGGGCGCGGCCGGCGGTGCTGCTCGCGCGGGCTGGCGGCGGGGACCCTGGGGGCCGGGGCTGGGGCTGGGGTGGCTACGCAGCTCCCTGGAAGCTGCCGTCCCCTCTGGCTTCTTCACGGACCTCTGTCCCTGAATCATCCTCCCATCCATCCCTCCCTCTACACCATCCAACATTCCCTCAGAAAATTCACGCCTCTCTTCTTTGTCCAACTATCACTGCACCTTCCTTTCCTCTCTGTTTTTCTTTCTTTCTTTTGCCTATTATTCACACATTCATGTCTCCACTAGTGATTGACATTTCTATTACTGCACATGTTGACGTCCTCTGGATACTCTTCTCCTCATCATCTCTGTATGTCCCTGACTGCTTCTGCAGGATTTCTTCTGAGAAACAACTCACAGGACAAAAAGAAATTCTGATATTGTTCTTCTTTGTCTCTCTGGCAGTGGCTGCGGGCAGAGCCCAGGTGCAGCAGGAGCCGTTGGCACAAACCCCCGAGGGCACGGAAATCACCATCAACTGCTCACACGCCAGTATACGGACCACTGACTATATCCACTGGTACCGTCAGCTGCGGGGCCGCGGCCTCGAATTCCTCGTGAGCTTTCACAAAGGCTCCAAAGATCTGCCGGACGAGGCGGGACAGGTGTCGGTGTCGCCAGAGCGTCGCTGGAGCACCCTGTGGCTCTCCGGGCCCCGTGTTGGGGACGCGGCGGTGTATTACTGTGCCGTGGGAGACACGGCCAGAGGAGCCGGGGCTGCGGCCGGGCACGAACCGCCGCGGGCGGGGCCGGGCGGGGCCGGGGGCACAGCGCCGGCCGGGGACAGCAGGGGCCGCTCCTGCACCTCCAAGATTTCTTTCTCAAACCATGTCCCGCCTTCCTGGGCCCCCTTGTTTCAAAGGGCTGCTTTCCAAGGGGCTTTCCGAATCGGTGTCCTCAACAGGCCCAAGTCCAACCTCCAGAAGTCGAGGGTAGTGGTTTGGTTCATGCTCTTCCTTACTTCACCAATTGTGGAAAACTCTATAATTTTATCTTTGCCATGTTCCAGATGGCCTTTGATCACCACATCTCTCACCAACCATCCTCTGTTTGCAAACAGCAGGTCTAGGTGCTGTATAAACTGCCTGACAATCAAAAAAATTAAAATTCCATCAACGGCATTGGCCTTTATGCCAGAGCAGATGCAGGAAATCGGACATAAGACTGTAGTGGCTGGCAAGAGAAAGTTTCACCAGTCACAAGGGATGAGATGTACATGTTACAGCGTCCTCTCCCCCAGACCGGCAGCCAACTCCTCAGCACAAACCCTCTGTGGGGAGCAAGGAAGCAGTGAAGAGCTCTGCACCCACCTGCAGCTCTGCTGGGAAGTGCAATCCCACAATCCTTGTCCTTGCTGATGTACCCGTTCTCCTGTAGGTTCAGTGTCACAGGGATGTCACCTCCCGCAGTATGTCACTGTCTCCCTGTCCCCACCTCGCTGTGACAGCCCTCAGCTGCCCTCACCTGCTTTGCTGCAATTTCCAGCCTTGACTCATTCAGCAGCCAAAGGATGGTTCCCCTCAACAGAGGAGCCATTGCAGGCTGTCCCAACCTCCCATTCCTCTGTCAGTGGAGAAGGCTCTCCTTGTGCCATCACCCACTTCCACTGCTGAGAAACTCCTTTCCACTTTGACAGCTTGGAGAGTGTCTGCAGGGGTGGGAAAGCCAACACGGAGGCCAGGCTTGAATTCAGCGGAAAGATGTGAGGAGTCAAAAGGGGGAAAGGACATCCCTGCATGTGGAGGAGAGCAGTGCAGGGAGTCCGGGGGCATCTGAGAGTCTGTCCTCCTTGGTGGAGGAGAAGTTCCTGCACGGTGCCTGTCTGCCTGTCCCTTAGAGGGAGAGGAGACAGATGGTCCCACCAGGCTGACCATGGTGGGACCTTGCTGCCAAGGGGAAGCAAAGCAAACAAAGAAAAGGGAAAGGCAAAGCCATTCACCTCTCCTGGTACCAACATGGAAAAATGTCCATCCTCACTCAGCCCAGCACCATGTTCTGAGTCCCCTGAGGTGTCTCCCTGGGGCTTTCCCAGGATCTTCTTCAGGGGAGGGACCTTCTGCACCAGTAGGGTCTGGAAAGAACAGAGAGGTCACAGCCCCTCCAGTTGATGGGCACTCCCTGAGAGCTGAGGATGCTGCCAACTGCAGGGGATGTGGAGCAGTGGGGAGCTGGAGGTTCGGTCAGGGAACACACACCCTTCTTCATTTCCCTATTATAATCAGGCTGTCACACAGAAGCTCTATCCTATATTCCTAAACCAATAGTCCCCTCAGCTACATCCCAACCGCCCTCAAGTGAGACTTTCCCCCCATTTCCCTCTGTCATGACAAGAAGAACAAAACCACAGGACAGGACACTGTCAGAATCAGCTGAGATTTCCCACAAGTGGAGATCTCACTGTGGAAAAGGAGGAGAATGGCTTCACACTCACCTGGTTCCCAAGCAGAAGTAGATAAGAAAAGTGGATGAGACAGCAGGGGCTGGGGCTGCCTTTTCTACCTGCCCTTCACTGCCGCAGGACCAGGGGCAGCCTTTGCAGAGGTAACAGTTTCCCCACAAGCTCCTCTTGAATGCAAATCATCACAGCTGATGGTACAGGCTGTGCTTTGGTTTCCAAACTGCTGCCTTTTTTTTTGAGATTTCTTCCGTGGCCCACTGAAGGCTTCTTGTGATTTTTGGGATGAAATATTCCAGGATTTCCAGGGCATGGGACTCATAAATGTCAGGAGCACACTCAGCTCCAGGGCTGGATGGATCCAGAGCAGGCAAGTGATGTGTCAGTATGGATCACACTGGTGGGTTTGTTTGAAGTGCTGTTTTCAAGAAGAAGCTGCAGCAATCCTCCGTGGACACCCAAGGACTCCTGGGCATGAGGATGGGCCATGTCATTCCCTTTCCCTCCCTCCTCAGCTCACCCCAACAGTCACTGGTTGTTGCCTCTCTACGTGTGTGCTTTGGGCGGCTGCTTTGACCCCGTCCTGCCTAACACTGCCCTCAGGAAAGTCTTCGGGCCTCTTCTGACTTCTCCCACACTGGTCAGACTCTGAGCACACAAACAGTGCCACGGGCTTGCCTGGAGCCTTGTCCTTCCCAGGCCTGAGTGTTTTCCCCAGGTGTCCTCAGCAGAGTCCATGATTGGTTGTTTTCCTATGTGGGTTCCTGGTTTGTGTGCACTTGTGTGCAGCTGGGTTCTACATGAAATCCTGTGGGAGCACAAATTTGTGCATGAGTCCACACCAATGTGCCTGAGCCTCTTTCTGTGTGTGTCCTTGTGTGTTACTCAACAAGTGAAATGTGCTGGTTGCACTGGGAACACTCCACTGCTCTGCCCATGAGCAACACAGAGCAGCATTTTCCCAGATTCAGGAGGAACCTGAGTGCATGTGCTGGTTTTGGCCTGGGTAGAGGGAACTTTCTTGTTGGTGGTTGTTATGGGGCTGTTTTGTGGATTTGTGTTTAAGCCAGGGTTGATAATACAGAAATGTTTTTGTTATTGCTGAGCTTACACAGAGCAAAGGCTTTTTCTGCTTTTCCTGCTGCCACACTGGGAAGAAAGTTGGGGCTGCATGGGATGTTGGGAGGAGCCAGAGCCAGGATAGGTGACTGACACTGAGCAAAGGGATATGCCAGACCTTAGAACATCATGCTCGGTATTTAAAGTTTTGGGGAAGAAGGAGGGGGAAATTTGTCACGATGGTGTTTGCCTTCCCAAGCACACATCATGCATGATGGGACGCTGCTCTGCTGGAGGCGGCTGA
>NW_021939380.1:1998-3421 GCF_001715985.3 Manacus vitellinus | reverse complement strand
TGGAGAGGGAAGCCCACACTGGAGCAGGTTTTCCCAGGTAGGACTTGTGGCCCCTGTGGGGGACCCACGCTGCTACAGCTCATCCGTGAAGGACTGACCCCGTGGAGGAGTGACCCACGGGACAGCAGGTTGGGAAGAGCTGCTGCCCGAGGGGTGGACTCACACCGGAGAGGTCCATCAAGGACTGTCTCCCGAGGGAGGGACCCCACGGGAGCAGGGGAAGGACTCCAACTCCTCTCCCTGAGCAGCGGCAGAAACAACAACTGACCGTAACCCCCATTCCCCGTCCCCCTGCAGCACTTGGGGGGAGGAGGGAGAACATGGAAGGAGGGGTGGGAGGAAGGTGTTTTTAAGACTATTTTATTTCTCACTCTGGCTCTTATGCTGTTAGTAATAAATTTAATTAATATCCCCACTTTGAGTCTGTTCTGCCCGTGAAGGTAATCGGTAAGTGAACTCTCCCAGCTCTTAACTCAGGAATCCTTAGCTGCTTTTTTTCTCTCCTCTGTCCAGTTGCACAGGGAGAGTGAGAGACTGGCTTTAGTGGGTACCTGGCATCCAGCCAAGGTCAACGCACTACACCCCCACATTGGAATCTCAGTCTGAGAGCCCAGGAACTGTATGGGAGTGAAGGGTCAGTGCATTCCAGACCACATGCTTCTCTCCCACAGGGATGAAGGAAACAAGCCCGATTTCAACCAGGGACTGTGCAGAGTGGGTAAGGCTCACGAGCCCATCTCCCTGCCTGGATGTCTGTCAGACTGGGCATGTCCAGCTTGGAGACAGAGCAGCTGAGGGCTTCCTCTCTTCCCTCTAGCAAGCTTCATGAGATCATTGCCAGGGAGCTCTGCAGGGAGAGCTCAGCCACGCCAAATTCCTGCTCCATGGAGATGCACCTGGGCTGAGGCACTCGTGGAAGTGAGAACAAAGCTCATTGATTTCTCCCCAGGTCACAGCTCTGTGGAGGTGGGAGGGTAGCACAGGTGTGCACCTGGAGGTTCACCAGACCCTTGACACCCTCCACCTGTACAGCCTCCACAGGCTGGGAGCTGTCTGTCTAGGAAGCAGATCCATCGAACAGGATGTGATGTTTTAGGTGACATGCAGCAGAATATGAGAGAGCAGGGCCCATCTTCCTGGGCCTTTATCCTCTTCCTGGGTACACAATTGCTTCCAAATCCATGTCTCTCATGTCTCAGGTGACCACATTGCCTTGTCATCCCTGACCTTCCATCTGTGCTCCATGAATGCAGAATTCATCTCCATGACTCCAAAGCAGGTGGGAGGTGCCATGCCATGTCCGGGCTTTCTCTGGCTGTACCCGGGGTGCTGAGCCCGGAGGGATGTTCTGCCTCTCGTGCCCCTCGACCATTCTTACAAGCACGTGCCCTGGAGGACAATTCAGGAGTCCCCACGTGCCAGC
>NW_021939380.1:0-1497 GCF_001715985.3 Manacus vitellinus | reverse complement strand
CGGACCTGTCTCCTCGAATCATCGTGCAGTCCATCCCTCTCTCTGTGCCATCCCATATTGCCTCAGAAATCTCATCACTCCATAGTTTGTCTGACTCTCCCTGTTCTCTTCTTTTCATTGTGATTTCCGTATTACTCATGCAGTCAGTCCTTCCCACTTGCTACTTTCTTTCCGTCTTTTCTTTCTTTCTCCCATGTTTTTGCTTCAGTGACCTCATCCTTCCACGTTTCATTCACACACTCCTCTCTTCACCAACGATCGATGGACACTGCCCTCACCACATGTGTTGACATCCTCGGGAAACACTGCTCGTCATCATCTCTGTGTGTTCCTGACTGTTCCTGCGGGGTTTGTTCTGAGAAACAGCGGGGAGGGCTGAGCAGAAAGCACGTTTTGACGGTTTTTCTCTGTTTTCCTTCCCAGCAGTGGCTGTGGGGAGAGCTCAGGTACTGCAGGACCCGTCGACAGAGACCATCGAGGGCACCGGTACCTCCATCAACTGCTCCCTCCCCAAACTTCAGGGTACCGTTTATGTTCACTGGTACCGTCAGTTCCCAGACCAGGCGGTGCATCACATTGTAACGGGTTTCACTGGAGATAAAGCAGTGCTGGAGCCTGTGGGACAGCTGTCGGTGTCGCCAGAGCGTCGCTGGAGCACCCTGTGGCTCTCCGGGCCCCGTGTTGGGGACGCGGCGGTGTATTACTGTGCCCTGGCAGACACGGCCAGAGGAGCCGGGGCTGCGGCCGGGCACGAACCGCCGCATGGCTTTGTCAAATGCTGTAAATCCCACCTTAGCTCAGACTCACTGACACCGGCGTCTTTTGGAGCTTTTCATTGTTTCTACAGCGGAGCAAAGTAACGTCCCGATGAAAATAGGGCGTTTCACTCCTGCGTAAAGCACAGGCTTGTGCCAGAATGTCTGGGTGCCAAGTGGCATACACAGCACAGCACAAATCTGGGCATACTCCAGTCAGCTGCAATGTGTGTCCCTGACTTCTCCTGAGAAATCGTCTCCTGGATACTCTGATCCACTCCAGGCAGGCACCGAGATTCTCAGATTCGTGAGGATCTTTTGTTTGGGTAGGGGGAGACTTCTGACCTTGCCCGCAGTGTAGAAGAGCGACAGTCAGGGTCTGCAGAGCTTCCAGTGTCACTCATGAGGCATCTGAGCACTACATCTCAGAGGTGTGCTGAAGAAGGTGTGAAGGCAGACACTGCAATGGAACGAGGTACAGACAGGTCAGACCGAGTGTTAGGGGTGATGAGAGAGGAGACAAAAGCAGCAAGAAAGGAGAGACTTCCAGCCATGTGGCCCTGCGGTCAGGAAGGATGGTTGGAGGTTTATTCTCTCAGTACGAATGCAGACTTCGCACCTTCCTGCAAATGTGTTATCTCTGCTTTGACGCCTAAGAAGGCAGAACCATGGCAGGACCCATAGGAGGGTAAGCTTGATGCTGCTTTTCCACTGGGCAGAAAGACTGTGAAAGCCTCAGGAC
>NW_021939379.1:0-1392 GCF_001715985.3 Manacus vitellinus | reverse complement strand
AAACAGGGTTAATGTCTGGGCTATTGCTGGTTATGGTGTCTCTGTTTTGTTTTGGGGGTGCTAGTTTAAGAAAACTTGTTAAACAGGTTTGGATGTTTTTTAAGAGCCATTGTGAGGTTACATCTGTTCTGTTGCTAAAAATGTTTGATACTGCTGCCTTTGCCTCCCATTCTAATTGTTTAATTTGAGTATAGGCCAATTTGTGCACGTTTGTGTTTTGAATGGATTTGGAGGTGTGTATTGCTGTATGTTGCAGCCTTCTGAGGCATCTTTGGGCTTGTGTTGTAAGAGGGATTTGTTTGTTTTGCTTTATCAAGGCTTTTGCAGTGACTGTGTGTAAAGGGTTATGTGTTTCTGCAGTTGAAATTGTAATTGGTTGTTTCTTTGCTACTTGTTTGGGTTTGGTTTTCCATGTTGTGTATGGCATACTGTCTAACAGCATTTTAAAATAGTGAGAAGTAAATACTCGGTTTAGGGTCCCTCCTAGTATTTCTACTCTTCCCCCTGTAACACAAAAGAACCTTTTATAATAGTAGATAATTTGTCAATTAGTAAAGTTGTCCTTTTGTGACTTAGTAAGTTAAATATGGTAGCTGATAGATGTGTCTGCTGTGTTTTGCCATGTTACCTTGAGATTGTTGGTTGTGTCAGTAGGTGGATTGTGTTGTTCCAGCTGAAATTCGCAGCATAAAACCAGCAGCTGCTATTGTTAGCAACGTAGCCAATAGATATATTGTCCATTTTAACACTGGTAGCTTTGACTTCACTGATGGTCTCGGCTTGGGCTGAGGAATATGTTTTGTGTTTTGTGTGCTTTCCCAGTCTGTATTCTCTTCTTTGAGCTGAAGTAGTACCTGTAGCCATGTTTGCTGTTCTTCCTCTTCTGCAGGATCAAAACTGCTTGACTTCTTTCTGGTTCTCTCATCTCGCTGAGTTCAGTTTGCCACAGCTGGGCTAAGATTTCTAGGGTGTCAATTTCTAATCTTCCTCTTCCATCAGGCCGTCTTCGGCATAGAAGCTCTTCTGAGGCTGGTGAGGGCTGTGGGTTGGTTTCTTGGTAGGAGTGCCACAGTGGTGTATTAACTGTTGTGCATTTGTTGGCTGTTGGTTGAACCGGTGGTGACGGAAGAGGCACTTTAACTTGCGCCTCATGACAGCAGTAAGCTGGCTGTGTCCATTGTTCTGCAGAAGTCTCACGGCCACTGCGTGGCCAAAGACAGTTACTGGACCCCCCTGACCCTGCAACAGCAGTCCATCCGTAGCCCCCGCGTCGCAGCCCCTGCAGCTGATGCTGCTACTGGTGCCCTAACCCAAGTGAAGTTGGGAGGGATTTGTGGAGGTGGGGGGGCCTGTGGGAGGGTGGGTAGTGGCTTGGGGACCTCCCTCTGGGGG
>NW_021939378.1:0-1342 GCF_001715985.3 Manacus vitellinus | reverse complement strand
TAATACTCATTAATTAAGGTTTAATAACCATTAAGAGTCATTTAATAACCATTAATAGTCCTTTAATAGCGATTAATGGAGGTTTCCTGGCCATTACTAGTCGTTAATTAGGGTTTAATGGGCATCAAGGCCAACCAGATCCACAAACTGCTGCGGGAGGAGAAGGACGAGCTGGCTGAGCAGGGCCTGGCACTCAAGGCACAGGTGGGAGGCTGATTAATAGCCATTAATAGGCGTTTAATAGGCGTTAATTGAGGTTTAATAGGCGTTAATGGTCGTTTAATAGCGATTAATTGAGGTTTAATAGGCGTTAATAGGCGTTTAATGGGGATTAATAGAGGTTTAATAGCCATTATTAGTCACTAATCGAGGTTTAATAGCCATTAATAGTCGTTAATTGAGGTTTAATAGGCACTAATAGTCGTTTAATAGCGATTAATAGACGTTTAATAGCCATTAATAGCGATTAATTGAGGTTTAATAGGCATTAATACTCATTTAATAGTCATTAATAGAGGTTTAATAGCCATTAATAGTCGTTAATAGAGGTTTAATGGCCATAAAGAGTCATTTAATAGCCATTAATAGTCCTTTAGTACTCATTAATTAAGGTTTAATAACCATTAATAGTCATTAATAGTTGTTAATTAAGGTTTAGTAGCCATTAATAGTCATTTAATAGCGATTAATAGAGGTTTAATAGCCATTAGTAGTCGTTAATTAAGGTTTAATAGGCGTTAATAGTCATTTAATAGTCATTAATTGACATTTAATAGCCATTAATAGTCATTTAATAGCGATTAATAGAGGTTTAGTAGCCATTAATAGCGATTAATTGAGGTTTATTAGCCATTAATAGCGATTAATAGAGGTTTAATAGCCATTAATAGCGATTAATTGAGGTTTAATAGGCGTTAATAGTCATTTAATAGCGATTAATAGAGGTTTAATAGCGATTAATAGATGTTTAATAGCTGTTAATTGTTGTTTAAGAGGCGTTAATTGAGGTTTAATAGGCGTTAATAGGCATTTAATAGCGATTAATGGAGGTTTAATAGCCATTAATAGTCGTTTAATAGCGATTAATAGAGGTTTAACAGGCATTAATAGTCATTTAATAGCGATTAATTGAGGTTTAATAGCCATTAATAGCCGTTAATTGTTGTTTAATAGGCATTAATTGAGGTTTAATAGCCATTAATAGCGATTAATTGAGGTTTAATAGTCGTTTAATAGCGATTAATAGAGGTTTAATAGCCATTAATAATCACTAATTAAGGTTTAATAGCCATTAATAGCTGTTTAATAGATGATTAATAATTAATAATTAATATATTAATAT
>NW_021939377.1:0-1439 GCF_001715985.3 Manacus vitellinus | reverse complement strand
TACCATAGCAAACATCATACATTGCCATTTCCACAGTCAGTTACCCTGGCAACCATCATACAGTCCCATTGCTACTATCAGTTACTATGGTAACCACCATCCAGCCGCATTGCTACGCTCAGTCACTATGGCAACCAGCATACAATCCAATTGCCAGGGTAGGTTACCATGGCAACCATCATACATTCCCATTGTTACAGTCAGTTACCATGGCAACCATCATACATTCCCATTGCTATGGTCAGTTACCAAGGTAGTCATCATAAAGTCCCGTTGCTGTGGTCAGTTACCAAGGTAATCATCGTACATTCCTGTTGCTATGGTCGGTTACCATGGCAACTACCATACATTCCAACTGTTATGGTCGGTTACCATTGTGCCCATCACACATTCCCATTGCTATGGTCAGTTACCATGGTAACCATCACACATCCCCATTGCTGTGGTTGGTTACCATGGTAACCATCATATGGTCCACTGCTACAATCAGTTGCCATGGCAACCATCATACAGCCACGTTGCTACGATCAGTTAGCGTGGCAACCATGTGAATTACAGTTTCTATGGTCAGTTACCATGGCAACCATCATGCAGTCATCTTGCTACAGTCGGTTACCATGGCAACATCATACATTCCCATTGCTATCATCAGTTATCATGACAACCAGTATACATTTCCATTGCTACAGTCAGTTACCATGGCAATCATCATACTTCCCACTGCTGCGGTCAGTTACTATGGCAACCAGCATACATTCTCATTCCCATGGTCAGTTACCATAAGAACCACCATACATTCCCATTGCTACAGTAGGTTACCACGGCAACCATCATACATTAGCATTGCTATGGTCAGTTACCATGGAAACCATCATACAGTCACGTTGCTATGATTATTTACCATGGCAACTAACATACATTCTCGTTGCTACGCTCAGTTACCATGGCAAAAAACATACTTTGCACTGGTACAGTCCGTTACCATGGCAACCACAATACATTGTCATTTCTATGGTCAGTTACTGTGGCAATCATCATACATTCCTGTTGCTATAGTCAGTTACCATGGCAACCATCATACTTCCAGTTGCTACAGTCAGTTTCCCATGGCAACCATGACACATTTCCATTACTGCGGTCAGTTACCATGGCAACCATCATAAAGTCACATTCCTATGGTCGGTTACCATGGTAACAAGCATACATTGCCGTTGCTACAGTCAGTTACCATGGCAAACAACATACATTCCCATTTCTACAGTCAGTTACTACGGTAACCTCTTGGTTCCTCTTGATGAGAAGCAGATGCAGATGAGCCTCCCTCTTGTCCACCAACCTGCCAGCTGTGCTCTAAAGGTCTGTGTCCCAAGGGGTGTCCTGACCAAGACCCTGCACAAACCTCTGGCACTCTTTGCATCCTGTCGTGGTGCTTTTCCAGT
>NW_021939376.1:0-1389 GCF_001715985.3 Manacus vitellinus | reverse complement strand
TGGTGGAAGGTGTCCTTGCCCATGGCAGGGGTGGCACTGGATGGGCTTTAATGTCCCTTCCAACCCAAACCATTCCATGAGCCTGTGATTCTATAAATGAAAAGGCCCCACCAGGGAGAGCAGGATGGGGCTGCCCTCACAATGATCACATTTAAAAATCCAAAATTTCTGTGCCAAAAAGGAAATAGAAGTTTGAACCAGCAGAAAGTCAAAAAAACACCTTAAGAAGTTCAAAGCAGAACATTCCAACACTCTGGATTTTTTGAAGGTTTGGATGAAAACTCCCTGACTTACTAATTTTTTTTATTTCCTTGTCAACTGTTTTTGCTAAAGAAATACAAACACTCATTTTTTTCTTTTTCCAAGCACTCCTTTTTTTTCTTTTTTTTAAAATTTTTTTCCCCTGCCCTGAAGGAATCCCTGAGTTTGAAATAAGCTCATTCCTGCAAATAAAGCTGTAGGACTTGAGCCAGTCCCACATGTGACACCAGGGATTTGTACCATCCCTGTGATAATGGCAGTGACGTGTCTCTCCAGGAAGGAAAAGCAGGGAACTTTCTTCCAGCAGCTGATCTTATCAGCCACTTTCTGCTCTCTCAGCTGCTCTAGGATGAGACAAAACCATTTGTCTCCCCTGTGACACATCCCCTGGCATGTCCCTGTGTAATCTCCAGAGCCAGATGTGTAATAAAAGGATGGAGAGACAGCAGAAACAATCAACAGGATGATAAATGACACAGCAGGACAAACTTCTCTAGATGGTGGCATGTTCAGAGCAAAGTAGGCAGGATCAGCAAGGTCTGGTTGGGAGGAAGAAATGTCCAGAATTTTAAAGAGTTTTAAGGCTCTTTAAACCCTGATTGGGGGGGATTGAATTGAGTCTTTACCAGAACTGCTTTCTCCTTTAAAATCTGTGCTCTTCTTAAAAATAGATAAAATAGAAACGGTCTGAAAATGGTGGTGACTTGGTTTGGTTGTTTTTAGCACACAAAATGTTGATGCCTTTGGGCTCCTTGGTGGGTTTGGGGGGTCCTGGGCATGCACTGATATTCAGGGATCACCCCTGCCCACAAAGGGCTTTCCTGGGAGAGGCACATTCTCCCTGGAACTCATTTCCTCAGTGACATAAAAACCTGCTGGAGCAAAATTTAACCCTCATAATTCAGTTCTAGAGAAATCTAAATTTGTGAGGTGAAAGAAAGGTTATAATAGAGGTGATGTTCAGGTATTTTAACAGTGCAATGAAACCCTATTAAAACCTTATGTGCAGACATATTTCCCTGTCACACACACTCGTGCTCATCCTTGTCCCCTCCTCTCAGCTGAGGGGGACATGGGGCCACAACTCCCAGGCCATGTCAGCAGGACATTTCAAAAAGAGATGCCCAA
>NW_021939375.1:0-1392 GCF_001715985.3 Manacus vitellinus | reverse complement strand
GACGTCCCCGATCCCCAGCGGGGCAGCTGGACATGGGTGGGTGACACGGGTGACATGGACAGGTGACCCATCCAGACACAGCCAGGTGACACGGACAGCCAGACATGGACAGGTGACAAGGACAGACAAGGACAGGTGACCCAACCAGACACAGACAGGTGACACAGACAGCCAGACATGGACAGGTGATAAGGACAGGTGACACAGACAGCCAGACATGGAGAGGTGACAAGGACAGGTGACCCAGCCAGACACAGACAGGTGACCCAGCCAGACATGGACAGGTGACACAGCCAGATATGGACAGGTGACAGGGACAGCCAGACACGGACAGGTGACAAGGACAGGTGACATGGACAGCCAGACACATGAGTGACAAGAACAGGTGACCCAGCCAGACACAGACAGGTGACACAGACAGCCAGACATGGAGAGGTGACACAGACAGACAAGGACAGGTGATCCAGGCAGATATGGACGGGTGACAGGGACAGGTGACACTGACAGCCAGACATGGACAGGTGACAGGTGACAAGGACAGGTGACACAGCCAGACATGGACAGGTGACAAGGACAGGTGACATGGACAGCCAGACACACGAGTGACAAGAACAGGTGACACAGACGGGTGACATGGACAGGTGACAAGGACAGGTGACCCAGCCAGATATGGACAGGTGACACGGACAGCCAGACATGGACAGGTGACAAGGACAGGTGACACAGGCAGCCAGGCACAGGCAGGTGACATGGACAGCCAGACACACGGGTGACAAGAACAGGTGACACAGACAGGTGACGTGGACAGGTGACACAGGCATGGGGACACCCCAGTCCCTCCAGGGTGGCACCAGGTCAGCGTTGGGGACACGGCCCGTGTGACAGGTGACCCTGTGACAGATGACCCTGTGACAGGTGACCGTGCCAGGGGCTGGCAGCCACCCCTGGGGACAAACAGCCAGTGCCACCATCTGCTGTCACCTGCTGTCACCCCTGGGGAGGGCACAGTGTCACTGTCACCCGGGGACAGCGAGGCCGTGTCACCGCAGCGTCACCGCCCCCCGGGGGGGACACTCGGGGACACCGAGGCTGTGTCACCCTCACCTGGTGACACCGGGGGGGACACCTGAGGACACCGTGCCACCCCATGGAGGGGGGTGCAGTGTCACCGTCACCTGAGGAGGGGACACTTGGGGACGAGGAGGGGGTTAAACGTCACTGTCACCCAGAGGGACACCTGGGGACACCGAGGCTGTGCCACCCCCGGGGGGGGTGACAGGGCACCTCAGGAGCGGGTGACACAGGGTGACAACCCCCCCTCCCCTATTGTCACCCCACAGCTGGGGGGTGTCCTCAAAGAGGGTCCCCGAGTGTCCCCATGTCCCCCCCCCC
>NW_021939374.1:0-1338 GCF_001715985.3 Manacus vitellinus | reverse complement strand
TGGGTTTGGGGGGGTTTGGGGTGTTTTGGGCTCGTTTCTCTCTGTTTTAGAAACACTTCCTGGTGTTTTGGGCTCGTTTCTGGGTGTTTTGGGCTCGTTTTTGCCCATTTTAAAATCACTTCCGTGGGTTTTGGGCTCGTTTGTGTCTATTTTGGGCTCATTTCTGTCTATTTGGGGCTCATTTCTGTCTATTTTGGGCTCATTTCCATACATTTGGGGGTCATTTCTGGGTGTTTTGAGCTTCTTTCTGTCTGTTTTGGAATCATTTCCATGTGTTTTGGGCTCATTTCTGGGTGTTTTGGGGCCATTTCTATTTATTTTGGGCCCATTTCCATACATTTTGGGCTCATTTCTGGGTGTTTTGGGGCCATTTCTATTTATTTTGGGCCCATTTCCATACATTTTGGGCTCATTTCTGGGTGTTTTGGGGTCATTTCTGCCGATTTTAGGATCGCTTCCATGTGTTTTGGGCTCATTTCTTTCTATTTTGGGCCCCTTTCCCTCCATTTTG
Source organism: Manacus vitellinus (assembly GCF_001715985.3). Lineage (NCBI taxonomy): Eukaryota > Metazoa > Chordata > Aves > Passeriformes > Pipridae > Manacus > Manacus vitellinus. The sequence continues at coordinate 827 of NW_021939374.1, read as the reverse complement.
GGCCCATTTCTCTACATTTTGGGCCCATTTCTCTACATTTTGGGCCCATTTCCCTCCATTTTGGACCCCTTTCCCTCTATTTTGGGTCCATTTCCCCGTGTTTTGGGTCCCAGATGGAGCGGGAGATGCGGCACAAGCTGAAAACGGCCTTCAAGAACTTCATCGAGAAGGTCGAGGCCCTCACCAAGGAGGAGCTGGAGTTCGAGGTGCCCTTCCGGGAGCTGGGGTACGTCCGGGGCTTTTGGGGCATTTGGGGGATTTTTGGGGAGTTTTGGGGATTTTTTGGGAATTTTTTTGGATTTTTTTAGGAATTTTGGGGGGGTACATTTGGAATTTTGGGTGATTTTTTGGTGACTTTTCAGGATGTTTCCGGGAGAGTTTTTGGGGAGTTTTGGGGTGCTGGGATGGCTCTGGGGGTCCTGGAGAGTTCCGGGATTTTTTCAGGTTTTTTGGGGATTTTTCAGGATTTTTTGGGGGATTTTTTTAGGATTTTTTTTAGGATTTTTTGGGGGGTACATTTTGAATTTTTGTGGGATTTTTCGGTGACTTTTCAGGATGTTTCCAGGGGAATTTTGGGGTCCTGAAAAGGGTCTGGGGGTCCTGGAGAGTCCTCAATTTTGGGGGATTTTTTGAGGATTTTTTGGGGATTTTTGTGCATTTTATCAGGATTTTTTGGGGGAGTGTATTTTGAATTTTGGGGGATTTTTGGCGGCTTTTCGGGACGTTTCTGGGGGAGTTTTTGGGGTCTCCTCAAGGATTTGGAGGGTTTTGGGATCCCTCTGTGAATTTTTGGGGTTTCTCTGGATTTTTGGGGTCTCTCTGTGGGT
>NW_021939373.1:0-1448 GCF_001715985.3 Manacus vitellinus | reverse complement strand
ATTTAGGATTCCAGAGGGACCACCCTGCTCTCCAGAAGCTGTGGAGATTTTGGGACACTCAGTCATTCCTGGGGCTTCTGCTGTTAAAGGAGAAACCCCTCAAAAACTTCCACCCAGAAACAACCCTGCAGGAATTCCAGGGAGCTTTAATGTCCCACCTGGGGCTGGGACAGCTGAGCTCCTCACCTGGGAATAACAAATTATCCCTAAAATAAACAAAGGAGGGAGGGAACTAAACCTTGTTCCTGCTGCTCTTTCAGGGGTTTGCTCCATTTGGCACTGGAACAGAAAGGCCAACTGTCCCCAAGGGCTGTGGATGGAGACACGAGGTAGGTGTCACCACTGGGAATGTCATTCCAAGCTGTTTGGACAATGGGGTGTCTCCTAAAACACATCAGGTGCTGAACTCCCTGTGTGGGTCCCTTTGGAGCAGGTTTAGTGCCCACACTTCCCTCAGGGTGCAAAGTGTTCAGGAGTTCTGCTTGAAGCAAGAAAACAACTTCTTCTACTCATGTTGTGGAGCAGAAGCCACTGGCAAAGGAGGGAGAAGATGTGTTGTTCCTAGAACAGGAAAGTGGGAATAATAGTGGGAGACACAGATTTGGGGTTTCTGGGAGTGAGAAGTAGCCTCTTTTCTCAGCTGTCTCTGTTTGGCCTGGATTTCTCTTTGAACCTGAAACCATTCCTGTGGGGGCTGAACGAAGCCAAGAGGTTGGTGGCATTGTGGGCAGCTGGAAAAGGGCTGCAAGGGAATTTATTGAGGGTTTTTTCCTTAAGAAATAACAAATACTCCAGTGAAACAGCTCAGAAAGAATGTCTGGAGATGAGTTTCTGCTGAAAGAGCTCAGAAGGAAAAGCTGGAGATGAGTTTTTACTGAAAGAGCTCAAGAAGAAAAGCTGGAGATGAGTTTTTACTGGAAGAGCTCAGGAAGAAAATCTGGAGATGAGTTTCTGCTGAAAGAGCTCAAGAAGAAAAGCTGGAGATGAGTTTCTGCTGAAAGAGCTCAAGAAGAAAAGCTGGAATGAGTTTTTACTGAAAGAGCTCAGAAGGAAAAGCTGGAGATGAGTTTCTACTGAAAGAACTCAGGAAGAAAAGCTGAATTTCTACTGAAAGAGCTCAGGAAGAAAAGCTGGAGATGAATTTCTGCTGAAAGAGCTCAGAAGGAAAAGCTGGAGATGAGTTTTTACTGAAAGAGCTCAAGAAGAAAAGCTGGAGATGAGTTTTTGCTCAAAGAGCTCAGGAAGAAAAGCTGAATTTTCTACTGAAAGAGCTCAGAAGGAAAAGCTGGAGCTGAATTTCTACTGAAAGAGCTCAGAAAGAGAAGCTGGAGATGAGTTTCTACTGAAAGAGCTCAGAAGGAAAAGCTGGAGACAGGTCTCTGGTGCTCCAGGTTTCTCCCAGGGATTAAGGAAATGTTGTGGAGATCTGTCCTATCCCACAGCCCAGG
>NW_021939372.1:0-56064 GCF_001715985.3 Manacus vitellinus | reverse complement strand
CCTCTATTTCCTGTAGAATAAGTTTGATTCTTTTTCCCTTTCCAGTAAATGCACCACTGTACTTTTCCAATATAACTATAAGTTTCTAATAGGCTGGGTCCCCAAATTGTTTGCCACTCTTCCATGGTTGTAGAGCTAGTAATATTTTGACATACTTTTTCTTGTTTTTCTTGTTTTATTTGAGCTGGAACTTTAGAACATGGGTATATTACTGAATCTGTAACTAAACAAGATCCCTTTAATTTGTCAATGTTTTCGCTTGTTACCCATGTTCCAACTACTACCCATCAGAAAAATCCAGGCATCTGTTCACATTGTTTTTTTAGTCATTTTGTCCCTTAATAAACATGCATCTGTCACTTCATTCCATGTTTTGGTTACAAACCTGCAATTCCATGTAGTATTCTTAAACATTTTAGGAATTTCTGGCACTGGAATTATTCCCCATGGGATTGGGTCTCCTGCAGCATGAGGCATAGGGAGACACGCAGTGATTTTTGTGACATTCTGTACTTTCCCAAAATCACGAATTAGGCCTACGACTAGGTTTTCTTGTCCCACTTCTCTATCTGGAATCTGCAGGTTACTTACTTGCCGGGTTATTCTTTCAGTCCTTATGTAGACGGCAGTAAGTCCAGTATCCCACCAGTCATCTCTATTTATCCAGCAAGTATATTGGCCCTCATCTTCTCCTCTTCGTATTTCTTTGATTTTCAAAACTATTGCATCTGCCCTCTTTACAATCTGATGTCTCTTCCCGACTTTCAAGTTCTGTCCTTTAAACCACCACCCATATTCAGAATACTGTCCTTCTGGAATTTTACAACTTAGAGTCAGATTTCTTCCTTCCAGGGCCGGATAAACACTGTATTCTGGTCTGACTCTTACTCCTTGATGTAGTACAGCCACTACTGTCCTTATCCCATAATCTTTTTCTTCTCCACATGTGACCACACAAAGAAATGTACCTTCTGTCTTTCCTATTCTGGGATTAGAAATATTCAGCCACCCTTTACCTCCCTTACTATTTGACCACCAGCTAACTCCTTGACTTTGTGATTCCCAAGATTGATTTGCCATATTCAATTTCCACCATTTTACTTTAACTGATTTTTGACAATCATCAAATTGGAAAGTACAATTGATCTTTAGGGAGGACCATCCCACATGTCCGATTGTTTCCTAGTGGGTATAACTTGCACTTTGGTCGCCGTTTTCTGAGTCATGTTTATTGTCTGTATTTCTATATGTCCATAATCAAAACTTTCCCAAATCCAAACTACACACATATATGTCCCTTCCATAGCTTTGGACACTTTGGGTACCTGCAGAACGGTGTAACCTTTTTGTTGTGTAGCATCCCAAACTGTTGTCACTCCTTCTGTCATGGTTTGATCTTGATCTCTCCATCTCCACTTGACGTTGACATCCCTTAATTCAGCTCCCTGGTCATCAGAAAACAGACAAGTTAAATTTACATCAGTGTGTTCTGGTACAAACAAATAAGGATCCGGGGTCTCAATTCTCACGGTGGTCTCTGCTAAACTCATCAACCCCAGGAACACCATGATCCTCAATTGTTGGCTCGAAATACCATCCTTGTGGGTGAGAGAGGTTCTACCGACCACGAGACTGGAACCTTCTTGACCCGAGTATAATGGATCCAGCTGTCGATTCCTTCGACTTTTACTGCTGTGTAGGTCGTCATTATCACCTGGCGAGGACCGTCCCATGTTTCCTTCAGTGGCTCCACTGACCAGTTTCTCACGTAGACATGATCTCCCAGAGAAATGTCATGCACTGAATTCTCCAGGGGCAAAGGTCGATTCCACTGCAACGCTCCTCTGAGGGCTGTGAGAGTCTTATTTAAAGATAACACATAATTAAATACTGCTTGATCACCCACTATATGAGGATCCCCTTGGTAGGTAGCTGCATGATAGGGTTTGCCATACAATATCTCATATGGACTTACTCCTATCCTTTCTCTCGGTTTGATCCTAATTCTCAACAGGGCAATGGATAATGCTTGGGGCCACGGAATCTTGGCTTCCTGACAGATTTTCTTCAATTGACCTTTCAATGTCTGATTCATCCTTTCAACTTGTCCACTAGACTGTGGTCTCCATGGCGTATGGAGATTCCATGTTATTCCTAATACAACCGACACATCTTGGACTATCCCTGCTATAAAGTGCGGTCCTCGATCAGAGGACAATCCTAGGGGAACTCCAAATCTTGGGATGATTTCCCTCAAGAGAGTTTTTACCACTTCCTTTGCCTGATTAGTCCTACAGGGAAAAGCCTCAGGCCATCCTGAAAAGGTGCAGACATATACTAACAAATACTTATAGGATTGGGCCTTAGGCAACTCAGAAAAATCTACTTGCCAGTAATCTCCCGGTAACTGACCTATCTGTAATTTTCCCATCTGCACCTGCTTCCTGACTACTGGGTTATTCTTTATACACATAGGACACATTGCATTTACCCTTTTTGCTAGTGTTAACATCTGGTTTGAGAGAACTTCATTTTTCAAAAATTTTACCATTGCTTCTGCACCCCAGTGGCACTTATTGTGTTCCATTTCAAGCACTGCTTTCATTATTCTGACAGGTAGAATCACTTGTCCTGTGGGGGAAATGTACCACCCTTTAACATTTTTCCTTGCATTTGTCAATTGAGCTAATTTCTCATCTTCCTGTGAATAATGTGGTTTTTCTTCCATATATGCTATTGCTGGATTATTTCGAACAGGCAAAAGAACCATCTGAGTCCATACTTCTCTCACGGCTTGTTTAGCCGCTTGGTCAGCCTGTTGATTACCTTGAAATTCTCGTCCGGGATCAGTCTGATGTCCTTTAACATGCATTATTGCCACTGCTGAGGGCTTGTGTATTGCCTCTAGCAATTGTAAAACTTCTTCTCGATGTTTAATCGTTGTCCCCTGAGAAGTAAGAAGTCCTTTCTCTTTCCAGAGTGCTCCGTGAACATGAACTACCCCAAAAGCATATTTGGAGTCAGTCCATATATTAACTCTCCTTCCTTGGCTTAATATTAAAGCTCTCACCAATGCCCATATCTCGGCCTTTTGTGCAGACGTACCTGGGGGTAGTGCGTTTGCTTCTATCACTTGTTGTAGAGTGACCACTGCATACCCAGCGTACCTGGTGCCGTTTTCCACAAAGCTAGATCCATCGGTGTACAACTCCCAGTCAGGATCTGTCAATGGCTCATCCTTCAAGTCTCTTCTGCTCGCGTAGACTTGTTCAATGGTCTCTACACAGTCATGCTCCAGGATACCTTCTTCCTGTGTAGACCTAAGGAATTCTGCTGGGTTGAGATGGTTAGTGATTTTCAGTTCAACATCATCTTGTTCTCTTAACAAAGCTTGATACTGTAACATACGGCTAGATGAGAGCCAATGCCTCCCTTTTTGTTCTAAAACTGCTATGACCATGTGGGGCACGTACACTACCATGTGTTTTCCCAGAGTCAATTTTCGTGCTTCTTGTATTAAAGTAACTGTCGTTGCCACAGCTCTGAGACACCCTGGCCATCCCCCACTTACTGCGTCTAGCTGTTTGGAGAAATACCCAACCGGTCTTTTCCAGGATCCTAGTCGTTGAGTGAGGACTCCTAAAGCCATTCGTTGTCTCTCGCAGACATAGAGCTGAAATTCCTTGGTTGGGTCTGGCAGTCCCAGGGCAGGTGCTTCCTGGAGGGCTCTTTTCAATTCCTGGAACGCTTTCTCTTGCTTCGTCCCCCAGGTCAGCTTGGACTCCTTTACTGCTTCATATAAGGGTCTGGCAGTTAGTCCAAAGTTGGGAATCCACAGTCTGCACTACCCGACCATTCCTAAAAAAGATCTCAGTTCCTGATTATTTCGGGGCACAGGGATAGCACATATTGCTTGAACCCTATTTGTTCCTAAGTGCCGGATTCCTTGAGAGATTTCGCATCCCAGATAAATAACTTTCTGTTTTACTAGTTGTGCTTTTTCTTTTGAAACTCGATAACCTGCTTGTCCCAGCATGTTTAACAGTTCAATGGTTAATTGACGGCAAAGTCCCTGCTCTGTAGCTCCCAAAAAGATGTCATCAACATATTGAAGTATTATATATGAAAAAGGAGATTCTTTTACCTGAGTAGTCTTCCATTCTTCAAGTTCCTTTGCTAACTGATTACTAAATATCGTGGGTGAGCATTTGAATCCTTGTGGTAATCGAGTCCAAGTAAGCTGTCGCTTCCGTCCAGTCTCTGGGTTCTCCCATTCAAAGGCAAAGATTTTCCAACTTTCCCGTGCCAGTGGTATGCAGAAGAAGGCATCCTTTAGATCAATCACTGTAAACCACTGAAATCTCTCAGAAACAGATGTTAACAAGGTGTAAGGGTTAGCTACAACCGGGTGGATATCTTTTGTGATGAGGTTTACTGCTCTCAAGTCTTGCACTAACCTATACTTACCATTTGGCTTTTTTATCGGAAAAATGGGAGTATTAAACTCTGACTCACATTCTTTTAATATCCCTAAAATTAAAAACTGTGTGATCATGGGAGCTATTCCTTTCCTGGCTTCTAAACTAATTGGGTATTGTCTCACTCTAACGGGTCGTGCTCCTTCTTTTAATTCTATTCTAACTGGGGTAGCAGCTTTGGATTTTCCAGGGACCCCTGTTTCCCATACCCAAGGCACTACAGCTTGTTCTATTTCCTGAGGTATCTCTTCTTTTTCTACTTCTTTCACAACAAAAATTTTTGCTAAGTTCTCTTCCGGAATTTCCATTTTGACTCTCCCTTTTTCAAATATAATTTTAGCTTGCAAGGCTGAAAGCAAATCCCTTCCTAGTAAACATTCAGGACTGTTAGGCATATACAAAAATTGATGGTCTAGTTCTTTTCCTCTAAATTTGATATCTAAGGGTCGCAGAAACGCCTTTTCCTCTATCTGTCCGGAAACTCCTACCACCCATGCAGTTGAATCACTTAGTGGCCCCATCAATTTATTCATTGCTGAAAAACTAGCTCCAGTATCTATCCTAAATTCTGTCGGCTCTCCCTCTACTTCTAAAACAACCTTTAAGTCTGAATCTAGCCGGCTTTGACCTCGGTAATTCCCTAACATAAACGCTTGGGTGACACCTTGTGGCGCGCCCATACCAACAGAGTTTTGTGGATTTGCAAAACCTTGGGGATTCCACGGATTTATTCCATTTCCAGCGTTCAGTGGGCATTCGTTTTTCCAATGTCCTTGTCCTTTACAAAGAGCACACTGATTTGGTCCTATCCTACCACGTCCTCCCCCATATTGATTTCCAAATCCTGACTGATTGTTAAATCCTCTACCCATTCCTCCCCTTCCCCTTTTACCGCGACCTCTTCCTCTATGGCTACCGGCCCCATTGTTCCCTCCTGAAGCTTGCAGGAGTGCTAACAAGCTTGTCTGCTGCTTCTTAGTGGCTTCCTTTTCTCTATTATTATACACCTTCCATGCCACTCCTAATAATTTTTCCAAATCTCTTGTCTCCTCACCCTCCAACTTCTGAAGTTTTTTCCTAATGTCTTCTTGTGATTGTCCCATAAAAATCAATGCTAATTGCAATTTTCCTGATTCAGTTTCAACATCTAAATCTGTATATTTCTGAGCTGTCTCTTTTAACCTCTCCAAAAAGGCTGAAGGAGATTTCCCCTTATCTTGCCTTACTGAGTATAACTTTGACCAGTTCAGCGTTTTTGGTATCCCACTTCGTACTCCCTCTACCAATAATTCTTGATAAATTCTTAACCTTTTATAATCTTTGTCTACATTCGGGTCCCACTCGGGATCCTCCCGCGGCACGAAATCATTCACTGTTCCCCGCACCGCCCGGGGCAGAGTTCGAATTCTTTCTTTCGCTTTTTCCACCATCACCCTTAATACCATTTCCTTTTCTGTTGAATCCAGAATTGTATCTAACAATGCCTGTAAATCATTCCAGTCTGGATTTTGAGTTTTTATAACCATTTTTATAATACGAGCCACCCGCTCCGGGTTTTCTCTACATGTTCCAGCTGACTGTTTCCAAATTAATAAATCACTAGGTGAAAAAGGAACTTTTACCATGACTTTCTTTCCGTCCGCTCCAATTGCCTCCCGCAAAGGGGCCATCAATCTAGGGGGTGAGAGCGAAACGTCTCTCTCCCTTCCCCCTCCCCGTCTCTTTTCTCTACTCCTTCCCCTTTCTTTTCGCCCCTTCCGAGTCCGTTCTGCTAGCGGAGTTCTATCAAAATCACATCCTCGTCCTCTCGTTACTTCCTCATCCGAGGACGATTCTAACGGGGGCATGGTGGGTGATTGTGCCCTCACATGTGAAGGGAGACTATCTCCCGGGGGCGCACTTGGAGTTATACCGGGGGAGACTAACAAAGACACATCCTCCTCTGGTTCTGAAAACCGTATTTTCCGCTCATATTTATCATCCAATCCTTTCAATATCAACATACTCCGCTCTTGACATTCTTTACATTTATCATCATCCAGTTCTTTCAATATTAACATACCACATTCCTTTTGCCATTCAGTCTTACGTTCTAAATAATAGAACAAATCTAGATACGGTATTTCATCCCACTTCTCATTCTCTCGTAAATATTGCATCAAGGGGGTTATAATTTCCAGAGTCAATGTACCATTCCTAGGCCACTGCATTCCTTCTGTCTCATATTGAGGCCATACATTATTACAATAATCAATCAATTGTTTCCTGCTTAACTCTCGTCCGAAATTTCCTTCCTTCCAATGTTTTAACAAGGAACCAAGCGGAGAATCACTAGGGATATCTTTTTCTGCACAAGATAGTGCTCTAAAGGTTTTAAATGGCATCATACTGACTCACACACACACACCACAGTCTGGATTCAAAATCAAATTCACAATAACACAACGATATAAACCAATACGTTTTACGACCAGCGCAATAACACAACGATATAAACCAATTACGTATTCCAAAACCAAAACCAAAACCAAAACCAAAACCAACTCGCCAATTCTCCCTCTGAGTGGCGAGTGCTGGTACAGCGCGGCTTTCGCTACGTCTTACGACCAGCACCTAGGCTTCCCAACCAAGGTACCTTTAGCCCAACCCAGCGGGAAACTCATTATCCCGTCTTATAGGCAGGCTCCCAACCAACAAACGTAAAAGAATAAAGCACCTCTGGGCTTACCTGGATGGTTGTCCGGTGGGCGCGGGGTCGGGCACGGGTCGATGTCTCCCCAGAAATCACCTGGATGCCGGCATGGAGTGGATCAGCTCGTGAGCCGCCCCAGCTACCCCCGGAGTCCCATACCTGGGTCGCCAGAAAACTGTTGCCCGTAACAAAAACACAAACCAACAGAGTGCCGGTTTATGTGGTGCTTTATTCTGGGCCCCGGGAACCTGCGGACTTACGTCCCAAGTCAGGATTCCGAAGACCCTCATTCTCAGTTCAGCTTTTATACACAAACAAGTTTACGTGCAGTTTCCACAGCAAAACAGTTACAGTTTCCACAGCAAACCAGGTGCAGTTACAAACAAGCTCATACTTCATACTGATAACAATTAATAATCATCTACTCTAATCATAAATCTGCTTAAGTTGTCTTACCCCTAGAAACTGTTTAACAGACCCTTGCCACATCCAAGGTAACAAATCGTTATATACATGCTTGACTAGATCCTTTGATTATTGTTTCCACTTCTTCAGCACACAAACGAGGTTGCTAACTTACTACTTTGGAGTGTTGCTTTCTAGGCCTACTCTCCTACTAAGCCTTAGCCATTCTACTACTAAATTTAAATTGCTCTGCAACAATTTCTCATAATAAATAATTCATTTTATATAAATATATTTCTTGACTGCGTTAACAGTTTCATTAATTTCCTGTATCCTGCATCATCCTGCCAGGCTCTGGCTTGGTTCACTGGGAGCCACAGTTCAGCTCCTCTGCACGTGGGAATTACCGATGATAAACTGAGAGTGGATATATTTTGATTCATGATATAACTAAAATATTGATCATTTACAGTGATGTTAAAGGGATTGTTAGTAACAGTAATCACAACGTCAGGTGCGGCCAAGAAGGCAAATGAGTGAGAGACACACACCAGGACTGAGTCATGCCAGTTAGTGTTCATGATACAATGAAATATCCCTAGAATATTGTCTTCCATGTGACATCTGGGCAGGGCTTGTGCAGCTCAGCATTCATCAGTCTCCTCCCGGGATTCTTCAGGGACAGGTTCTGCATCTGCAGGATCGGATTGTGTGTCGGGTCCACTCACGACAACATTTCATCAAACGTGTTGGAAGCCAAAAGGGTCCTGTGGGAGACAAAACACAAGCTATCCCTTCCCCATGCTAACAACTCGATGGAACCTTATCATTAGGTATCTTCTTGTGGGGTTTTGTACAATACTTATTGATCTAAATTCAAAAAATTCAGGGTAAATACAGCTTTATCTACTTGGGGTGTCATATTCCCCCTTTTTTGTTTTAAGACTATGGTTTTTAATACAGAGGACACATTTCTTGCACCTGGGATAGGCTCAGGTGATAAGATTATATTTATGATTTTACGGGTTTTTCTTTCTTTCTTTTTTTCTTTCCCTTTTTTTAGTGTTCATTTTCTCAAGTTTTGGCACTACATCGCTTATCACTGGTGAGCCTGGTTTTGTTCCTTCCCCCTTTCAAGCCAGTTGAAAGCTCAGTCAACAATCCCTCTGGCTCCTGTGCTAGAACTTTCTCCCCTCTGAGACTGGTGCATCCCAGGTATCAGGTATCAGCAGACCAGGTGTTGAGTCGATCAACCCATGGTCAAAAAACCCCAAATTTTTCTGATTACACCAATCTCGGAGCCACTTGTTGACCTGATGGATCTGCCTATTCCTGTCAATATTATTCCTTGTTATCAGAAGAATCGAGGAAATCACCCTCTGTGCCCCTCATCTCTCTAGACAAAACACAGGAGGCCTCACAAACACCCTGAAAGGCCTTTCCAAAACCTTGGCCCAAGGTCTCAGAGCCAGTAGGAAAAAAGAGAAATTGGCTCAGGGCAGGAAGAGGAAAGTGCTGAACGTGTCTGAATTTCAGCTCCCTCCGGGTGCCATTGAGGAAAGGAGAGGGCTGTGGGTGTAAGGCCCAGCAGCAGAAAGTCCCCCATCATGGTCCCTTTCAGACAGATGTAGGAGAACAAGGTGTTTTTGTGCCCCATCCCAATTCAAGGCTTGCAGGGTGAAGGAGGCAGCACTGGCAGAGCCTGATTTGCCCCCAGTGGGCAGATGAGTGAGCAGGCATGTGGCAGCTGCTCAGAATAACCACGCTGAAGCAAACCAGACACAGAGAGGAAAGGAAACACACACCTCAGGTCTGGAGATGAGAGCCCCCTCAGCATGTTGGAGGGTGATCCCAGACTGGCAGGGGGGTCCTGCTGCCATCCAGATGGGCCTGAACAGGCTGGAGAAAAAGGGGCTGACAGGAACCTCTGCAAGGTCAGCAAGGAGAAGGGCAAATTCCTGTAGTGGGGAGGAACAAGGCCAGGCATCAGCACATGCTGGGGGACACCCAGCTGCAAAACATCTGGGCAGAAAAGGACCTGAGGGCTCTGCTGGGCTCCAAGCTGAGGAACCTGCTCTTCCCACAAAGGGTATCCCAGGCAATACTGGAGGAGTGAGGCCACAGGTTGAGACAGGGGATCTTTGCCTTCTGCTCAGCACTGGAGAGGCCACAGCTGCTGTTCGGGGCTCCCCAGGATGAAAGAGATACAGACAGAGTGGAGAGAGTCCAGGGAATTCCCACACAGATGACTTAGGGACTGGAGGATTTCTCCCATGAAGTGATGCCTTAAAATCTATATCATATAGATTTTAGTATAGCTTGCTAGTACCTGTAGACAGCTAGTAGTTTTGTGCAAAATTCCTAAAAGTTCTGTTTAATGCTCTTTGTTAAGATTTTCAATAGAAAAGGGATTTTAACAAGATGAAGAGTTCTCTATCAAAATCGGGAGGCGTATTGAGGGTGGTACTAAGACAGGAATGGCTTTGGAAGTGGGTGTAACAGGTGAGATAATGTCCAAATATTGTCATTAGATGACAGTATAAAGTTGTAACACCTATGTAGTTTGGGATGCACACTTTGGAAAATATTCCTGTGCATCTGGTTTGTTGTAATAAATGAGTGCTTTTGCTTCCTAATCCTCAAAAAGAGTTTTAAAGAGTTATTTTCTGGCTTTTCAGGCATCAGAAGAAAGGCTGGGAGAGCAGGGACCGTTCAGCCTGGAGAGCAGAAGGCTTGGGGGGATCTCAGCAATGTTTATGAACACCTGAAGGAAGCTCTTCCCAGAGGTGCCAGGGACAGAACATAATGCAATTGGAAAAACTGAAACACAGGAGGGTACCTCTAAACATCAGAAAACACTTTCTTACTTTGAGAGTGACCAAGCCCAGGTTCAAGTTCCCTAGAGAGGCTGTGGAGTCTTTGCCTTGGAGACATTCCAAAGCCATGTGGAGATATGTGGTGGGGTGACCTTGACTGGTTTCCAGGTACCCACAAAGCTGCTCCATTACTGTCCCTCCTCAACAAATGTCAGCTCATAGACAAACAGGAAAAAGATACTAGGTTTTTCAGAAAAACTCACACTCAACCTGTAAGACCCCAGGCTCTTCTCATGAGCTCATCGAAGGGGTTTTATGTCAAAAGGTACCCGGTTTCAAAAATCCACCCGACAGATTTATTAAAAGGGCCTTCAGTACTTTTATACTGTGAGGCCACACACTGGAGAAATGCTGCAAAGCTTTTCAGGGGGTCAAAATAACACACTTTTACTGGCAAATTTTGGAAAAAGTTTAAAAGAAGCATTCAACCAACATAAAGCATTTCACAAAGCATTGATTTAGCAAATTCCAACCCATCCAAGTTTAAGTTACCCAAATATTAAGAAAAGGAAATTAAGAAGTAGAAAGAGAGAGAGAGAGAATTATAGCTACTGCCTTAGATCGAGCATAGAACCAGCTAGCACAAATCCAAGAATGATAGGGCCATGCACATGGAGGGCCTCATGATGTTGGTCGTATTTGCTCTGGACTCCTGTGGCCATGACCCCCAGGTGGGGTTCTGGTCTGCCAGCCATTTGAGATCTGGGTTAGGGGTCCCCTGGGGTGTGGTGTGGGGCAGTGCTACCAGTGTGCCAGTGATTGACAGCTGCACGAGATGCTCTCATGGGGGCGGAGCACCACTGCACCTTGGCAGAATCTGATCTGTCCCCTCTCACACACACAGAGCTGTTTTGAGCCAGTAATAATTTTAATAACTTTTTTTTCAGTCCCTCACACCACTTTTTTTCATACAAACATTAAAGTACATTTATTTTTCTTGAGCACATATAATTTCCCTCAAAACATTCTTCACTCTGATCCATAAGGCAAAAAACTCAGAGCAGACCACTCTGAGAGATCTGTCCTGTCCTTCATTAGCTTTGTTCAGGAGACACAAATTAGGCAGCAGCCTGATTACAATGGGATTTCATCACTGGCTGTACATTACTGAGCTTTGAAATGTGGAGTAAACTATTGAACATCATCAAAAATCTACACTATTACCAGAGCCTGAGGATCATGGTTTGCAGTAGCAGAGTCTAAGGAGAAGAAGGGAATGAATTCATCTCTCTGGCTGCTGCCATCAGCAATGCTAAAAGTGTACAGAGCTGCTTCCTTATCGTACACATGGTAGAAAGACACCTCCTTGGCTAGGATGTCTAGGAAGATCCCAATGACTTCCAACTCCCCCCTCACACTCAGACGGGTCTGAGGATCCGTGTAGGCCCAATAGTCTCGCCCATCTGCCAACCCGATGACCCAGAAGCCATTCTTAGGGGTCAGAGTCAGTGGCCCTTTGCGAGTCACAGATTCCCGGGCAATACCCAAGGCCCAGTTTCTTCCTCCCCGAACAGACACTTCCCAGTAGAGCCTCCCATATCTGAATCTTTGCTTTGCCAACACAAACAGATGGGAATCAAATCTCTTCTCATTGCTGGAGAAGTCTCTGATGATACCCTCCATGCCGAAACCTTGCTTTACCACTGTCTTCCCATCTGTAGATATTCCCAATCCGGGATGAGCTGTGGCAGCGTCCAGGGTGACAACAACTGCAATGGTCAGGTCAGGCCGTGAGGAGCAGAAAACAAGTTCTGCTTTTCTGAGCCTTTCTCTTCTGGGCCCTCATCCCCCTCCCATTTGTCCTTCCCCCCTCTCAATGCTCAGGTTCCCTGGGCAGCCTCAGGGCACCTCGAGCTTCTCCCCTCCCCTCCCGCCACGTCCCTTCCTTGAGCTGCTGTCACAGAGAGTGGCAGCCTGCACACCCCGAGTGCCAGGCACTCAGCCAGAGCTCCTGGGACTCCAGCAGGCAGCCCCAAGGAGGAGCCTGTGGGGCTGGACACCCTCTCCCTCCATCTCTGTGTTGCTGGGGAAAAGGACCAGGAGGTGACAGCAGCTGCAATTAGTTTTGGGTGTCAGGATTAACTCCTAGGTAAAGTCTGAAGATGATTTTCAAGCTTTAGGCAGTTTCTCCTAAATAACAGGACAGCACCAGTCTAGATATTGCTGCCACATGGTGAAAGAGTGATCTGCACTGCCACAAAAATGTTTCTTGCCTCAGTTTTCCATGCTCAGCAGTGAATGGGATGAACCCCTGGCAGGACTTGAGCAAGGAGCAATGGCATGAACTGAGCTCCTCTAGCTCTGCTCAGATTTAAAGAAGAAGGAGCTGCTCTTGCAGTGGAGCCAAATCCAGACACTTTTCCTGAAAGACCACAGAGGCCAAAGCAGGAGTGGGAGGGGGGGTTGCAGTGGCCAGTGCAAGCTGGCTGCCCCTGCTTCCCACAGCTGAGATGCTCCTGACAGGCACAGGCAGGGCCTTTGGCAGCACAGGGCAGGGAAAAAAGTTATCAAACTACCCTTGATCTGAGCATATTCTTCTCCAAACAGTTCTCTGAGGGGGTTGGACATGTTTTCGAGAGCTGCACTCAGGCTCTGAGGACTCACCTGCACGATATCCTCTATGCTTCTCTTTGTAGTACTGTATTTTGAAAAGCTCTGTGGGAAAAGAGAAAAGCAGGCAATTAGTGGATTTGTCAAGGCTTGCTGGGCCCCAGTGTGCTCAGAGTCAGCCCAAGCTGTTGGCCAAAAGGATGATGTTCTCCTGGAGTAACACGCTGCTTCTCTAACTTATGAAGCACTTTGAGAAGTCCGAGGCCATCCTCCAAAGAGAGCAAAGCCTGAGACACTGGGATGCTTTGTCTTTTAGCAGCAAGAGCTCCAACTATCATTGAAATCAAGGTAGGAATTCTTGAGGAGAAGGAAAATGGCCTGCTGGTGGCAGGGGAGAAGGGATAGGAAACAAGGAGCTGAATTTCCCTGCAGGAGACCTGTTTAGTTTGCCACAGAATGGCAGGAGCTGTATTTTCACTGGTCCCATCTGCCTGCAAGGCTACCCCTTCCTCAGGCAGCAGCCCAGCTACTGCCTGAGTATCTCCTGGACACAAGACTCCAGATGTGCATCACCAGGGTTGCTTCTCCCCTGACCTGCTGGCAATGCTCCTCCTAATGCACCCCAGGATACCATTGTCCTCATCCACAAGGGCACATGGCTGACTCTGGGAAAACATTTTGTTCACCAGGACCCCCAGGTCCTTCTTGGCAGAGCAACTTTCCAGCAGGTCACCCCCAGCCTGGAATGGTGCCTGGGGTTATTCCCTGTTTGGTTCTTTGAACTGCTTTGGATTGACTGACTGATGGAGGGCTGGGGAAAGAGCAGAGGCCCTGTGACCCTTCCCAAAAGGCCTTGACAAAGGCCTG
Source organism: Manacus vitellinus (assembly GCF_001715985.3). Lineage (NCBI taxonomy): Eukaryota > Metazoa > Chordata > Aves > Passeriformes > Pipridae > Manacus > Manacus vitellinus. The sequence goes on along the minus strand of NW_021939372.1, from coordinate 42,196 downwards.
ATGGGCAGGATGGAGGGTAGGAACCACCCCTCTACATCTCTCCAGAATGAATCTGTGAGCTATGGGAGACAACACACTTTCCCATGAAGAAGAGAAGTGGGGAAAGGGAGAGATATGGAAGAAGGACTTCAAATTGGGAACCGTTCTGACATATCAGAGACAGAGAGAGCTCAGGACATGGGCTCTGTGCCCGCCCAGGGGAAGGTCCCCAGACATTGGGCAAGAGAGTGCCGGGTGCTGCCAGTGCCCTCCCCTGCCCCACCTCCTGCACTGCCTGCTGAGATGCCCCTGAGCTGAGCAGGGCAGCACAGGTAGGGGCTCCTCATGGGCACAGACATGCAGGGTGGGCACAGCCCAGCTTCCCCCAGCCTGGGACCAGCAGTGGAGGAGTAGGAGAAGGGCAATGGGGACAGGGAGAGAGATGGGGACAGGACTTCAAGGGGGAACCTTAACAAGTATCAGGGAATGAGGGGACCCACAGTACACACTCTTTACAAAGATGAAGGAGAGAAGAGGGCCCTTGAGCTCCTGCACAAAAAATTTCAGCATGGAGGTGTTCCAGTGTCAGGATCACAAAAGCTGTTCCCCATGTAAGGACTGTCCTTCCCCATCCCCTTTGAGGAGCTGTGCAGGACGAGCTCACAGGACAGTTTGCCTGTAGAGCAGCTTTTGCCTTCAGAGACGTGAAGACCTTGCTGGGGAATGGCCCTGCTCACCTAGTTTGTTCTCCAGGTCTGTTCTGAGCAACTGAATGTCATGCTGTGTGGACTGCTGCATGTTCTGGAAATCTTCCTGCAGAATTTGAATTTTCTGGGAGACTTCATGGAGGTCCCTCTTCCACATGGATTCCAGGGCCCCTGTGGTATTTTCCACCACTTTCATTTCTGTGAAAAAAGAGAGGTATCTCTATGACACTGACATTACCCCCTTGAAGATGAGACCACCCATCTGCCCTGCAGATGATAAAACTTCTGTTTTAAATTGTCTTTTTGAGGGTCTCTTCTCAGTGTGTTTTATTGTTCCTTCTCTCCCTCCTCACCTCAGAGAAACAAAGCTTGCACTTAAGGGGGCACCTGGAAATGGTTTTGATTTTGCCTTCTTTTTTTGTGCAGGCATGGGACAAGAAACTCAGACTCAGTTCCCACAGAGAATAATAAAATGTTAAGGGTTGGAAGGGACCTTAAAGATCATCCAGTCCCAACACCCCTGCCATGGGCAGGGGCACCTCCCGCCAGACCAAGTTGCTCAAGGCCTTATCCAACCTGGCCTTGAACCCTGCCAGGGTTGGGACATCCACAATCTTCCTGGGCAGCCTGTTCCAGTATCTCACCACTCTCACAGGAAAGAATTTCTTCCGAATATCTAATCTAAATTTCCCCTTGTCCTATTACTATAGTTCCTCATGCAGAGTCTCTCTCTGCCTTCCCTGTAGCGCAGTGAGGTCTCCACACAACCTTCTCTTCTCCAGGTTGAACAGTCCCAACTCTCTCAGCCTGTCTCCACAGGGGAGGTGCTCCAGTCCTCTTATCAACTGTTTGGCCTCCTCTGGACTTGCTTCAACAGTTCCATGTCCTTCTTTTCTTGGGGCACCAGAACTGTAGACAGGACTCCAGGCAGGATCTGACAGGAGCAGAGTAGAGGGGGAGAATCTCCTCCCTTGACCTGCTGCCCCCCCTCCTTTGGATGCAGCCCAGGATCCTGTTGGTTTCAGGGCTGTGAGTGCTCACTGCTGGCTCATGGTGAGTTTTCCATGAACCATCATTCACAAGGCTTTCTCCAAAGGGCTGTTCTTAATATGCCCTTCTTATTTACTGATTTGTGTGCTCCAAGCTTCTCTTTCCTCAGAGAATCTTTTCTAGTTCAGTGTCCTTGGAAAAGAACTCACTCATCCTTGGAAAAAAAAGGATGGGGCATCCCCATGCTTGTGCACCTGTGGGCACCATGACTGATCTCTTCCCTGGCTTTTGAATCCTCATATTGAGCTGTCTGCCAACCAGCACCCCTAAGTCCCTTTCTGTGGAACAGCTCTCAAGCCACTCCTCCCCCAGCCTGGAGCTGCAGGGGGTTGGTGTGACCTGAGTGCAGGACCTGGCCCTTGGCCTTGTTTAACTTTGTGCATCAATAATGATGTTAAACAGGAGCGGCCCCAAAACTGAGCCCGGGAGACACCACTAGAGACTGGCCCCAACTGGATGTAGTTCCATTCACCACAACCCTCTGGGCCCAGCCAGCAGCCAGTTTCTTACCCATTGAAGAGTCCACCCATCCAAGTCATGAGCAGCCAGTTTGTCCAGAGGTGTCTGCAACAGCCCCCGTCTGCCATGGCTTCATGAGCTGCAGTTCTCCCTTCCCTGTGTGCTCACAGTGATCATTCCCTGGGTGTTTGTCATCCTCTGTGGGAACTCTCCAGGTCCAGGTCCATGTCCATTGCACAGATGCAATGACACATGCTCAGATGCAGCTTCAGCGCAGATTTCAGAAGATGCAAGTGGTGTGAGCTCAGGAGAGCTGCGAGGGAAGGGTCAGCCCTCTGCCCAGCCATGGTTGTGGACACAGAGATCTCTGGAGAGGCCCTTTCCAAGATGGGGAGGCACCATGGACACTTTTGGGAAAAAAGGTCCAGTTCTGATGAACAAGCTCCACTGGAGACTTGGGTAGATGAGCCCAGTGGAGGCAGAGGAAGGGACCCTTCTAATTCACCACAGGAAAAGTCCACCAACCCACCCTCCTCCCTCCTCTTGTCTGTAGGTACCATGCTCCCTCAAGCTCTCAGCTGCCTGTGGAGGCATCTCCCTTCTGCCTCTGGATGACAGAGGAGCACATGGAAAGCTCCTACCTGCAGGAGAGCTTAGGTCTGCTAATTCTACGGACCAGAGGCAAACTCTACATGATATTTCATGCTAATTGTCAGACCAGTCTCACAAGGGGCTGAGAAATGATCCCTTGCAGTCAAAGAGTGAAACTAAACCCCAGAAGTGATGTGTAAAACCCTCAGCCACTTCACCTGAGCCATCTGTTCAGAGCCTTCCTCTACCATGCACAAGGAACACCCTCTGCCAGAGCAGGTTCTGCAGAGAACTTTCTCACAGGGATTGACCTCCCACAGCCTTCTGAAAACATGAGGTCCTGTGAACCAAGAGCCCTTACCTCGAAATACCAGAACAGCACCAGCAGCCAATGTGAGAAGGAATAAAGTGAGTAGTGTCCAGAAGGCAGGGACAAATGGAGACACATGGGGAAAAGCAGCACCTTTGAAAAGAAAAAACCTGAGTCATCAGTGGCAATATTCAATCTTTTCCCCAAAATCTGAGCACCCATCCAAAGAGTTCCTGTGGAGATGAAGGGACAAATAGTCCCAGTCAGTCCTACATGGGTGGGCAGAACCTGCCTTCCCTAGGGATCTGCATCTGGAGCAAGAGGGACCCTCACTGCAACCTGTCCTGCCTGCAGTGCCCCAGGCTGCTCTGGGATCTGGCTGGACTGGAGAGCTGTCATCTTCCCTGGCACTGGAAAGGGTCTTCCAGGGCTCCTGAGACAATGAGCCTTCAGCAAAGGCTTCTCAGGGCGATGGGACTCACCTGAGAGACGTGCAGTAGTTTTCTTCTCCATCTGCACCAGGGGGTTCAGGATTTGACAGGTGACTTTTCCCACTTCCTCTCCTGTAACTATGACTCGACTCCACACACTGAAGAGTTTCTCACTGTCCTGCTGTATTTCAGTGTCTGCAAACAGACCCTGCCCATCCTCAGTCACCCACTGGACAGTAGGTTGGGGGAACCATCCGTGTGATCTGCAGCCAAGCTCGAGCCCTTGCCCTTGAGGGCCCAGAATTTCAAGGAACACTTCCCCGGTACCTTAAAGGCAAGAGAGTTTGTGAGTGGGAAAAGTGTGTTTCCATGGAACCAGCTCTACCTTGGATTCACAGCTCTTGCTTCTTGCAGAAGTTGCTGCCACTTTCTCTCAGTCCTTAACCCAACCTTTGCAATGGTCTTTCTGAGATCCCCCACTCCATCTGCCATAAATGCCAAATTTCCTTTGGCTGAGAAAGAGCTACAGCGTGGGATGGGTTTGTCTCTCAGCTCCCCACTATCCCATGGAGCTGGCAGTGAGAAGGTGTGTGGTTTGTATCCCTCTTTTAGAATGAATCTGTAGGAGGCTGGTCCAAGTCTGAGGATTGTCAAAGCAGGACACAGGGCACTAAAGCCCACTCAGCTTTTTCCCTGGCACCTCCCCAGTCCACGCCAGCACTACAGGTGGGCACAGATGGTCACTGCCCAGGGACTGTGCCAAAGCTGTGCCAGAGTGGTGAGGGGAATGCACCACACATGGTTCTGAGTTCCACTGCTGGGTCAGAGCTGGATTTCATAGAAATTTGTCCTGGGCAATAGTAGCAAATGGAAGGTCACTTCCAACCCAAACCATGATATGATTCAGTGCTATTTTTGCTCAGTGACTCCAGGCTGACCAGCTTCATCTGACATTATCGATCCCTGCACACAAACGATGCCAACTGTCCATCTGGGGGGAACTGGGAGCCCAGAACATCTCCTTAGCCCAGCTGAGGAGTCCCCAGAGGGAGGGCACCATTCCTATCAGTCCCACAGCCAGGAATGCTGAGCACTTGTCTATCTCCCAGGCAGGCTCACACCTCCCCAGCAGGGATTGCTGCAGCTCTCCAGCCCCACATGGGTCATAACAAGGCTCAGGCTGGACATGGGGCTTGAACAACATCTCTTGCCACAGGAACTCAGCCCCAGTCTCTTTGCAGCTTTACCAAGTTATTCCTGCCTGCTCCATTTCACCACACAATGCAGCTGCCTTCCAACAGGCAGTGCAGGCTCTGTGTCTCCTGCAACATTCAGCTTTAAAGCTCCTTCCTTCTTGCCTAAAACTACCAGGGCTGCCATGACCCTCATGGGCCAGTCAGATCACCAATTCCCCTATTACCTCCTGGATGTTGGCGCATGGGTTGAATTTTCTTGGCTCCTTACAGACCCCTCAGTGACTTAGAAATCAAGTGTCCCATGGATCAAAAAGCAGGAGCCATGTGGCCCAAGCGCTGCTGTGAGTGGGGAGGTGACATGTTGGGTCATATGAGGGGCATCAGCTGGGGGACAGTGACCTTTCAGAGAGCTCTTTTCCCTCTGGAAGAGCTTCCCCCCTTCCCCTCCCAGCCCAGGGAGTCTCCAACCTGCAATGCTGAGCTCGGTGGCTGTGTCAGCACTCCAGTCCCTGGATGTCACAGTGCAACTGTACATTCCTTCATCTGCTGGCTGGACGTTCTTCAGCGTCAGGGACACGTTCCCAGTGGCAAATCCATCTCCTGGCATTGATGTCCGCCCATGGTATTTCTGCATTGGTTCACCACCAGACTGTCCATATGTGCAGATGTCCTCTGGATGTCCATCTGTGATCTTCTTCCATTGCACTTCAGGGTTGTCCAGTGGCTTTGTGGAAGAGATGGTGCAAGGAAGGATTGTATCCTGGCCGACAATTCCAACTACATTCTGGGGAGAGCTAAGCTCAAAATTTTCTGTGGAAATCAAACATGAGTGAGCATTTGCCTAGAATCAATCAGAGAATGTACTGGTGTGAAGGACACAGAGCACTGGGGGAACACAATGAGGAACAAATGACAGTTGCAAATATTCACTAATGACATTGGTCCCTTCTGTTCATGCACCTTCATCAATGAAGAATGCCAGAGAAAAAAATAAAAACCTCAGAGATCTTTTGGGGAAATTGTCAGTTCTGAAAAAATCTTAGGAAAGCAGAATTAATGGCCTTTGAAAATGGCTCACGTGTTCTTTTTATAAAAGATAAATTCATTGTGGTTTGGAGCATTTACTCACTTTCTCCTTTTCTTCTTTCCTCTGAGACAAAATTGTAACTGGGGAAATTGAAAAGCCCAAAGTCATAGGAGAGAGGGAGAAACCAGGCTGGAAGCAGTGTCAGAGCCAACGGGAGCCATCTCCTCTGGTCCATCCCTGCAGTCACAGAGGTGGGACAATCCTGCAGCTGACCTGGAACAGGCACAGAAGGGAAGTGGACAAGGAAGGGAAATCCTGTCCCAAAGCCCCCTGATCTCTCTCACCTGGCACTTGCCAGCTGTGACTTCTAAAGGTGCAAAGCACTCAAACAGTTGAGTTCAGACATCAAGAGAACTTGTGCCTTTCCAGAGATCTCAATTATCCTTGCAGCTTCTGGGAATTTCTCTCAGTCCAACGTGCTCCCAGGAAGTTGTGACAGGGGATGCAAGAGAGGAAAATTCAACCCAGCCCCCACTGCCTGCTGTGAAATTTGATGGACACCTTAATTAATACATCAGTTTAAATCTCTGGTCTGGGTTGCAGGAGTCTCTCTGTCCATGCTCTGAGCTGGGGGGAAAAGAAGGAAGACACAGTTTACCCCCTCCCATGCCTACATTTGGAGATGGGGAATCCATGGTGTTTGCTATCCTGAAGTTCCCTCTCCCTGGGAACCCTCAGGCTGCAGGGTGACAGTGCATCAGTTCCAGCACAAACCTGGAATCATTTAGGGACCTGCACCAGGGTCAGCTTTGCTGCACTACACTGAAGATCCTTCCCCTCTCTGGCTCTGGCTCTCTCTGCGAACTTTTGACATTTCCAGAGTGGGACTGACAGTCCTTATCTCAGTCCTCATAGCAACACTTCTGGTTTGGTATCTTTATGACTTTATTAGTGTTCAATATTCCATGGTTAGTGAGCAGTGAGGAAGGTGAGACACCCTGATGGTTTCCAAGCAAGAGTTAATCACCCTGCACTGCAGTTCTGGATACATCCCTACTTCCCAGCCTTAAGGTGGCCATAAGGTCTCACAGCTACATCTCATGGGACTAAATCAGATGCAGTTGGAACAGGCCTGGTGGTGGATCAAGGCAGACATCAGTAATTCTGGATTAATTCTTGTCCTGGGATGTCCTGCCATGTTTGGCCAGCTGGGTAAGCACACGTGGAGTGACAAGGGAAGTGTTCAATTCACTTAGTTTTAATCACAAATTGTCCCTCTTCACTTGCTAAGGAGGGACATGGACTTCTGGAGGGATTTCATCCAATTCACCACAGATCACCATGATGGGGATTTGTCTCTACTCTGATCTCCAGAGCAGAGGCTTTTTCCTCTGATCTCAGCTCTGTTTCTGGCACATGGAGATAAACAGGCACTCAGAGGTTTCTGTTCTGGTTTTGGACAGGATAGAGTTAATTTTTTTCCTTGTGGCTGGTGCAGGGCAGTGTTTTGGATTCAAGATGAGAATAATGCTGATCACATGCTGATATTTTGGTTGTGGCTCAGTTGTGCTCAGCCCAAGTCAAGGACTTTGCAGAGTCTCCTGCTCTGCCAGTAAGGAGCTGCACAAGAAGCTGGGAGGGAGCACAGCCAGGACAGGTAACCTGAACTGGCCAGAGGGATATTCCAGACCATGGAGCATCATTCCCAGTATATTATCTGGGGGGAGTTGGCCGGAAGGGGACTGATCTCTGCTCGGGGACAGGCTGGGCATCAGTTAGTGGGTGGTGAGCAAAATTGGACATCACATGGGTTTTATTCTGCCCTCTCGCTCTCCCTCTCCATCTTCCTCTCCCTCTCTACTTTAAATTACAATTCTTATTATTAATCTTATTCTAATTATTTTTAAAATGTGTTTCAATTATTGTTATTTTTTTAACCCACAAGGTTTACTGTTTCTTTCCAATTCTTCTCCCCACCCAGGGGGTGCCGGGGGCCAGGGTGTGAGTGAGCAGCTCTGTGGTACTTAGTGGCCATCTGGGCTTAAACCAGGACAGTCTCACATCACTCAACAAGCCACAGGTCTTGGTGGTCACAGCCTCAGTTCCACCAACCACATGGCCCACACGTCCATAAACTCCACAGGCAGCTCAGGGCATTGAATGTCAAACTGCAACTGACACTAAACTTTGGAAACTGTCCTGTTAAATTCTGCTCTTCCTCCTGTTTTCATGGGCTTGGACATGCACTAAGTTTGTTCTTTGCAGTCCATTATCCCATGAGGCCATATGAAATTTTGTCAGAGGCATTAATTTAGACATCTACTATGGGAAAGAGGTTAATCCTGATTAGAGATGAAAGGGTTGCTCCTCAGTCACCTAAAAAGAGGTCTCAGGGGCTGTTTCAGATATTATCAGGGTTGGATACTACATCAGGCATTTGGGAAGGGGCAGATATTGCACAGGACTTGAAGAAACCTCTTTGCCTCTAGATCAGGAGCTGGAGGCTTGGAAATGCAAAATGTCACAAGACTGGAACATCTTACCTATGAATTCCATCCAGAACTTGCTGAGACCTTACATACCTTGTTTAGCAACACAGATACTTCTTCTGACAAATGTCATGGTCTTTTTACATCCAACTTTTACAAATTTCCCTGTCATCCAAGGAGAACTCAAAAGAAACCTCGCTGTTTAACAAGTCATCAGTTACTACTTCAAAGACCAAACCCACATTCCCAAACAAGCTGAATGCTTTTCAAAAGAAGACAAGTGAAAATAGACCTAAAAATCTCAGCACAACAATCAAACACAGAGTTCCTCTGTCCCCCAAGGCTTCATGTTCAGCACTGCTGAACAGACACACCAGGACACAGTTTAAGCTCAGTAACATTCCTGCAGATGCAGCTGAGCCCTGGGTGCTCTCAGAGTTATTGTCATCCCAAATTCCCATAAAATCAGGGCACTTTCCTACTTTTTCAGCTTCCGGCAGGAAACAGTTCCAAGTGGGCACAGCTGGAACCAGCCTTGCTTATGGAGAAGAAGGTTCCAGAGTTATCATCAGCCCTGCTTTGCCTCAAGGCCCTGCCCCCAGGGGGTCCCTGGGCCCAACAGCCCTTTCCAGAGGGGGAATACCACCACATTCACCACTTGTTCAGGAGGGAGAGAAATAAAAGAGACCTGCTTACCTGCCTGAGTCAGCAAAGGGGAGCACTGATATAGGACAGCTATTTTTCCTCTTGCCAGAGAAACTTTCACCTGCAGGAGGGAAATGAACAGAAGGATCAGGTTCTGAATTTTAAATGCAGCATTTCTGTGCCCAAGAGTTACTTTGCTGCCAGAAGGTCACATCTCCTCTGCCATAGGAGGGCTCCGTGTTGGTGTTGTAGGGAATTAGGTGCAAATGGAGCTTTGATGCTACTGAGAAGTTTAAGACAAGCAGAGATCCTGCTCAATGCCCACAAACTGTGTCTTAGTTCAGAATTAGAGCTGGATTTTACCTGTTGTCAGGTGAGAACGATCCCCGTGTCTTCAATCTGTGGATCAGAGATGATCAAGGATTAACTCAGGGTGTGGCTCTGCCTGAAGATCACGGATGATTTTACTCTAAGACTGATGTTTTGCTGACAGATTACATAGAGAATGAAGGTGGGGTTTCCCTGGGAATTGACAGTCACCATTCAGAGAAATCAGCTTGAAATGGGAGTAATTCTGCTTTTCAAGAACTTCAGTGAACTGAAGTGCTCTTGTATTTTCCTCTTAGTCTTACTTTTCTCAGCTGTTTCTTCCTCCAAAGACTGTGCCAGAAGTATTTCTGTGAGAAAAAACTTCTCCCTTGAATTCAGAAGGACGGCAAAAACTCATGAAACAAAAAGAAAGAATTTATTCAGCGTGCTGGCTCTAGTCTCACACCGAGTTCTTTGGGGAGAAAAGACCCCTTGGGTTTAAATTTCATGCATTTTTACAGTTGTACAAAATCCCACCTTTTTCAGAGAAGCTTCATATATTCGCTTTTGCCTAAAAAGGTTTCTTGTCTCTGAAAAGGGGCTTTCCCTTCTTTCTAACTGGCCACTGGCCATCCTCTGTCAAAAGTGAGGGATCTTCCTTTTGTTCTTAGCCCAAAGAGAGAAAAGAAACCCCTGTGTACCAAACTCTCACGTGGCCCCGAAAGATTTTAATTTTGGGAATTTTTATATTTCCCTTAACCGGCTGAAAAAGACCCTGACACCCAAGTCCACTCTGAGACTTGGATATCTTACAACTTCGCGATATGCCTATAAACCCATATTTTTATTTCTGATATTTCCAGCTGGGGTTAACAAGGGAAGTGACTGAGAGAGTGAGTAAAAAAAAAAAAACATGAGAGAGAAACGCACCGATCTGCTGCTCTTTGTGGTTCAGCTGCTGCAGCCGCTCACGTAAAACTGCCCACAAAGTTTTTTGGCGCCCTCTTAGAGGAAGTGAGCCCGGGGGAGGGGGGAGGAAGAGGAGGGGGAGATGACGCAAACATCCTGAACAGGAGTCTTAAGGGGTGAGAACTGAGCTCATGGCTCAGAACATGCTGCCCCACCTCCATGGGACCCTCTCTTACAATCACAGTTTCCCTCTCCCAACAATCAGAACGCCTGAGACAAAACGTGCTGGTGTCTGGTCCTCCACAGCGCCTGAAGGAGGGTCAAACTTTGTGAGCAGCCCGGGCTGGAGCAGGTTTGCTGGCTGGACCTGAGACCCTGCGAGGGTCAAACTCTGGAGCAGTTCGTGAAGAACTGCAGCCGGTGGGAAGTGACACTGAGTGTGCAGAGAGAGAATCACTCATCTTCAGTGACTGTCCCTGCCTGGGAGCTGGACCCACTGCCTGGGAGGAGAAAGGCACAGGCTGAGAGCCTGCAGCTCCCCCAGCTACTGCACAGACTCAGCCACTGTGGGGACCCCGTGGTCCACTGTCTATCAACTGTGGGGATCAATAAATGAATGCCCTGCCCAGCTGTGGCTCTGCATTAGATGTGGCACCACCACTCTCCCCTTTCTGTGATGCTGGTGCAGGAGAGGAGCAGGATGCTCTCCTGGGACTGGGAGGAGTGTCCCTAGTGCCAAAGGCTGTAATGAACTGCCCACTGAGCTCCAGCATTCCAAATGCCAAGGGATGTGCCACGGAGCAGCGCAGGGTCCCGTCCCTCACCTGGGGGCTCTGCAGCCTGGGAGTGTTTTCTGCCCGTGCTCCAGTGCCAGGACTCACCTGTGACACTCAGGTTCTGGGGAGCACTGAGGGCAGAGTTCCTCACTCGGTTGCTGTTGTCTCTGTGCTGGTATCCACGTGTATGTCCCTGTGCTCCCCCTCATCATGGTGAAGAGCATGTGAAGGCTCCCCTGCCCCTGTTGCCCTTTAAGGCTGTTCACCCGCACCACATCCTTGCAGAAGACAATTTGGGTGGCAGAAGACTTCCAGCAAATTTGGCACCAAAACAAAACCTGTTCATCCTCATGTGCAGCAGTGGGATCGTGTGGAATGCAGAAGCCAGGAAGTCACCTGGAGAGATGGCAAAGGGATGGCCAAGGACAGTGTTACTGTAGTGTTCCACATGGATCTAAGTGATTCTGCCAGAAGAAACTGGGAGTGGTAGCCAAGGCCATGGGGGACCATGTGGTTTTCTTGTCAATCCTGTTGTGCAAGGTGGAAAGGAGATGAAGAGGAAGCTGATGTTACAGGTCAAGAACTGGCTGTGATGCTGATTTGGGCAACAGTTTTGGGCTCTCTGATCAATGGAGACTGTTTGCAGCTCAGCATCCACTGGGCAGAGCTGGGACCCACCTCACCAAGCAGGACAAAGCTACTTCTTCCAGTAGAATGGATGAGCCTGTAAAGAGGGCTTGAAACTGGGAATGATGGGGGAAGGAGAGATGAACTGGCTGTCCTGGGAGGGAGTGACAGACTGGGCTGATGAGCAAAGGCCAGGGGATGATGGGACAGAAATGAAACACATCCAGATGAGGCTCCAGCAGGGTCACCTCCAGCAATGGCATTTGCCCCAGGAAGTGCTGACAGTGCTCCACTGTGGAGAAACCACCAAGCCCTTTCTGGGCAGTCCTTGTGCTGAGGGGCTTCTGGGAAGGGCCTGTCCACTAATGCAGCCCCTGTGGGGAATAAAGAGGGTGAGACAGAGACCTGGGTGTGGTTTCAGGGATGTGACCTTGTTGGGATCAGGGAGATGTGATGCAACGGCTCCTCTGACTGCTCTTTTGTACTGGAGCCACACAGGATTTTAGAAAGGACAGGCAGGGAAGACGATGATGAAAAGTTACTTGTTGACGACGGTCAAGAATGCACTCAGGCAGCAATTAGGCAGGCAAAGGCACAAGGCAACTTCATTTACAATAGGCTTAGATTTATATTCTTTTTCTCTGTCCATGTGCAAGCATATTATATTTCATTGGTCAGGTACTCCTGTTCACGCGCCTAAACTCATCTTTTGATAGGTGGTCGACACTTCTTCATGTGCTGGCAGATCTCAAAAACAGCTCCTGTTATTTACAGCAGTTTTTCTCCTTTTCTGCTTTCTCATCCTGGATTGTTTACATTCCTTACAACTTCACAGCTGCAACTGCTCAAATTCAAGGCCTACCATCCAGTCGTTTCCCACAGCTTGTTATGTGAGTCCATGGAGCTCCCCTGGGGATGGATGAGGAGCCAAGGGAGAGCTCCTGGGCTAGGAATAAAGAAAGGAGAGCTCTAGGTGACATTATGGTGGGATTCTGCTCCAGGCCATCTGAGCAGGAAGGACAAGGGAATGAGACCTCTACAGACAGGAGTGGCTTCACATTCACAGGGTCTGGACCTTCTGATGAAATTCAACAGCTCTAAGAGCTGCTGGAGGGACAGCACAGCAGGACAGCACCAATCCACCAGGTTCTTGGAACTTCCTCTTTTGAGGGATAGAGGAGCTGATGAGGAGTGGGGCTCTGCTAGACCTTCTACTCACCAGCTGCAACAGACTTGCTGTTCTGCCAGCCCGTGCCCAGGGACCTGCCCTTAGCTGAGCATATCAAGCCTGGCTTTTGCTATGGGAAACGTTTTGCTCCTCTGAATTCCCCCCTCTGGATGAGATTCTGGCCAAGTGGCTCCAGGTGTCCCTGCTTGGGAAGGGGGGTTGGACCAGATGATCTCTCCAGGTGTCTTCCAGCCTCAACTTCTCTCTGTCTCTGTGATTCTGTACAGGGCACAAGAAATATCAAACCACAAATTTCAGAATCTGCAAAGTCAGAGGTAGCTGGATCTGTACCAATTCCTGTGTGTGTTTAACTTTCACTTCCCCTTGGCTGTTTATTTTCAGGCATAGTGATAGAAAGTGCATAAGAAGATGAGTGGTGTGATCCAGAGGCACAGAATCCTTCTGAGGTAAAGTATTGACCAACAAAAAATATGGAAGTCAGGAAGATGTTCAAAAGTGTTTGGAAAAATCATTATAGTCTCTTGTCTGCATCACTTTATTCCCTAATTTTGGTTGTAGTTGAAGAAATAGTGGAGCTGAAATTTCAGTGTCCTCAGGAGAAGTCATTAAGGGAATTGCTTCCTATTTTTTATGTCCAGCTTTCATTTCATTTTTCCTGAGCTGGACCTCCCAGCCCCCTACATTCCCTGGGCTCTCTGTGTTGGGAAGTGTTGGTGCTGCTGGAAGACTCGGATAATTTTTAGAGCATTTCTCCCTCCTGTGACTTGGTGCCTGATCCTCCTAGAGACAGGAACCTCCTGGATTCTGTGTCCTGCCATGCTGTCCTTCTGTGTGGAGAGGTTGAAATACCACAAAATAACACGGATGTGGAAACGTGAAGCTGCTCTTGTCCACACAGGCCCCCGTGGCCTTGGCTACCACCGCCAGAGCTGTGGAGCCACTTGTGCCCATGGCCAGTTTCCCCTTGGAGAATCCCTTGGCCCCATGTGGCAGAGGAGCTGGGAGGAGCAGTGAGAGCAGGGCAGAGCAGGGTGGGGGCCAAGGGGCAGGAGGCCTTTGCAGGGAGGATGCTGCCCCAGAGGGACAGGCAAACGTGGCTCGTGCTCCGGGCTCGCGGTGTCCGGAAATGAAAGCGGGGGCTCTGCAGGCGCAGCGGCCGCAGTGGGGGCTGAGGCAGGGCCCCCGCTCACCACAGCCCCTCCTCGTGGGAAAGGCCCTGCTGGCCACAGACCTGCAGCAGGACCAGTCCCAGGTGCTCTGCAAGGCACGGACCAGGCAGCTCTTGAAGCGCTGTGCAGAGCTCAGCCCACAGCAGACACTTCCAGGAGAGGCTGTTCCTGCAGTGCCCAAACAATGCTGGGGCAGCTGGGATGTGCCAGGCTGTCTCCTGCTCGCCCAACCTTCCTCCTCCTCCTCCTCCTGCTGCTACTGGTGCTGGGTGAGCTGGGGGCTGGCTGTGCCTTGGGGCTGAGCACTGGAGGGCTGCTGAGCAGGGCAGGACAGGGCCTGTGCTGGGCACAGGGCAGGACCCAGGGAAAGGGTGTGTGGAGCAGCTGTGCAGCAATGAGGGGCAGAGCTGCTTTGGGATTGCTTCCTCCAGCTGCCATGGACCTCCAAGCAAAGGGTGTACTTTCACATCCCTTAAAGAAAATTCAGGTCGTAGTCTAAAACTAGTCAGAGGCTGAAGTGCTTTAGGGCATGAAGGGCATCTACTTGGAACCAAAATCCGAACCAAGATGGGTTTCTGGAGATGTCAAGACAGGAGACAAAGGAGAGGCAGGATGGAGCCCCGTGGGTGGGAAGGTGCTCACCAAGCACAGACTCAGCAGTGGGAATGTGGACAGGGGCACAGGGCTGAGCTGGGTTGCTGCCCCTCTGACCAAAACCCTCTGTGACCCACGGTGCAGGTGCCGGTGTGATGGCCCAGGACATCTGCACCTCCCCAGGGGATGGTGAGTACGGAGAGAGGTCCTATAAAGGGAGTTATGAGGGAGGGGAGATGGGAAGGGAGAAGCCTTTGTTCCCCCTTTGTGCACCCCAGGAGAGGAAAGTCTTCTCTACTGAGATCCAAGCCATTGGCCAGCTCTGATGACAATAACACTCTCCCTGTCCATCCCTGTGCCATCTCTCCAGGTGATCTACCAGCTCCTGTTCTCTCTGTGACCCCCATTGCTGCACAGGAGGGGGAAGAGGTTTATTTTTGGTGCCAAATTGTCTGGAAGTCTCCTGATACCCGAATCGTCTTCTGCAAGGACGGGGTGGAGGTGCACAGCCTGAAAGCCCGACAGGGCAAAGGGATCTACTCCATGTTCTTCCACATGACGAGCAGGAGCACAGGCACATACACATGTGGATACCAGCACAAGGACAAGAGCAACCAAGTGAGGAACTCGGCCCTCAGTGCTCCCCAGATTCTGAGTTTCAGAGGTGAGACATGGAACTCACTGGGGCATGTGCAGGCAACTCTCGTAGTCCCCACAGATCCCATGTGAGTGTGGGGACCCTACCCTGTCCCATGGCACGTCCCAGGCTCTTGGGATGGTTGGAGAGGGAGGTGTCTGGCTGTGGGACACTTGGGGGTCTGGGATCTATCAGCAGCCCCCGACATGCACCCCAAGCTCAAGCCATCCCACAGCAAAGGAGCCTTTTGCAAGAAGCTTGCTTACATCAGAGACAGTTTTGGTTGGGTGTGTGGTTCCAGGTGGATTCTTCTGGCTCCCTAAAACACTTCAGAATCTGCCAAGTCTCACACCATGAACCAAACTCCTTCCGAGGGGTTGGAAATCACCCCCTTTGCTCAGAGGTCCACGGGATCTGGAGGAAGCAATTGTCCTCCTGCCCTCCCCAAAGCAGCTCTGCCCCTCATTGCTGCACGGCTGCTCCACACACTCTTTCCCTGGGTCCTGTCCTGTGCCCAGCATGGGCCCTGTCCTGCCCCGCTCAGCAGCCCTCCAGTCCACACTTCCCACCTTCCTCCTGCACCTCTGTGTCCAACCCCCCACCCTTTTCCAGACTCACAGGCACCCACAACAGGATGGTGGGGAGCTCAGGTCAGGAGCTTTGACACCACCTCCCCAAATTGTCCTAAAACAGCTTCCTCCCCCTGTATGAATCTTGCATCCCTGACAGGGAAAAACAGTCCAGCTACACAACGCATCCCCCTGCCAGTTTGGGCAAGGATTGATGGCATCAACAGCATCCTCTGGAGAGAGGGATGGAGCCAGAGGACAAGAAATTGCAGTTCAGGTGCCTGCAGCCCTCCAGGTCCCACCTGCCCAGCTCAGCCCCAGGCTGCCCTTACACTGTTTGTAGAGGACAGACAAGGCCTGGCCTTTCTTCATCGGTTTGACTGGGTTGAAACAAAAAAAAATCTCTGTGGTAGGAAACAGTTGTTCCTTCATAATGAAGTGTTTGAGGGCACTGTTCTGATCCCCCTCAATTTCTCTCTCTTCAATACGCTTGGGGGCATTTTGGAAAAGAGGATTAAAAATGTCTCTGGCTTATCATTTGCATTTTTCTTCCAAACTGTCATGTTTTCCACACGCTCCACAAATTTCCCATGTCTTCTCTTCTCTGGGATCAACTGTCACTGGTTTTGGTTGTTTAAAGGCCTTTATTTTCGTTTTCTCACTGACTATCCAAAATTTGCTCAAGACTGGAGAATAATGGTTTTGCTTGGAAGGGTTCTACCCTTCCTGGGTAGGGACAACTCTCAATAAACCAGATGGCTCCAAGCCCTGACCAGACAATTTTGACCACAGGAGTTGCTCGGGACACATTTAGAGACTCACATTAAATTTTTGGAAACATCCTTCAGGGTAAGTACATTCCAAAGGTATTAAATTTCTCTCCAAAATATGTTGTGGTCTATATAAGACCATTGTCTAATCCATGCTAAGTATTTTGGTCATGGTGTGAGACTTGGCAGATGCTGAAGTGCTTTAGGGAGCCAGAGGCACCCACCTGGAACCACAAAACCAAACAAAATGGGCTTGGGGACGTGTCCAGCCTGGTGACAAGGCAGAGGCAGGATGGAGCCCCATGGGTGGAAGGTGCTCAAATAGCACAGACTCAGCAGTAGAAATGTGGACAGGGGCACGGGGCTGAGCTGGGTTGCTGCCTCTCTGACCAAAACCCTCTGTGCCCCACGGTGCAGGTGCTGGTGTGATGGCCCAGGACATCTGCAGCTCCCCAGGGGATGGTGAGCACAGGGACAGGCCCTGTAAAGGGAGGTGTGTGGGGTGGGAGATGGGAAGGGAGAAGGGCTTTGTTCCCAGTGTGTGTGACCCCTTGGAGAGGGGGTCTTCCCAGATATGAAGCATTTTCCACCCCGACAGCAGTAACACCATCTCAGTCACTCTCTGTGCAGTCTCTGCAGGTGACCTCCCAGCTCCTGACCTCTTCATAACCCCCATTGCTGCACAGGAGGGGGAAGAGGTTTTGTTTCGGTGCCAGATTGCCTGGAAGTCTCCTGATACCCGAATCATCTTCTGCAAGGAGGGGGTAGAGGTGAGCAGCCTGAAAGCCCAGCAGCAGAAGGGGAGCTACTCCATGCTGTTCCCTGTGACGAACAGGAGCACAGGGACATACACGTGTGGATACCAGCACAAGGACAAGAGCAACCGAGTGAGGAACTCGGCCCTCAGTGCTCCCCAGAACCTGAGTGTCACAGGTGAGTCGTGGCACTGGGGAACAGGCAGGATAATATCACAGACTCCCCAGACCCCATGTGAGGCAGGAGACCCTGCCATTCCCCATGACGTGTCCCCAGACAGTTGGGATGCTGGGGGTCAGTTCATTACAACCTTTGGCAACAGGGACACTCCTCCCAGTCCCAGGAGAGCATCCTGCTCCTCTCCTGCACCAGCATCACAGAAAGGGGAGAGTGGTGGTGCCACATCTAATGCAGAGCCACAGCTGGGCAGGGCATTCATTTATTGATCCCCACAGTTGATAGATGGTGGATCAGGGGTCCCCACAGTGGCTGAGTCTGTGCAGTACCTGGGGGAGCTGCAGGCTCTCAGCCTGTGCCTTTCTCCTCCCAGGCAGTGGGTCCAGCTCCCAGGCAGGCACAACCACCCATGGTCAGTGATTCCCTCCCTCCCACCCACTGTCTCTCAGCATTGGGCCAAGGCTGCCCAGGACACTGGGAGGTTCATCAGCTGGGATCTTGCTTGGCTCTAAGGGCATATCCTGCTCTCTGCTGCCACTTCCCATAACTGCCCCTCTTCCCCAACAGCTTTTCTGCCTCCAACCATGAAACCTCAGGGCCTCCAGACCTTTTCCCCACATCTTGTGATAAGCTTGGTGACCATCTTTCTTCTCCTTCTGGCTGCAGCCACCTACTGTTTTGTGAGGAAAGGTAAGTGATTTGGGGATATTGAGGAGTAAATTTGAGGCCGAAATTGCATCCTGATGTGGGGCTGCTGCTGTCTGACATGTGCTGGTTTAGGATGGTTGGATCCTCACCTCATTTCTCAGGAAGCTGAGCCTCTCAGGCCTTTCCTTTTTCAAATGAGGCAAGTAAAGCTGCTGAGATGACCAAGACTTTACCAAAGGGGTGCCCTGCCCCAGGCACACATTGGCTCCCATCCTGTGGGCACAAGAATTGAGTCTCTGAGCTGGCCTGAGTGGAGCCAGCACAGCTCCTCCACACTCTGGCTGTGCACAGTTGCTGAGTGCTTGGGAGAGGCCAGGCTGGCAAAGGGCATTCCCAGTTGTGTAGAATGGGCTTAAAAATCCCTCTCCCAGTGAGGTGTGGAGGTTCAGCCCAGCATCTTCACTGCACAGCCCAGAGCATGGAAAGCCAGGGCTGTGCAGGAACTCTGCCTCCCACCTGTCTCTCTCTTTTCCTTGCAGGGGCCTGCAGAGAGAGATGCCAAAGGTGAGCAGCAATCCCCCTGGGCTGTGGGGCTGTGGGGTGATGGACACGGGGCATCCCAGCCCCCTGGGGTGGTCCTTAGGCAGGGGCAGCCTGGTGTGTGCCCATGGGTGGATTCCCCCATGGTGCAGGCAGGGAGGAGCAGGGCTTGCCCTGCCTTGACTCCAGCCATGGACCCGGTGCAAGACAACATCATCCATGGCAATGACTCCAAAGGGCTCATCAGGGTCTGGACACAGACCCCCAAACCCTTTCCCCCAACTCTCTCCAGGCAGCAGCAAGTTCCGAGCCACGAGGCTGAAGGGACTGAGGACAATGAAATGCATTGTGAGTACCAACCCCTCCCTTTGGGTGACACACGGACCCCTCTGTCTGTGGAACCCCCCTCTTGTGTCCTGGCTGCCTCTGGCACCACCAGCAACCCTGAGACCATCAGCCAGCTGTGGCACTGCCTCAGGAGCTGCACTGAGTTATAGGGACCTGCCCCAAAGCCCCTTTCCATCCTCTCCATCTCTCCCCTCATTGCAGGGCCTTTCCCAATTCCACATGCAATCCCAGCAATTAATGTCCCAGCAGGATTTGCAAAACAACTGCCCACTGAACAAGGGCAGATTTCTCCCCACATTGTTGCTCCCCAGCTTCTTCCCTGCACACAGGGCCCAGCTCCTGCCTGCACAGGAAAGCTGAGCACAGACTCCCATCCCTGCTCTGCATCCACAGATGGAAGGGCAGCTTCCTCTGCTGCCAGGAGTGGGGTGAGATTACAGGCAAACAGGGCAGGGGATCAGTGCTGACCCCGGGGGATTTGCTGTTCAAAGGCAGGGTGGGGCTTGTCCCTCCCAGAACAGGAAGCAAAGGCTCACTCTGTGCTTTTTGCCCCCCACCAGACTCCACCATCGCCCACGTTGGACATAAAGGGGTGAGTTGTGGCACAGCCTTGGTGCCAAAGCAGGGAGCAGGGCCCTGGGGATGGGTATCAGGATCTGTGCAGGTGGGTTGGGCTGGGGAGTCTCAAAGGGCCAACCCCACCAAAACCAAACGGGAACCACAGGGGAAATTATATTTATACTTTTTTTAACCAAAAGTAAATTATTTTGTCTTGTTTTCTTCTGCAAGCACTTTCCCTTTAAAAATGCTTCTCAAGTAAATGCCTAATGTAAAATTTGTGTATATTCAAGTGGGAAAGAAAGATAAAGAACCCAAGTTTTGCAAAAACAACAACAAAAAGCAATTAGAAACACAATATTGATTCCAATTAGCCATTATTCCTGCTGCCATGTTAGTCAGTCCTAGTTATGCAGCTCTCCTGCAGCCCAGAGCCAGAGGCTTGTGCAGGGCTTGCAGCCAGCAGGGGAAATAACGGGCTCTCCTTTTCCCTCTGAAGCCTCGTGTGCAAGAGCTGAACAGCAGCACAACCTATGCCCTGGTGAGGCCCTCCCGCAGCCAGCCCAGAGAGCGCTCCAGCACGGCCAGTGCCCAGGGAGAATGGCCCAGCCCGGCCTGTTCTCTGTGACAGAGCTCCTGAGCTGGCAAAAGGGGCTGGGGGATCCAGGCTGGGCTTGCTTGGCCTTTGCTGGGCTGGGCAAGGGCTGGGAGCTGGGAGCCTTGGGGCTGCTCCTCCAGCTCCTCCTCTCACCATGTTCTCCCCCTTTCCCTTCCCAACCCCATTTCCACCCCCCACGGCACAGGGGGTTTACAGACATCCCTGCAGCTCCCAGCGGGTTTGTCCCTGTCCCCAGGAACCTGCCCTGGGCCAACCCCTGGGCTCGTCTGCACCAGTTCTGGTGAGGAATTGCCAGTGCTTGGCTTGGCAGGGCAACACCTCCCCGCAAGCCCTGGCCATGCCAACATGTCCACACCCAGCCCTTCCACCACGCCCAGCCCTTCCCACACCCATCAGAAATATGTTCTGAATGCCTTGAACCCAAAGGATCTCTGTGACTTGCACATGTATTGGCAATGTCTGATGGATAAATCCAGATCAAATCTATTCCCTGTATTGTACATGGACACGTGAGCACCTCGAGTGAGGAGGAACATCAAAGTGATTGGGAGAGATTCAAAGCCTGGAGGGACTTATATGGAGCCTGAAGGAGCTAATAATTGATGGACTTTCATGTTATTCCTCAGTTTATTACTGTGTTCAATGTACCCCCACAACCATCCCTACGTTAATCCCCTTGGTCTGTACTGTTCAGGGCTTGTCTGGACTTGCCCTCACGTTTTCCCTTCAAAAGTTGTTTACCCCCTTACTCTCCCCTGGTTTCCTGCTCATCTCTCACTGATTGGCTGATGGATGCCACAGTGCAGAGTGAACTCCCATTGGCCCCCTTCCCTAGATACTCCTAAGTTCCTCCCATTTTCTCTGTGTTCCCCAATCCTGTTATGCCCTGAGACGTCAATCCCATGCTCCGCCCCAGTTATTAGACCTCCCCTTACCCAAACCTTATATAAGTCCTTGTTCCCCGCAATAAAGTGGCCATTGCACCCTGACCTTCTACCGTGTCAGAACCCTTTGTGCAGTGTTGTGTCCCTATTCCCTTTCCCTTCGGGCCGTGGCACTTGAGTGAAGACATCTCCATCCCCCTGTGTCAAAAGGAACCTGTGTGTCTACAAACCACATGATACAAGTCTGGGTGTGCTCTTCTCTGTGCCCACACCGGTGCTCCCTTGGATGCACAGGTACACAGGGGCACAGGCCCTGCTGTGCTCACAGGGCTCTGTCTGTGGGGGTGTGCAATGATCAGGTGCTTCTACTCCAGTGGAGAACAAACATGGATTTCTCTCCCAGACTGCACCTCTGCCTTCCACAGTCCCTCCCGGAATGGGGTTGAGCTGCCTGGTGACAGCCCTGGAGGTACAAAGGGGTGGCTGAAGAGACATGAAGGGACTCTGGAGGTACACAGGGATAGAAAGGGGAGATGTCTCTGGTCTGAGCTCAGCTGAGACATCCACCAGACCCTCAAAGCTTCATATTTGTACTTTACTTCTGTCTCTCCTCTCTTACCTCTGCTTTTCTTCCCAAACTTCATTGTCTGCCAAGTGTCGTCTGTAGCCCTGGCTGGACCCAGGATGACCTGTGCCACTGGAGTGTTAAAATGCCATGTGATGTCACAATCCAGAAACCTGCCCTGTCCTGGGCTCATCCCCACAGTGTGGGCAGCAGGTGAGGGGGGATTCTGCCCCTCTGCTCCTCTCAGGGGAGACCTCACTTCCAGTGCTGCCTCCAACTCTGCTGCCTCCTGTGCTGTGTTGTGCTTCTCTCCAGGAGCCAGAACAAGGATGTTTGCACCAGAAAAGTGTTGTCCTACCTCTGTGTGGCCCCTTCTCCAGCCCCATCTCACAGTGTGTCATTATCAACAATCCTTGGTTGTCTCCATGGCCATCCAGCTGTCAGTGTTTTAGATACAAACACCAGCCCCTGATCTTCTGGGCTTCTACAACCTCACTGAGTGTTCACCTCACTGCCCACTTGTGTGACCCCTACTTTGTCAGCTTGTCTATGGGAATGTTACTGCAAACATTGTCAGAAACCTCAGAAAGTCGAGATAAACAACATCCACTCCTCTCCCACATCTATGAAGTTTGTCACCTATCTGAGAGCACCTAAGTGTAGAAGCTCTCATATAGGTTGAGGTATGTTTTGCCCTTTGTAAATCCACGTTGGCTGTTCACAATCACCTTCTTGTCCTTTGTGTGTTTGGAAATGATTTCCAGGAAGAAACCTTCCAAAGCACTCTGGTCAGGTTGCCTGGTCTGCAGTTTATCTGCATCTTCCTCTTGCTCTTCCTGAAGTCGGAGGTGGCATTTGCTCTCCCACTCTTTAGGATCCCTCCCTGTCGTCATGACCTTCCTAAGACAATCAAGAGTGGCCTTGCAATGTCATCAGGCAGCTCCCTCAGCATTTGGGGGGACAACCTATGAACTGACCTATGTCACATTTCTTCGAGGCTCCCTAACCTGGTCCTCCTCCACCACAGGTAACACCTTCCCTTCTCCTTCCTCCTTTCAGTCTTTCATGGAGAGAATTTTGTTTTAATGTCTCCATTTCCCATCTTCCTCAAACCTTCCCAATATCATATAATTCCTAGGGCAGTAAGAAATAATTCTGGCACAGTATTTCAGGGAAAAGACAGCTGTGAAAAGTGACAGTAAGAGCCAAGGACAGTGGGAATCCACTGTCAAATCCTAGGGAAACCCAACCTTAATTCCCCATACAACTTGGCAAAAAAGCATCAGTCTTGCAGAAAAAGGACAGTTGATCTCCAGGCAGAGCCTGGCAGTCTCAGCACTATGTGCACAGCAAGAGCTTTCTGGACGGGCACATTTGGTCTGGGAGGAATCTTTGTCCGTATTCACTTTTGGCCCTCGGTTGGCCAATTTAGGAATGGGGTCCTGCCCACCAACGATTGACTTTCCAGCCAAGAAAAAGGTCTGACCCTCCGTCTCTCTTCTGTTGGTGGTGCAGCACTCTCGGCACTATGTGCACAGCAAGAGCTTTCTGAGCGGGCATCTTTGATCTGGGAGGAATCTTCATCTGTATTCACTTTTGGGCCTCGGATGGCTGATTTAGGAATGGGGCTCCTGCCCACGAACGATTGACTTTCCAGCCAAAAGAAAAAGCTCGGACCCTCTGTCTCTATCATGGCGTTGGTGCAGCACTCTGGGCACTATGTGCACAGCAAGAGCTTTCTGGACAGGCACCTTTAGTCTGGGAGGAATCTTCGTCCATCTTCACTTTTGGCCCTCGGACGGCCGATTTAGGAACGGAATTCCTGCCCACCGACTGCCCTTCCAGCCAAGAAAAAGGCCTGACCCTCCGTCTCTCTTCTGTTGGTGGTGCAGCACTCTCGGCACTATGTGCACAGCAAGAGTTTTCTGGACGGGCACCTTTGGTCTGGGAGGAATCTTCGTCCGTATTCACTTTTGAACCTCGGATGGCTGATTTAGGAATGAGGCTACTTCCAACGAACGACTGCCCTTCCATCCAGGAAAAAGCCCTGACCCTCTCTGTCTCTCCCCTGCCATTGGTGCAGCACTCTCGGCACTACGTGCACAGCAAGAGTTTTCTGGGCAGAAAAGGGAGGGAAAAGAGGAAAAAGAGAAAAAAGCCTTACTTGAGAATCCAGACATCCTACCATCGGTCAGGAAGAAGTCCCGCACCTTCTATAATGCAGGTAGATACTGGGGCACCCACTGGCAGACAGGGGCACTTGTAGTGCCAGTGGCACTGGTGTTCCTTTCCCCATGCTGAAGGCCCATGGTGGTGCTGAATTGCCCTAACTGGTGCTGCACTGCATTCCACACTATCAGATGTGTGAGGATCTTCAAATAGAGAAGATCTTCAAATAAAGTGTCTTATGTTTGAAGCATCACTAGCAGTGCTCTTTGTTTCTACTGCAGAAGAAGAGTTTTGTTTATTTTTGTGGTTTACTTTAAAAAAAAAATCTTTTATGTTTTTCATGTGTTTCTAAATATAGTAAAAATGTTCTGGTTTTTTTCTACTTCCCTCTTCTGTTTTTTTTTTTTCTTGTTTATCACATACTCCCCATCTCTCACTATCTTTTTGAACAATGCATGGTTTCTAGAGCAGCTAGAAGAGTTGGAGAAGGTGTTCCATGAAGACCACTATCCCAACACTGAGAAGAGGATGGAGCTTGCAGCTGCGTTTGGTGTGATGCCAGAGCGAATCCTGGTAACGCCTGCTCGAGGGACAGTGGGTTCTGTGCAGAAAAGGGATGGACAGGGACTGGGACAGGGAGGAGGTGACGACTACACCTGCCACTGGTGACAAGGAAGAGAGCTCACAGGCATGGACACTGCTCAACCCCACCCAAAATGGCCATGGAGTCTGGGGTTGCATATCTTCCCATTTCCTAAGGTGAATCATATAATGGCTAGATAAATGAGGCTAAGGAGATCAGAGTTAATCTCTTTTGTCTTGAAAATCATGGGTAGCAAAGGAAATTGATGTTTGGGGGTGTCTTTCTGCTGTTATTTTCAGAGAAGCTGAATGCAAAAGGCAACAGAAAACATCCAACATCGTCACCTCTGTCACATGATTATGGATGGGAGACCTACTCTGTTTTCTCATCTTTCCACAACAGGTACCTAATGAATTAAATGTTTTCCTTTGCCATTCCCCCTTTACATTTAAACTATGGAGAGCTGACAATCGAGTTGGACCTCAGTCGCTCGTCAGATTTCTTGGCAAATTGTAGTAGACCCTCTTAAAAGAGGGTTTGAAATAAATCTGTTGAGATTGCTGTGGGTAAAGTCATGTGGAGAACAAGGGATGAGATAGAAAGGTCTGTGGATCACCCCTTCATTTTATGTTTTTGTGAATGGTCAGGAGCCCATTGCACTTCCCACCATTGCTTTCCATTTCCATGGATTTTCACTTGGTGATGGAAGTGCTGCTTGCTTAGATCAGTCTTACAAAGTCACGGGCTTCTTTGAACAAATATAAGGTAGCACCTTTCATAGGTGAGCAGGGGACATTTACTGGGGGGGGAAGGGAGTATGTGAGAGGATAGATAGTCTTTCAAGGGGTAGTGAGTGAATGTGTGAGGGAAGAAATTAGTTTCCACAGGGATATATTTGTGGTAATCTGGAGCGAGAAAACAGAATGCAAAGAGGAAAAATTAAGATAAAGATTGGAGACCACCTTACATTTCATTGCATTGTCCCTGCTGCCTGTCCTACACCGGGGACTTGAGGCTGCTTCCCCAAATACTGTCGACAGCATTCCTTGCACACCTAAATCAGCCACTGCTTTCTTTTTCCACCAGCTAGTGATGTAGGATCTGCCCATTGTAGGGTAGAAGAGTATGTATTTGGTCATAATGCCCTGCCTTGTCTTCTGGTTCATCCTCACACCCTTTTTGCTGCCTCCAGGGTACCTCCTCTGCCTGTGCCTCTGTTGCCTGATGTTGCTCGTGACCAATCTGCCGTGCTGGGAGGAAACGCTGCAGCTGGGAACTGCTCCAGCCTGCTCAGAGCACAGCTTGCACCGCTCTCCTCTGCCTCAGGTGAGACCCCGACCAGCATGAGTGTTTTCCATAACTACAGCATTGGCTGGTGGAGCTAGGATGTTCCCAGACACTTTAGGGAAGGTCATGTGAATGCCCCACACCATCAGTGCAAAATGTGACACCAGGTCACTGGACAGGCTGAGAAAGCTGGGATTGATCAGCCTGGAGAAGAGAAGGTTGTGTGGAGACCTCACAGCACCTTCCAGTATCTGAAGGGGCTGCAGAGAAGCTGGAGAGGGACTTTTCATCAGTGACAGGATGAGGGAGAATGGCTTCAAACTGAAAGAGGGAAAATTTAGGTTAGATATGCAGAAGAAATTCTTCCCTGTGAGGGTAGTGAGGCCCTGGCACAGGTTCCCCAGAGAAGCTCTGGCTGCCTCATCCCTGGAAGTGTTCAAGGACAGGCTGGATGGAGGTTGGAGTAACCTGGGATAGTGGACAGTGTCCCTACCCATGGCAGGGGGTTGGAATTGGATGGTCTTTAAGGTCCCTTCCTACCCAAACTTTTCTATGATTGGAGGTATAGCAGCTCCCTGCTAATTGAGTCTGTCCCAACTATGTACCAGCACGGTGGTGCTTCTGTGCTGATGCTGGAGCCAAATTTGCAGTCCTTGTTCATGTCCTAGCCCAAGCCAGCAAGGAATTCTGAATATGACTTCATAAGGATAAGTGATAGGGGCATTCTTCCATAATAGCTGTTTGACACTGGTCCTGCTGCTCTAAATGATGATGAAAGTATTACTCTGGTTATGACGTTCTTCATGGCAGATACACACATCCCATACTCTGGTTTAGATGGAAACATTCTGGTTACAACCAGAGTCAGGTGAGGTGTGTGAGGAAGGTGCACTGTACAAACTGTTGGTGTTATAGAGGCTCCCTCAGGTACTCCATACCTTTAAATGTCCAAGAGGGTTCCTTGGCTTCCCCAGGCAGTGCAAGTTTTCATTTTGTGCAAGACCTCGAGGGAGGGAGACTAGTTGAGTTCCAGAGCTGATGCTGAATTTACTCTCAGTTGCAGTGGAGCTGGAGGTCAGTGGGGTGTGCTGTTCGACCAGGGCTCTACCTGTGCTGTGCTTAAAGATTGATGGCAACTAAAGACTGTTCAATTGTTTATTCGTGTGTGGAGTACCAGAGCATTCCCTGGAGTCAGGAATGCTCCCTAAAGCATTTCCTATGTATGTTTACATTTCCAAGTTGGCACAATTTAAAAAGATTTCCAAAGTGATGAGGACTTTATCACTTCCTTCAGAGGGATATCCCAAGCAATATATGTGCTGACATATGATACTACTGTGTGCATTTTTCTGCTTCCCAGTGTAATTCATTCATTGGAATTTCTGCTCCCTCATTTTATTCTAAATGTGCCAGTATTTAGTTATCAGTATTAAGGTCAGTTCTTGCAACTCATTTTCTAATAATGACTCAATTTTTTTTTAATAGTGCTGATACCTTAAAAGTACTTTGGCACTGTAGAAAGCACCTGTAAGGTTGTATCAGTAAGTTTATAATGCTAATAAATACTTATGTGTGCTAAAAGTACGTAATTGAGATACTTAATTTAGTATTTCTGTCATTTAAATTTGCCTGTCATCCTCTCAAGGCAAGGGCTACTTTAGTCAATCCTATGACCTATTTAATCAATAGGACTGTAATTCAGTTAGTTCTGGTTTTTCCACTCCTTACAGCAGGGTAAATATGGTCAAAGTGTTTGAATAATTCACTGCTTCCCAGAGTTCTGAAGCAATGTCATCTGTTGAGCCCTGTATTTAATTAGAATTAGATAAAGACTAAGGTTTTGCAAAATAATTCATTTAAAGGAAACAAACCAATTATCCTCTATGATTGGACTTCTATGCTGTAGGAACCTCTGCTGGTTCCTAAAATACATCTGCAGATGTGCTATTTAGTCAAGAGAGAATATAATAGAATCATAGAATGATTTGGGTTGGAAGGGACCTTAAAGATCATCCAGTTCCAACCCCCTGCCATGGGCAGGGACACCTTCCACTACACCAGGTTGCTCAGAGCCCCATCCAACCTGACCTTGGACACTTCCAGGGGTGGGGCAGCCACAGTTTCTCTGGGCAACCTGTGCCAGGGCCTCCCCACCCTCACAGCAAAGAATTTCTTCCTGATATACTCTAAACTTTTTGTTTGAATCCATTTCCTCTGTTAGAGAAATAGAAGTTTCATTCAGGGATGTGATCTTGTCCTCTGTTTTCAATGAGCCATTTTTTTCTGGGAATTTGCACACTGGGATACAATTCTCCATGTGGAAAAGACAAGCAATCCTCCTGATAGACAGAAAGGTCCCATCTGAATTCTTGGTGCAGTGTGTAAGGAAGAAAAAGGGCAAGTGAATGTCCCTGAGGGTGAAATGAGTATGTGGAAAATGAGTGATAAAGAGAGCTGGGTTTTTACTGCTGGAATCCTTTCAGCTTGCTGCTGACTGCCTCCTATTGCATTTGCTGTGTGTGCATCCAGCTTTTAGGAAACACAGGTGTGATGGTTTCAGTCTAGGCCTTCCTGGAAACCAGCTTGTAACCAGGAAGGAACTGGGAAGGTGACCAAGGAAGTATTCCAGGCTATTCCTTTACGTAACCTAGGGTATAAATAAGGCATTGATAAGAGAGTTCGCTCTCTTCTCTTCCGGCGAGGTTGGAGAACGGTGGTCCCTGTCTGGGCCTGGCTTATCTGGAGCTGAGGCCTACAGTAACTGCTGTTATCGGCCACGCGTGAGGGGGGAGTGCTGGGCCGTGTCCAGACGTACTGCTTTCTTTCAAGGGAAGTGGTGAGCTCTTGCCAATTCTTCAGCTTTGCTGGGTTTTTAGATTGTGTAGATCTGTTTTATTATTTGTCCCTTTTCACCCTATTTTATCCTTTTCCCTTCTCCCTTCCCCCCTCTTCCCTTCGACTTCGGGAAGCTATTTGGGGTCATAGATTCATATATATAATTCTCATTGTATATCTCTGTTTTATACATAATATATATATATATTTTGGCTAGAACTTTGGCTGCCTGGTCTTTCGGGTTTTTTTTCCTTCCCTCTCTGGGAAGGAGACCCTGTTGTCGAGTTTCGGAGATTTGGCAGGAGGCCAACTCCAAACTTGCACAACAATTTTGGTGTCAGAAGTGGGATATTTTGGTTAAGTTTGGCCTGTTTTGAAAACATTGTCCGGGAAGACAGCCAAGCTCGGTGTTATTTTTCGAACCAAATCTATTGTTTTGGGAACAGGTCTGGGAACACTGCCAGAGTCTGGGAAAGCAGCCAAGAAAACTTTGTTTACATAAACAAAGGGTTGTTTTAAGAACAAGAAGAAATAATAACAACAACAATGGGTAGTACTGGCTCTACCTTCATCAGCAACTACCACAGGAACTCTGTAGGTGGCCCTAACAATGACCCCGAAATTGGCATTGCCCGACGGTCCTGTAGGGCAAGGGCTCTTCTTTTAAAGACCATCCTACCTATTTCCTTGCTGATTTTGGCAATGTTTGTGCCCGTTCTGAGTTATCCCATAGGGAAACGTCCATGCCCAGAGGACGAATGTTGCCAGTACTTTTCTTTTCTTAATCTCGACATCAAAGGCCTGGTAAAGGAGATCCCCATGGTTACGATTGGACCCAATTATTATCTAAATTGTGTGGCAACCATGCTGTTATTAATGAAGGTAATGGAAGTGTTGCTTAAAATTGGAAGAATGGTGTTGTATTGCTTTCCCTGTTGCAGGAAAGATCGCACCTCAAAGGAGATCGCTGGAACTTTGGAAAGGGCTGCGGACAGGCCAGTCCCCGGGTGGCATGGAGCTTGGGTAGAGTTTGGTAAATTAGTAGGAAGTGTGTCACCTCCCATTAATTGGGAGTTCACACCGGAACAGATGTTTGATTCCGGTGAGATGGCCCGTTGTCTAACAGAAGGATGCTTCTCCTACAAGGATCCGAATATGCGATTCTCTACTTTGTGCTGGGGCCTGGCTAATGCCTTATTTATACCCTAGGTTACGTAAAGGAATAGCCTGGAATACTTCCTTGGTCACCTTCCCAGTTCCTTCCTGGTTACAAGCTGGTTTCCAGGAAGGCCTAGACTGAAACCATCACATTCTCCACCCCTTATTCCATACTATTTCTTTACGTAACACCTGTATATTGTGTTTGTCTCTATCCCGCACATATACATATATACATATATAGTCCATGTTTATTTTTCTCGAAGGCTGTCGTCTGTCATTGAAGATCAGCACCACCAGCAACTCGATTTGTGTTCTTGGCCCTTTCGTCATAATCACAGTTCCAGTTTAGGGCTGGCTCACTGGTTTGGGCTGTGTCATCATTGGCCATCCTTGGATTCTCGTATCAGCTTTGTTCGGGTCTTTTTTCCGTCTGGTGTCTGGTCTCCTGTAAAATACAACTCAAGGCACAGAATTAGTTTTTCCCCAGGCTTAGGTTTCCTTGAGGCACATATTGGATCTCTCCATCCTTCCTCATAACCCACCAGGTATATCCAGGCCCTTGAGCAAAGACAATCCCACGAATGGGTTTGTCTTGGCCTGAGGGAGGAGTGATCCAAACGGCCTTACCTAACATACCTTTTAGATGGATCGCTGGAACTTTGTCTCCATCTACAGTGTGGAGGGACTCTGCTTGGGCAGGACCAGCTCGGTTGACAGAGCCTCGGGTGTTGACTAACCAGGTGGCCTTGGCTAAATTCTTGTCCCAATTTTTGTAAGTTCCCCCACCTAGTGCCTTTAGAGTCGTCTTCAACAGTCCATTACACCTTTCTACTTTTCCTGCAGCAGGTGCATGATATGGAATGTGATATACCCATTCAATACCATGCTCCTGTGCCCAAGTGGCCACTAGACTGTTTTTGAAATGAGTCCCGTTGTCTGACTCAATTCGCTCTGGAGTGCCATGTCTCCACAGGACCTGCTTCTCAAGGCCTAGGATGGTGTTTCGGGCTGTTGCATGCGGTACTGAATATGTTTCCAACCATCCGGTGGTTGCTTCCACCATGGTAAGCACATAGCGTTTACCTTGGCGGGTCTGTGGCAATGTGAGACCCTGTTGTCGAGTTTCGGAGATTTGGCAGGAGGCCAACTCCAAACTTGCACAACAGGCTTCCTCTGCTTGTCTGAAACCCCTGTGTCTTCAGTGATAGGGATGTGTGAAAACGAGACTTTACTTTGTTCCACTAGATCTGTGTGAGGGAACAAGCCTCCCCTTTTTCTCTTTAAATCAGGCTGGGCAAGAAGTAATGAAATCTATTTGTGTCAGCTAAGGCTGGTAAATACTTTCCAGATACAGATCTGTTTGAGGGGATCAAAAAAAGTACCGTCTCTAAGTCACTGTTCAGAAAAGAGGCTTGCTTTGGTAGTGCACACGAACTGTGAGGTTTGGTGAGTGGTTTTGAACCCGGTTGCCTGAGGGAAGGGAGGAATAAGGTCTGTGTAAAGAGCCACATTCTGCTCTCTTTATTTATGAAACCCACCCTGCCCTCCAAATTTGTTCAGCTCTAATCAGATGGAAGTTAGAAGTCCTAAAAATTACATTCCTACAAGTCATGGGAGAACTGGTGCCTGGGCAGAGTAGAGACCTAAGTTGGTGCACTCTTTGAGGGAGAAGACTGGTATTTGGTGTCGAGAGTCCTCATAGAAGAGAGATCTGCAGGGCACAGTGGCATGGAAAGCTGCAGTTGCAGTTTTGCCTTAACTAGATGCAGGGTAACACAGCTATGGGGAATAAAACAATAAAATTTGCTTTTTGTTTGTTTGCTTGTTATCTAGCATTGCATAGGCAGACTTTTCTCTTTAAGAAAGCAAAAACTGAAACAGGGAAAATGAAAGACAATGTGACCTGAATTCATTCATTAAAAAAACTTGCCAAGAAATAGAGCCATCCAGGGTCCACCTGTTAGCTTTATTAGAATATCTCAGAACATGAAGGAGGCAAAACTTGAATAGGATAAAATCCAAACTAGCTGAAGCAAAATAAAAGAGGAAACAAATTAGAAAAAAAAAAGTTATCAGTTTACAAGGCAAAACCAATTGCTTAGTAATGTTAGATTTCAGCAAAATAATTTGTGACCTGTGCATTGTGGTGCAGTTATGCCTATAGATTTTGGCCTGCTGGAGTGGCTGTTCAGGTGCTTTCCTTGGTACCAGTGTATTTAGCCACTTTCAGCACGACAAGAAAATGATGAGGACAGTAAAATCTGTTATCTGAGACCTTTGGAGAGTGTTCAGTGCTGCCTTTTCCACTGTTTTTCTTTGCTCTGGCCAGTACTTCTGACTGTTGATTTGTGGGTTCTTTTTTTTCCTAATGTGTCACCGTTTTTTCCAGTTTGCCAAACAAGTTGATTAAAAATGTCAGCGTGTTCTATTTGAGATGTATCTTACCTTGATGGCAGTTTTGGCTTCTGATTTGGGTATTGGGCACACTGCTTGCTATGAGAGCCTTTTGCACCTCAAAACTTCCATTTTGAGCTTGCTTTGGTCTTAGAATTGTTTTTTACTACTTTTGCTGGACAGCATGCTTGAGATTAATAGATTTTTTTGACACTGGCAGTTCTTTAAAGTTTTTCTTGTTTTCCTGAGATTCCTTACTGATATAAATATATCTGTGATTCACTGACTTAAAGCATTGGCTTATGATTTTTTTTGAGTTAACCCTTTAGAAAGAAAAGTTCCTCTAGTTTGTGGGAGGAGATTTTTCTGCCCCACTGGTGATTTTGCAGGAAATCCTTTGTTTCATGTGGCTGTATTGTGAGGACACCTGTCAGGAGCCCAATCTGTGCAGATAACTGTCAGAGGTGGAATGGCTGTGGAAGTCTTGAGAGCAATTGGATGAAGCTGGATATGATCTGTCAGAGAAGAGTGAATAAATAACAAGCTCTAATGATTTTGTGGGAAATATCCCTCTCTTTAAATTTAGAAAGACGTCATAAACTTAGGGAACAAAGAAACAAGGAAGAATTTATTCAACACGCTGGGTCTTTCTCGCACCGCATTTCCAGGGAAAAAGACAACTTCGGTTTAAATTCCATACATTTTATAGTTTCGCAAAATCCCACCCTTTTCAGATAAGTTTTAATGTATTCATCTTTACCTAAAAAGGTTTCTTTTCTCTGAAAAGGGGCTTCCCCTTTTTCCCAGTTGGCTGCAAGCCATCCCCTGTCAAAAGTGATGGATCTTCCTTTGTTCTTAGCCCAAAGAGAAAAGGAACCTCGTGTACAAAATGGCCCTAAAAGATTGAATTTTTAAGGATTTTCTCATTTCCCTTATCCTGCCGAAAGAGACCCTGATACCCAAGTTCAGCTCTTGGAACTTGGGTATCTTACAACTTCATGGTACGTCTATTTATAAAAAACCCATATTTTTATTTCTCAGAATTTCACTCACAGGATTCTGGCTTTTGAACAAATTACTTTAAAGCTGATGATGTGTAGCTGACATGGCAAGCAGGAATCATATCTTTTGAACAAGTGGTAGGTTCTGGCCTACTGAAAATCCAGAAGAGGATCAGACTGACAGGCTTCTCAAAGCAATGAATTTAGAAGCTGAATTGGTTCATTGACCATCACTCCAATTAAATGAAGAGGCCATTGCTCCTAAGTTTGAGTAATATTTTTTTTCTGCTTTCAAGATGTCATTTGCACGAAAGGCTGTAATTACTCAGCATTAAAAGAAACTGTTTGTGACATCAGTGTGTGACACAGGCTTGTGAAACCAGGCCCTGCTGTAAGTTCATGGATACATCTCTAGGACAAGCCTCAGTCTCCTTCATGACTCGTGAAAGACAGACATCCCAGTCATGCCGACAGAAAAACACACATCCGTTTCTGTTACTTCAAGACTCTGTCCTGCTCATTGGAAGCTGTTTGCACTAAAGAATGGATCTCTGAACTCTGCCAGGATGTTGTGGAAGCAGCTATAGTAGGGGTAAGGCAGGTGTGTGGGTGGAGACTTAGAATAGACATTCTTGAGTTAAGGCACATGTCTTAACCAGGGCTGGTTCAGAGATCTGAAGCTGCAAATTATTAAATTGCTCTCCAAAAATTCCCAAGGCTGTCTCATGGACTGAAAATCCAGAAATAATGGAAGCGATAAACAAAAATCCTGCTGTTACATTCCCATACTCACTGGAAAGCCTTCTGAGGTTATTTATCTCTATATCAGTGTCAGGAAAAGCAACAGAATAGTAAAATGTAGGTATTATCTCAAGCCAGTGATCAGAATTCTCCATCAAACAATTCTGGAATCTTCTGTAAATATGTCAGATTTAGCAGATATTGCTCCTCTAGGAATTGTTTATTCCCACTGCATTTGTGACTTTATTCAGAAGGCATAATTTCAGCATCTGTCTTTCAAAGGACTGAGAAACAGAGAAGTCTTGAGAAAAGGCTAAATCAGCTCTTCGGAGACCATGGGTGTCCCTTCACAATCTCTTTGCCTGGGGGTCCTATTGCCATGACCCACAAAGATTATCTACACCTAAGTATTGCAAATACCATGTCTGTGGTGCTCCTGTTGGCTCTGAAACCACACTGACTTTCAGGAAGGATGCCTTCTGCTATAGTGGGTATTAGTCTGTTCAAGAGTATTCTTGCCAGGATTTTGCCAGCAATGGAGAGCAGAGTAATACCACGATAGTTTGAGCAATCTGATTTAATACCTTTCTTCTTATGCAAGGTGATGATGACTGCATCTCATGGGTCATCTACCGCCACCACCTATGTCTCCTAGAACGCTTCCATCAACGCTGCCTCCGTTCAATCCTAAACATCCACTGCTCAGATTATGTGACCAATACATCTGTTCTAGAACAAGCAGCAGTCACTAGTATTGAGGCCATGTTGCTGAGAACACAGCTGTGCTGGGCAGGGCACGTCTCAAGGATGAAGGACCAACCACTGCCTCCCGAAGATCCTGCTCTATGGTGAACGTGCCACTGGCTGCTGCAAGAGAGGAGCCCCAAAGAAAAGATACAAGGACTCCCTGAAACAACATCTCAGCCTGGCCATATTGATCACCATAACTGGTCTACTCTGGCCTCAAATCGGGAGGCCTGGAGACACCCCATCTATAACACAGCTGTCTCCTTCGAGAACATGCGCAGGATCACTCTCGAGGAGAAAAGGCAACGCAGAAAGAACCGTGTCTTGCAGAATACACCATCTAAGGAGTCTTTCTGCTGTGCCTTTTGCAATCGGATATGTCTGTCACGTATTGGCCTCATAAGCCACCAGCAAATGTGGATAGAGCCTTCCCAAATCTTCGTTCTCGAAGCCTAGCCGTGATGATGATTGCAAATATTTCAAAAAACAACTTAATTTTTAGTAGATGTGAAAGTGGGATTAGAAGTGACTTCCTGGGCTGCTTGTATTCATCCTGAGGAAGACTAGTGCCATCTGCAGAACAGCTCACCCTAATGTCATTATTGAACTGAAGATTTACCTGGATGTAGACTGGTTTTCAGGTAGGTATGTTTCATAATGTTTGTGTGAACATTCTGGGACACGATGGTTGGGAGAACCTGTGCAAATGAAGGTTTTAAAAAAAAGGCAGGAGAGATCTTCAGTTTCATTTCTGGCTAAGCCATTTTGATTTTGAGGACACTAAATATTGGCTTCCTTGTGCTTTGTTGTGTGGGAGTAGATCTGTGCTATGTCAAACACCGGGAGTGGGACAGGTATATCATAGATGCTGCCTGACATGGATAAATAGTATGTTCAAACAGAAAAAATAAACCGCTGAGAATTGCATGGGCATGTGAATGCTTGAGAGATGCCATCCTAGCTCTTGCTCCAGTTTTCTAAATGAGCCCAAAATCGAGGTTATTGAAACTTGAAAAGTTTTCATGGAAACATCATGATTCCGTCTCTCCATGGTTGCAGAGAGTTAGAAAAAACTGCATGTGGGAAGATGCAATAAGAGAGACAGAAATGCACAGTGTGATGGGGAATCTGAGAAACAGTGCTATGAGGTGTTGAAGTGGAATCTCCTCATCAGCTCTCTGGGCTTGCATTCCAAAATTCTACGGAGGTTGCTAATGCTTGCTGTGGCATCTTTAAGTTTTATGCTTGAGGCCTTTCATTCGTACCTGGTGGAGTGCATTTGATGTTACCCTGTATGCCTGCAAGGGTGAAGTACAACTGTAAACTCTCCATAAAGCTTTCCTAGGAGTGGGAGTAGACCAGCTTTACCTGAACATTCGGCTGGTTCAGCCCAGCTAGCCTCAAAAAATCATCTAAATTTGTGAAGAGAGAAATCATTTGCTAATTGCCATAATGAAAGAAAATCTTGTTCTCTTGCCCCATGTGCAAGCTCCTTGAACTTCTGTGTATAGTTCTTACTCTGGATTACCAGCATATGTGACTCTGACCTTTAATGTCCTCTATTGTCCTGTTTCCACAGAGGCTCTTCTGTAAGAAACTCTTCCTCTCTCATTTTCCAGCAGTGACTGAGAGAGGTCGCCAAACAAGATTCTAGGAACCAAAAGGTGTTGGTTTCTTTTTCTGTGTCCCAGCTACTTTTTCCAAAAGATCTTCAGCTGACATCTCTGTTCTTTTAATTTTTTTTCTGGCACGACTCATCTGAGTGAAAATATGGTCAAAGCAATGACCGAGGATGTGGATGTGTACGTGCATGTTTTTGTTTCTTACGAGCCACAGTTAAATTTTTCAAAAGGGTAATCTTTTGAGTTGAGTGCAGCACACTCTTCCCAGAGGACAGTAGTGATGGAAGATGACTGGGGGATAATTCCTGGCTTTTTTTCCAGGAAGTACTTTGCTTCACTTGGCTGCCTTCTTGAGACCTGAATAAATATAATATGTAGAGGCTGAAATCATGAAGGTAGTTTTATTTAGCCAATAAACACCATCCTGTGCTCCAGAGAACTTGCTAGTACTTCCTTGTGCTTCTCTACAGCAATGCCTGTAATTGCTCACTTTTATTCCCACCAGTTAATGTCTGGCTTCTTGCTTTTCTGTTCTGCTCCTCCTTCCCTCTGCTTGCTCCTGTTCATTCCTGCTATGACAGCGTGGTGTGACAGTCTCTCTTTTCATTCACAGCCTCCTCGGTGGCAGGAACGGTGGCATCTTGTGAAGAAGTTCAGGCGAAGATGTCGCTACGGCTCGGCTTCAACTCCAGCAGAGTGGACAGCTTCAACTCCAGCAGAGTGGACAGCTTCAACTCCAGCAGAGTGGAGTGCTTCCCGAGCCTTCCCGGCCCTCCTCCCATCCGCAGGGCCACCAACCTGTCCTTCAACCCCCACAGCCCTGCTGTGTCCATGGCGCTGGACACTCCCAACAGTGAATGCTGGTTGTCCAGTCAGGAAAATGGCTCCAGGGAGGCCTTCACTTACAACATCCAGAATCAAGAGTAGGAACAGATGAGAAGGGAAATGAAAAAAGCAAAGCCTGGGAGAAGCCTTGTGAGGGTGAATGTGGGACATGGGACAAGGAATTAGGTGGGAGCATAAGTGAAAAGTGAGGTGCAGGAGTGACAGTATCTTTTAAATGAAGCGTGAAAAGCTGCCTGATGTGCATAGTGGGACAGGGCACCTGCTGTGAGACAAGTGATACCTCTGGTCAGAATGCTTCCAGAATTGCATACCTGTCAAGCAAAAGAGAGGATGTTTCAAACTTTGGGGTGTGCTCTGGAGAGTGGGAAGATGATCCCCACTAATGCCCATTGGTGAAGAATCCTGCTGTGAAACCACTTGGCTCAAGTGGTTTCCGTTGCCTTTGTCCTGGCATCTGGGAGGAGGGGTTGGAGTCAGATCAGAGTTGGCAATAACACAGTTGTTTACTGGATGGGTTGCTGTAGCTGTTGACCCTACTTTAATCTCTGGATTACCTCTCCTTGCTCTCTGGAGCTTTAGTCCACCACCCTCCTGCCATTACCCTGAGCAGCTGGAGACTGCAGGGAACTTGGAGACCACGTACTGCCAGTACAGCAGCCAGGGGGAATTTACCAGCTGTCCCAATATTCCCAGCTGTACCAGCTCTCCCAGTTCTGCCAACTGCCAGATCACCTGGCCACCAATTTGCTCTCCAGTGACCAGCTCCCTCCTCCAACACCCCCTGAGTCCCATTCAGCTTTCCTGGCCTTACCTGGTAACACTGGAGCAGTAACCTGTGGAGCCACACAAGGCTATGGACAAAACTACATGGGGGGACAGCTCGTGCCACAGCAGTCAAGTGGAAACTCAGGTAAACTTCTGAAATATTTTGTCATCCTGCATCTCTGGAGTAACTAAACCATACCCTGAAACACTCAGGATGATCAGTGGTTTTACTGGTGGCTGTGACAGAAAGTAGAAAAATGCACATGCATGCACAGATATAGATATATATATATATGGGCCCATCTTTTTTTCTAATTTCTTTGTATGCTTGTTTTTTTTTAAAGTGCTGAGTGACCCATTCATTTGAATCAAAAGTTACTACACAGTTTGCACGTCAGAAAGAGCATTAAATATGAATGTGTCAGGTAGTGCAGTGGTTTTTCTCTGGACTGGAGAACTAACTTTTACAGGAGTGTACTGTTGTGCAAGTGAACATGCCTTTGGTATATGTGGCTGGGAATCAAGGGTGCAAAATAGAAAAGGTGCCTCAGCAAGTGGAATAGTTGGAGGTAGAAAGAAAAACAGGCTTCTCACTCTGTTGGGCTTCTGCAGAAACCAGTTTGAAGTTTCATATCTTCAGGTAGTGCAAAAGAAGAGAGAGACAGAAGCCAGCAGCGTATGCCTATAGAGTCTTTCTTTTTCTTCCTCTGGTTTGAATTTGGAACAGATTAAGGCACTTCTGCATAATTTTATGTAAAGTAACTAGGTGAAACTGGCACTGTTGATCTTGTTTTGTGTCCAGGCTTTGTATTTTGAAGTTATTCAAGCCCAAGTATAATCAAATAAGAAACCATTGCAGTTAGTTTATTTGGACTGTCAGGTTTGTTGAATTAAGCTCACAGTCCAAAAACTACATGTCTTGTCTTATCACATAAGAGAATAGTTTCAGACCACAGATGCTGCTGCCAGTTTTGTACCAGTCTTGTGGACATTGTTAGGGAGGGAAGTCTGACTCACAGCAGGCTGCAAACTGGCTCTTGTTCCCATTATTCCTGCTGACATTGTCCAGGCCAGGTTGGCAGCACCTGTGCTATCTACCACACTTGGCCTGTCTCCCCTCTCTGGTTTCAAGGCATAATTATTCTTTTCAGTGGTTTTTCAGTCTGAAGTGCCAGAAATAATGAGAGGGCTGTGCCCCAGTGCACCAAATTAACATTTTTATAGCGTGATGCCAAAGTGTGTGTTGCATTCTTTGGGGCACATTGTGTGAGTATAAGGGATGTGTAAAGGTGCAGACTGATAAAGTTGAAAGATTGTTGAAGGAACAGAGGCAGAGTTGATGTTCTCTTACTCTGTCCAGAGCACAATCAGCAGTGCGTGGCTGTTCTGTTCGAGGAAGGGATCCTACAACTGTTATGACCAAGTTCACAGAATCATGGAATGGTTTGGGTAGGAAGGGACCTTAAGGATCATCCTGCCATGGGCAGGAACACCTTCCACTATCCCAGGTTGTTCAAAGCCCCATCC
Organism: Manacus vitellinus; assembly: GCF_001715985.3. Taxonomy (NCBI): domain Eukaryota; kingdom Metazoa; phylum Chordata; class Aves; order Passeriformes; family Pipridae; genus Manacus; species Manacus vitellinus. The sequence goes on along the minus strand of NW_021939372.1, from coordinate 2,990 downwards.
AACCTGGCCTTGGACACTTCCAGGGATGGGGCAGCCACAGCTTCTCTGGGCAACTTGCCTCACTACTCTCACAGGGAAGAATTTCTTCCTGAAAAGGTTCCAGGTTCCCAAAATGCAGTGGGCAGGGAACCAGTCTGTCAGTGCAGACACACCCGTGAGTCTTACTTCACAGAGTAAGCAAGTGAACAGCTTAGTTGGATTATAGCTATTACTTAACAATACATTTCTGCTTCCAGCTTCCATAAATGAAAGTGAAGATTAAACATTCAGGTTATGCTTGACAGAGTTGGAACCTCTTGGAAAATAGGAGTGGAGAAAAAAAATTGGGGAGTGGGTGTCTCTAATATCGTTACATACTCTCAGGATCAGTGCTGAGTGACATCATGATTTCTTTTTACATTATAACAATACTATGAACTTCCAAGATTTTTCCTCCTAAGAACTATCTTGTCATGGTTTGAGATAGCCCCAAAATCCAATCCCCTAGCTCCATTCCCCCTCCCACATCTCAACCTAATGTGAGATGGGTTTTTCCAGACAAAACACACCAGACCCCTAGCTCCATTCCCCCTCCCACATCTCAACCTAATGTGAGATGGGTTTTTCCAGACAAAACACACCAGACTCAAAGTGGGGGAAAGGGAATATATTACAATGACTGTACAAATAAATACCATATCACATTATACACATGATCACAACTATCTCTACCATGACATATGTATTTACAATGATCAGATCTCTTCTCCCCTCCAAATAAAAGTCCAGGAGGGAGAGAAGGACAGATCCCTTTCAGTCTTTGAACAGCAGCATCTTCTGAGGCAGCAGTCTGTCTGTCTTCTTCACATTGATGCAGCAGCTTATGGCTGGCTTTCTGCCAGCATCCACGAGGGAGGTATTCAAGCCTCTCTCTCGTCCCCATCGCCTCCAACCGAGGGGTCTTCCGTGGGCTTCGTAACCCCAGACAAGGTCGTATCACCACGTCATATCACGAAGACACAGGGGGGTCTTCGTGACGGTCTGGTATCTCTTGCAGGGCCTCTGTGCCCTGTCTCTCAGGCTGCCACCGTGGCAGCGTGCAAGGGGGAAGAGCCAAGGTCAACTCCCCCTGCATTCCTCTGGCCGTCCCAGTCCAGCTGCGGGACACTTTGAGCTTCTTAGCTCCTCTCTCTCTAGTGCTGCATGTCCAAAACTACTCTCCAAAATAGGAGTCCATGTCCCTCTTCTCCAAGAGGGGTCTCAAGGGAGTTTTAGGGGATCTGGTACAGTCTTACCCCCAGAACTCTGTCTCTCAGGCTGCTGGCTCTCTCTTCTTTCCGGCTCTCCTTCCAGGAGTCCTTTCTGTGGTGCTGCATGTTGTTTCTGCTGCTCCTTCAGTTCAGGTGTTATCTCTCCTGGCTCTCTGCCACCGTTTCTCTGGTCAGTGCCTGCTGCTGCTCTGTGCCCATGGAGAAAACATCTCCCGGCATAACTACAGGCACCTAGCCCAGCTTTATGCTGTTCCAGGTCCCCGCAGCCCCCCAGCCAGGGGCTGGGAGGCCCCAGAGGGCCCCAGGGGCTCAGAGCCCCTTCCTCGTGGCTCTACAACATGGCCACCTCTCCTCAACAACCAAAACTACAACTCATCTCTTCCGGTGAGCTTGTGGGATGTTGACATTTTTGCAGGAGCACCCATTGGACAGAACTCCAAAACTTCCAGGGGTTTCCACCCCTTGGGGTCTACCACTTTTCTTAGCCTCTGGGGGAAACACAAGGTCCAAACCACGACAATCTTTTGGATAAAAACACTGCAGCGTAAACAGCAAAGTGATCCTTTATCTATATATGGTGTCAGCTCTACTGCAATGACCACCAGAGCATGGCTGCAATGCTGTTTGCACGGAGCATAGACATGCTGCTGTTATTTTCAGTATTCTGTCTTTCCTTTTGTTGCTTTTCCCTCAGCAGACATCAGTGCCTATCAGGCTGTCCCCTGGAGTGATTTCTACATGCAGGGAGCTCAATTCTCAAATCAGCTGCACTCCCAAATACCACTTTTTAGCACAGCAGAAGGACAGAACTTCATAGAGCCATCTCTTCTTCAAGTGCCCAATGGAACAGCACTGGGATCCATGTCACAGGCTGGAAAGCAAAAGGGAGTCACACCAGACCAGAGTTCAAACCAGAGCCACCAAACAGAGCCAGAGCTGGCATGGCCATGGCTCGCTGAAAGAGAGATGATGTAGAGTGCTGTAACAAGAAAGGAGACACCACTGTTGGTAACTGAAAGGCCAGCTGATTATTTTTTTGGGGGGAAAAAGAAAGAGTTCCAAGACAGCAGTAGCTCCTCTGAATGCAGGATCAAAACTGTGGCATGAATGGGAATGGAACTTCCTTTTTTCTGGTCTGCCATCCAAGGCTGGTCCCATTATCCTGTACCTGGTTTTTAGATTCATCTGTTCATAGAAACGGGGACTTAGAAGTCAGTAAAATAGATGCCAAAGTTCTGTCCTCTCTCAGACAACATCTGTTGTGATCTGAATGGCTGCACAGGACTGACAATTTCTAAGATTTCCAGAGGTATAAACACCTCTCTTCAAGGCAGAACTTCTTCAGCACGAGAGGGGAAAAGGGAAGAGAAGAGAGAGCTTTCTGTCTGGATTTCCATTTCCAGGCTTCTTTTTTTTTTTGGAAACAAGATTATCCTACTTTTGAATGGTTGAAAGGTCTCATATGCCTTAAATATTCTTTGGATGTGTATGGGGGTATATGTGTGTCTCATTTTGAAATATGAGACATTAGAAAAATCCAAAGTATTTTGTGTCATGTTGTTATGATCCGCCCCAGAAGAAGGGGAGTGGGAGTGTATTAGGGACGGGTTCAAACATACTGAAATCTTGAAACCATGACACTGTTGCAAGCTCAACAAAACTGATATTTATTACCAAGAGGTGGCCAACAAAATGAACAAACCAAAAAGGGAGGAAGGAGGAGAGAAATAAGCCCCCAGC